>NC_088880.1:32118817-32718817 GCF_032884065.1 Artemia franciscana | reverse complement strand
ACGTTTTGCGAATATTAAACTTCATGCATGAATATTCTGTGTATGAATTTTCATATACGAAATTTCGCACTTTCCAAAATTCCACGCTTTTAGAGATAGGAACTTGAGACGTCTTCAATAGGGTTGAGATATAATTAATCTGACGGTGTAGTTTTCATTAAGATGGCTTTGATTCGGATAATTTTTCTAAGACGTGAAGTTTTTGATGAGTAACATATTAAATTTAATTGAATTTTATATATTTAGAATCAAGGTGAAAACTCAAATTCTTTTGATGTATCTACTGTTACCATAATTCCATTTTATATCGTTTCGATTGTTATTCGGTTAAGCTGCTGCTTTCTAACAGTTTATTACTATGAACTGTTTGATAAATTAGTAACCTTATAATCAACCAATGAGAAACCATACTTTAAATAACATAATAGGATTTTTGCCGACAATCTTGGTTTGTATTTGTTTTGAGCTGTAAACCTAAGAGTCTTAGGATTATTTACATCTTCTAAACAAAAGTAAAAATGAGTCAAAACTTTGGTGGGGGGGGCATCTAAATTTGAATTTACGGTAAAATTCTGGTTAATTGACTTCTTGTTATCTTGGAAAGGGTTTAAGTTAGGAAAATGAAACTTTCAGGGATGGGTCTACAGCCTAAAGTATGTCCTGGGAAGGTATTTTGAAGTACCTACCTCTACTTCTTCTCTCTCTAGAGGACCCTGACCTTTGATGACCTTTAAAAATATGTATGTTACAAAAATGAAACTTTGCACAATAGATCTTCTGCTTAATTGAAGTAGAAACAAAAATTGTTTTCAGCTTCATAACTTTGCTCAATCTCATTTTATAAAGTTTTAAAGATATGCAAATACATTTCCTAAATTTAGAAAAAAAAAACATTGATTGGGCTCAAAATTATACTCAAATAACAGGAATTTCATAACTAAAGGCAGCAAAAAAGCAACTAGTAACTGAAAATTAAGGTAAAATGGGTAAAACTCTAGTTAATTGACTTCTTGGTATCTCAGAAAGGGTTTAGGTTAAGAAAATGAAACTTTCAGGGATGAATCTATGTCCTGGGAAGGTATTTTGAAGCAACTACCTCCACTCCTTCTCCCTCTAGAGGGCCCTGACCTTTGATGACCTTTAAAAATATGTGTGCTATAAAAGTGAAATCTTGCAAAATAGATCTCCGGCTTAATTGAAGTACAACAAAATTGTTTTCAGCTTCATAACTTTGCTCAATTCCATTTTGTAAGATTTTTAAGATATGCAAATACATTTCCTAAATTTTGAAAAAAAAAACATTCGCAGGGCTCAAAATCTACTCAAATAACAGGAATTGCATTTTTAGAACTAAAGGCAGAGAAAAAGCAACTAGTAACTGAAAATTAAGGTAAAATGTTGTTTTGTCAAAATTTCAATAGGTATAGACCTGTCATGTAGGCAAATTTCAGGGCCCTCTAGAGGGAGAATAAGTGGAGGTGGATACTTTAAAATACCTTTCCGGGACATACTTTAGCCTGTAGACCCATCCCCGAAAGTTTCATTTTCCTAACCTAAACCTTTTCCGAGATAGCAAGAAGTCAATTAACTAGAATTTTACCGTAAAATGTTGTTTTTTTCAAAATTCCAATAGGTATAGACCCGTCATGTATGCAAATTTCAGGGCCCTCTTGAGGGAGAAGGAGTGAAGGAGGGCAGGGTACTTCAAAATACCTTACCGGGACATACTTTAGCCTACCCATCCCTGAAAGTTTCATTTTCCTAACCTAAACCCTTTCCAAGATAGCAAGAAGTCAATTAACTAGAATTTTACCGAATTTACAAAGCCAAACATCTCTTAAAATAATGTAGTCGGAACTAATGGAATGTGTGATCCACAAAAGCTTCAAACCTTTAAAAACTACCTAGCAAGTGCGTAAGCAATTAGTGTGTCAACTATTCTAATTTATTCCGATTTTGACAGTAATCAGGAAAATGACAAAAACTTAAAAATAACCATAAAATACTGTCATAAACTAAAATAATGACTCACAAATCTAGTTGCAAAATATCGCTTTTATTCCTTAATGTGCCTTTCACTTATGAAATTCTGAACGAAAACGAATTCAACGTTTGAACTGTGTCGGGATTCTCAGAACCAGTTATACTGGTTATTAAGCAAATGACCCTCTTGCTCACTATAACCAGTGTCGTTAATTTAGGAAAATTTAAGATGGGGGGGGGGCTAAATATTTTTCAAAAATAAGGGACATGAGTTTTTTTTTACATCTTTTCGATGAAAATTCCGAATAAGGCATTTCCTATGAAAATACTGAGAAAATGTTTTGAATCTAGGAGGGACATAATTTTTTTTTCACAGAGGCACTTTATGTGGAAGGACTTGCCGTATGAACTTCACAGAAGGCTCATTCGATTGGAAATTGAAAGTTCTAGTGCACTTTTTAAGAGTCAAAAGAGATCGGAGGGGAACTTCCTCCCCCTCCCCACACCCTTTTCCCCCCCAAAACCATCTGATAAAAATTTAGAGATAGCCATTTCGTCAAAAATAGTTCAACCATCAAATAATAAAAACCCCTGGGTCGACACAACCCCCAGGGGTCCACAGGCAGGCGTCTTAAGTTATACCTTGGGGGCAGATATAGTTTTTATAGGAAGGATGCTCGTATAAAGGGCTCATTTACTTCAAAAAAATTTACTTCAGCATAATTCAAAAATGGCTCATATGATTGGAAATTGAAAGTTCTAGTTCACTTTAAAAGAGTCAAAAGAGATCAAAGGGCAGCTATCCTCCCACGCCCTTCTTCTCCCAAACCCATCCTATAATAATTTTGACATTGCCATTTCGCTAGAATAGTTTAAAAATCAGATAATAAAAACTCCAGGGTCGATACAAACCCCCCAGAGCCCGGGGCCAAGTGTTTTAAATTATGCCCAGGGGGCATATAAAGTTTTATTGTAGGGGGGGGGGGTCGTATGAGCTTCACGGGTGGCTCATTTGATTAGAAATTGAAAATCCTAGTTACCTTTTTTGAGTCAAAAGAGCATCTAGCACACCCCCCGGCAACCCTCTTTTCCTCAAATGTGTCTGATCGAATTTCTTATGCTGTAGAAGTTCTCTCACCGTAAAAGTCTACAATCTACTGCGTCATTGGTGATTTACTGAAAACAAATTACGACAAAAGTATTTTTTTTGTACTTCTTACAACATTGAAAATAAACATAAAAATTTCAGTAAAATTAAATTTGGAACTGATGAGCTTTCAACAATAAAATATCATCATATATTAAATATTCAGTTTAATTGTATGAGTTCTTTCCAAGACTATCCACGAAAAACATAGCTTCAAACAAACAAGATTTTAGAAACTGTCCCCTTATGGAGCTGTATAAGTCTGAAGGATACTATATCATTAGCACTTCACTGAAAACGAACTATATTACAAATATTTTCTTTTCCAGTTATTGAAGCTTTGAAGATGAAAAAAAAAAAATCCAATGAAATAAAATCTTCAACGGATGATCTTTCAACAATTAATATCATGCTATATACCAAATATTCAGTTTGATTTTATTTGTAATTTCCAATACTGTTCAAGACACATATAGTTTTCAGTAAAGCGCTGATGACGCAGTAGGTTGTAAACTTTTACAGTGAGAGAATGAAGCAATACTGAAACTCTTTTTTGAAGTGATTTTTGTTTGTTTTAAGCCTGATCTGCATATTCAACTTAAGTTTCACTGGTTTTAAGATCTATCTATTCATTTACACTATTACCTATTGTATGTTTGGTTGTTCATTTTTGTTCAAATTAAGCTTTATTTGCATGTTCAATTTAAGGTCTACTCGTTTCAAGATCTATTTTTTTCCTTTATATTACTGTCTCTTGTATGTTTGTTTGCTATGATTGCTTATTTAATTTCTGTTCGTTTTGGATTTCATTTATTTTTTAATACTAATTTCTGGTCTTTTTGAGTTTGAATTTTAATATTTATTTGTATCTACTGATCTTAAGTTTAATATGGCCTTTACTTTTCTTTGAAAAACCTCTTTTTAGAAAGTTTTTTAGTTAGTTAAAAAAAAAAATCAAAATTCCAGCACAGGTATTTTCAAAATGGAGGGGACAATTACTCCTCTAATCTGGTTATGTCAGATTCTGTCATTATTAACTACTGGCATTAATTTTTTTAACTACTGGCATTAATTAGTAACATAACTTATTAACCAGCAATGCTGGAAAAAAAAATTAGTAAGGTACCTCAAGGAACAATTCAATAAACTAATTTGAATGATTTCTTAAACCACACTGCCTTTCCACTTACTAAAAACTAAGAGAAAAAAACGGGTTTGATTTAAATAAAGCAGTGTAACGAAAAAAACAAACAACTAACCATTATATAATAAAACGAATCCGAATATTTCGGCTCTAAGTCCAAGAGCCTTTCTCAATGAAAAAAAAAACTCTAAAAAAAATAGCCTTCTGAAATAAAACCACCTATAAAACGAGAAACTAAACACACAGGAGAAAGAAAGAAAAACGACAACTAAAAAACAAAACAAACAAATTTTCCTGTGTGTTTTCTTTCTTTCGTGTTTAGTTTGTCGCTTTTAAGATGGTTTTATTTAAAAAAAAATGTTTTTTTTTCCGTTGAGAAAGGCTCCAGGATGTGGAATCAAAATATACGGATTTTGCATTATTAATTGATGTTTCTTTGTTTTTTATTATTTTGTTTTCTTTCCACTGCTTTATATAAGTTAAACCCATTTTCTCTCTTAATTTTTCGTAAATGGATTGATGAAATTCACTCAAATGTATCAAATTCACTTAAAGGACCCAAAAGAACAATTTTGGTATTTGAAATTATAGTTTCAGGAAAAGGGGTTAAATACCCTCAAAACAAATTGTGAACATCATAGAAAACATATTCGAATATCATAGAAAACATTAGTGTCATAGATAAACATATCTATGAGTTCAAAGTGTCAACATCTAAATTGGATATTGCATGGACATTATTAATTCAGTAAGTTTTATGTGAAGAAACTCAAAATTTCGCAATAGGGATTATAGTGACGCATAATCCCTACTATACTTATTGACCTACATAAAGGATTCTATTGCATTATAAGCTTAATGGAGCGCTAAAGGCGATTTTATTTTTTTGGCCTTGCTTATTTAACCCCAGACCTAAGGAGTGAGAAATGTCAATATTTATTTGTCCTGGTTGTGGTCGATCTTGTGGCAAGGGGATTACCCTGCAATGCACAAAATGTCTCGAGATGTTTCACCCACAGTGTGCAGGCATTTCCCCAATTGAGCGTAAAGAAAAACCGAATTGGATTTGCTTAATCTGTTCAAATAACGATGAAGTACATGAATCTTGCATCTCTAATAATAATCCCTGTATATCCCCGATAATCAGCAGTCAAAAATCCATTCCCGCTAATACTAATTCTGTAGCTGAAAATTCATGCAGTCGAAGCGTGGACTTGTCAATCCAGTCTATTTCAAGACCAAATAAACATTCCACTGAGATAATTGCAAGTGACAATATATCTGACGTCACAAGCCAGCCAGTCAATGCATGCGATTTTGATAAGACTTTTGTGTCAGACAGGAATTTCGCATGTCGTAGTTAATTCGATATTATTCTTCGCTCTTGATTCGTTGAAAGCAGGAATAAGTGTTGATGAAATATCTAACGCAATGGCAGGATTCTATCGTTTAGAGGAGTTGAATGTAGCAAAAACGCTGCTCGCATGTCTGTGTCGTAAAGCTGGTAGATTGCAAGAAAGGAGAGGAAAAACAGCTGAAAAGACTACTGCCTCAGACATAATGCGTGTTATCATAGAACTTGATTCGAAACAGTTCATATGGCCTGTAATCGTCCCACGGAGCTTTAATGAATGTCCAGTATTAAAGCCTGACATCAGCGTCCGGCTTGATAAACTTGTTTATGACTATTCCCGAAAGCTTGAAAAAACACTTTCTTCTATTGAGCGTATCGAATCTAATTTAGAGAAAAAAATAACGCCTGGCAATGATCTTGATCTCAATCCCCCCACTGTGCCCCACCATGAATGGCCGCCTCTCCCACTAAAGACTGTCCCATTAGAGACCATAGTGATAAAAAACCCACCCACTCTCCTACTGAAGGATCCTGTCTGCCGCAAGAAAGAATTTGATAAGACAGGGTGTGCAAATATTCGTTATGTTAAAGCAACTAAGGATAGTGTTATGGTATCGGTACCATGTCAAGATGCATCGAAGCTCAGTTGTGATCTAAAGGTTAATTTTCCTGAAAGCATAATAACTTCCAAGCCTCGGCGATTTTTTGGAATTATCAGGAGTGTGGACATTGATTTTGATGTTAGTGCCTACGCATTGGACTTTCCGGGTATAATCGAGTTTAACCGGCTAGGAAAATCGCAAACTGTAAGAGTTATTTTTCAAACAGAAGAATACCTGCATTTTTACATCAAACATGGCATCAAATTCGGTTATGAGATTTTCCGAGTGGAACGTGATCGTATTCAGCCTAGGCGTTGTTTTAAATGTCAAAGTTTTAACCATGTTCAAAATCAGTGTAAATCTGAATGTTTCGAATGTGCCCGATGTAGCGGTAATCACATTTCGACTAAAGACTCCCCATGTCAAGCGCCAGTTAAATGCGCCAGTTGTGGCTCGAATGATCATCCAGTTTACAGCTTTAGGTGTCCGATTTTAAAGAAATTTTGTAAATGAATGTATTACTTTGTATTACGTCCTTTAATTCAAATGGTGTGTTAGGGAAATTACCTGTACTTCATAGTTTTTTGAATGAAAAATCATCGTTATTATGTCTTCAGGAACACCACCTCCTTGATCATTCGTTGAATCTGCTTTCTAGTCTGTCCACTGAGCATGACATTTTTGCTGTTCCCGCTACACCGACTGGTGGACGTCCCTCCGGTGGTTTAGCTACTATTTTACCCAAGTCTCTTAATGCAGCTATTCTAGCAATTGATACAAATTTTTTAGCTTGTAGTTTTTCAAACGTAGTTTTAATTAATTGTTATTTTCCGACTGATTACCATGATGATATTTCTTTTGATGCGTTTACTCAATGCTGTTTTAATATTAGTCGTTTTGTCTCTAGTTTACAGTCAAATTTGCGTACTTATATTTTAGGTGATTTTAACTGTGATCCAAATATAGCAAATGAAAGGGGTACAATTTTATCTTCTTGTCTTCCTAATTTTTCTGTTTTACCGAAGTCCCAGGATTTTACTTATATTCATTGGAGTGGTAGTACAACTAATATTGATCATGTTTTTTCTTCTAACCCAAGTGATCCTTTGCCTGTGGTTACTGTAATCGAAGATTTCCCCGTTAGTGACCACATGCCGCTTCAGTTCCTTATACCCCCTTTGGCTTCTCGTCCTTCCCCAGTTCGTTTTTCTGGTAATAAGCTTCCTAAATTTTTTGATCGGGTTGATTGGAATCCAAATTTTAGACCGCTTTACCAAGAAAGAGTTGGGACTTTAATTGATAAAGTCTATATCCCTGATAGTTTGGATTCAATGGATAGTAATCCCTCTTTGACTATTAATTGTCTTTATTTTGAATTAATCCATTGCTTAAAGTATGGTGCTGCGGCAGTTTTTCCTACTAATAGGATAAGATTGGGCGCGCAGAAACCTTTTTGGAGCCTCAATCCTTTTCTGGTAAATTCTAATAAGGCGGCTAAACAAGCGTATTGGGAATGGCGGGCCCTCGGTAAGCCAAGAGACTCGCATCCAGTTTTTTTGCTAATGAAAAAGAGAAAGGATGAATTCCAAGCAGAGCTCCGTCGTCATAATAACCTGATCATAGAAGAAGCTTCTTCAAACATTGATAACGACAAGGACAAAAATCTCCTTTGGAATGTTCTCCGAGGCAATAGGCGGATTAACATGCCTGATACTAATTCCACACCGTCGCTAAAAGAGTGGGAAAATTATTTTTCTAAGTTGTCGACTTCGTACGATTCTAACAGTGTTGTGTTGCAATTAGATGAAAGGTTGAAGAATTTTTCAACTGATTACAGGATTTCTGAGGATATGTTACGTGGAGCAATCAAAACGTTAAAGGCGCAGTCGGCTAAGGATCATGATGGCTTATTTGCTAATCACCTCAAACTTGCTCCTTCTTCTTTTCTTATTACTCTACTGGCATTTTTCAACCTTTTACTTACTACTGGTTTAGTACCATCGTCATTCTATATTGGCATAGTTACGCCTATTCCTAAGAGCGGGAAAAAAGACTTGTCATCTTGTAGCTCCTGGAGGCCAATTACTAGGGGTTCTATGATTGGGAAAGTGTTTGAGTTGTGTTTGAAGGATCTTCTTGAAATTCTTGACACTGGTTCTAATCAAGTTGGTTTCAAGAGAGGTTTGGGATGTGACCATGCCCATGCATCTTTCAGCAAAGTTATTGAAGAAGCGAGAATCTCTGGTCAACCGCTATACGCCCTCTTGATTGATATCAAAGGGGCCTTTGATAACATTTCTCATGCATCCGCTCTGCTCACTTTAATCCATGCTGGATTGCCCCTAGCTGTCATACGAGTCCTTCGCTCTTGGTATTCTGGTTTAAAGATCCGTATCTGTCCGAGTTCGTCTTCATCTCAGTCCAAATTAATTCAAGTGGGTAGAGGAATTAGACAAGGAGGAATTATTTCTCCTTATATATTCAATTCGTGTTTAGCTACTGCCCTTAATTCTCTTTCCTGCTCGTTTGTTTCATTATCTCGAAATCTGTCTTACATTGCATATGCTGATGACATTATCCTTCTAAGCCGGTCCAAGTCTAGTCTTGTTTCTAATTTTAATATTTTAATTAATTGTTTAAAAGGTTTGGGCCTTTCTATCAGTTTTGAAAAATGTCAATTTTTTGTTGTAAATTGTTTAGAGGATAATGTCAGGGCGACTCTCGATTGCGGCAATGGTGTTATTTTTCAGTTGTCGCCAATAGTCACTTATTTGGGAATACCTTATGCTGCTTCGAAAAGAGATTTCAAACCAGTCCTGGTTCAGCATGTTCAGATGAAACTACGCAAGGCATTTGGTCTTTTAATTCGTTTTCGGGGTCTTTACCGTCGGGACGTCCTTGGTCGTATGTATAGCGCTGTTGCTCTGCCTCACGTATTGTTTCCATCCCTCCTCTTCCGAAATTTCAGACCTTCTGATCTTTCGCCCACTAAGTTGCTTATTTTAAATTTTGTAAATTTTTATTTGGTTTCCCCCTTTCTTTTAGTAACACTGAGATTGTTTTAAAGCTTAATGTGAAGGATCCTGTAGTCTGTATAAAGAAAAAATATAAAACATTTGAAGATAGGGTGAAAATTAGCCTTTTAGGCCACAATTTATTTCCGTTTTTTAGTAACAGTTCTGGCTCTTCATGATTTATAGGCTAATCTATTTAGCAAGTTTTTTTTTTTTTTTTTTTTTTTTTTTTTTTTTTTTTTTTTTTTTTTTTTTTTTAAGTGTTCGATCAATATTTGATACGTTTTGATTGTAAGTGTTATCAGTTGTTTTTTCTTTATATTATATTGTAGCGTACTCCTCATTTTTTGAGGGAAATAAAGAAAATAAATAAATAAATAAATAAAAAATATTTGAGGTTTTGAGAGTAGAGAATGGAAGAATGGATTTTGAAATTAATGTTAGAAAGGTTAAGTTGCTTAGAGAAGGTTGTCTAAGAAAGTGGGTAGATTCGCTTACCTAGTTAGTATTATTAGTAAAGATAGTGGATGCCTTGAAGATATTGGTTTACAGAATAGCCAAGGAACAGGGTACTTTTGGTACTTGAAACTTTTTGGAAGAATATTGAAAATTTTCGGAAGAAGTTGAAATTTTTCTTCGTATTGAATTCTTGTAAATTCGGTTAACTATCATCTTTAGTGTATTAAATTCGGTACAGTCATCATCAAATAGGAGGAAGAAAAATACAAATGACCAATCTAATGAGTATTAATACATCAACACTTGTATTTTTCATATTTTACGCATTAAATCTTGCTACATCTGATAAAATTTTTTATTTATGCATGCATACCCAGACATAAATCTTAGTAGTAGTTACATTTTGCTGTCAAATATACTCACATCCTGGTTGTAGCGTTGGCTACACCCTAGTAAGAGATGAACACGTCCCATAGTAAAAACAAGAAGCCCGAAACCCCTAAAAATGGTGCCAGGTGGAAACACAAAGTAACCATTAGAACCGACTTGTCTGAAAACCCCATAAAGGATAAAGGAAAACCCCATAAAGGAAACGTATAGTCCCTTCGCTTGAAAAAAGGAAAAAGGCTGCAGCCACAATATTTTGCATTGAAAGCATATTTTTTTCCTGTTTTTCCTCTACTGTTAGCAGCCCACAGGAACATCATAGAGAGCTGTTTAATAGCCCATTTTGTCGTTGTTTTTTCTATATTTTGTTTTCGTTCCACTGCTCATAATCTATAGAATTAAGGACCTACCCTTTCTAAAACCGTATTGTTCTTCTCTTATTACTTTGTCTACAGCGTCGCTCATTCTAAAAAGCATCATATTACTAAGTAATTTGCTACCTACAGAGGCCATACTAATGCCTCAATAATTGCCACATTCACTCTTATCACCTTTCTTACACAGCGGTTTAATCAAGGTTTTCCTAAAATCGCTAGGTACTTCCTTTTTTTTAAAACCGTGCTTCTAAATCTTCAGTAGCTTATTTCT
The DNA here is from genome assembly GCF_032884065.1 of Artemia franciscana. Taxonomy (NCBI): domain Eukaryota; kingdom Metazoa; phylum Arthropoda; class Branchiopoda; order Anostraca; family Artemiidae; genus Artemia; species Artemia franciscana. Next base: position 32,708,079 of record NC_088880.1, on the reverse strand, counting down.
AAACTCAGAGCCACCATATTTAAGAAACCCGTTTACAACAATATCAACACCTGGAGCCTTATTGTTTTATTAAATAAACAAGAGCTAAGAGCTCATATGGGACTTCTGACAAGGCCGGAAGAGCCAAGAGCTCATACGACATGAGCTCTAGCAAAATTCTAAGAATAAATAGATTAATTTAAAAGGAAAATCAGAGGCTTAATGCCAGTCGGGATTTATAATAAGAGCTCTGAGACACGAGCTCTGATACTTCTAATAATCGAAATTCATTAAGATCCGATCACCCACTCGTAAGTTAAAAATACCTCATTTTTCTAATTTTTCCTCTCATTTCACCCTCCCCCCAGATGGTCTAATCAGGAAAAAGACTTTATCAAGTCAATTTGTGCCGGTCCCTGACACGCCTACCAATTTTCATCGTCCTGGCACGTCTAGAAGCACCAAACTCACCAAAGCACTGGACCCCCTCCTAACTCTTCCAAAGAGAGCGGATCCAGTCCAGTTACGTCAATCATGTATCTACAACATTTGCTCATTCTACCCATCTCTTTCATCCCAATCTCTCCACTCTAAGCGTTTTCCAACATTTCCGGTATACCCCTCCAACTCCACCCAATGTCACCAGATCCAGTCAGAATTTAAAATAAGAGCTCTGAGACATGAGTTCCTTCTAAATATCAAATTTCATTTAGACCCGGTCACCGGATCTAAATCAATAAAATAAGAGCTCTGAAGCACAAGATCCTTCTAAATATCAAATGTACCTCATTTTTTCTAATTTTTTCGAATTATCCCCCCCCCAACTGCCCCAAAGAGAGCGGATCCAGTCCGATTATATCAGCCATGTATCTTGGACTTGTGCTTATTCTTCCCACCAAGTTTCATCCTGATCTCTCCACTCTAAGTCTTTTCCGAGATTTTCGGTTCCCCCGCCCCAACTCCCCACAATAACACTGGATCCGGTCAGGATTTAAAATAAGAGATCTGAGTTACGAGGTCTTTCTAAATATGGAATTTCATTAAGATCTGGTCACTCCTTCGTAAGTTAAAAATACCTAATTTTTCTAATTTTTAGAATTAACCCTCCCCCCCAAAGAGAGCGGATCCGTTCCGATTATGTCAATCTCTTATCTAGGACTTATGCTTATTTTTCCCACCAAGTTTCTTCCCGATCCCTCCATTCCAAGCGTTTTCCAAGATTTTAGGTTTCCCCATCCAACTCCTCCCAATGTCACCGGATCCGGTCGGACCTGTAAAATAAAAGCTCTGAGATACAATATCCTTCTATATATCAAATTTCATTTGGATCCGATCACTTGTTCGTAAGTTAAAAATACCTCATTTTTCTAATTTTTCCAAATTAACCGTCCCCCCCCCCGATGGTCGAATCGGGGAAACGATTCGACCATCTATTTCTAATTTAATACTGTCTGATCTCTGATACGCCTGAAAAATTTCATCGTCCTAGCTTATCTGGAAGTGCCTAAAGTAGCAAAACCGGGATAGATAGACAGACCGACCGACAGACCAACAGAATTTGCGATCACTATATGTCAAATGGTTAATACAAAGTGCAATAAAAAAACCAGTTATTTTTACTGAAAGTAAGGAGCGACATTAAAACTTAAAACGAACAGAAATTATTTCCCTATATGAAAGGGTCTGTCCCCTCCTCAACACCTCGCTCTTTACGCTAAAGTTTGTTATTGTTTTAAAAATTAGAGCTGTGAGAAAGAGTCAAACTTTAGCGTAAAGAGCGAGGCGCTGAGGAGGGGACAGTCCCTTTCATATCTGGAATAACTTCTGGTCGTTATAAGTTTTAATGTCACTCCTTACTTTCAGTATAAAAAACTGTTTTTTTCTAATTTAATTTCTGATCGTCTTTTAAATAATACCAGGAACCTGAACCCACCTTCACGGAGAAACCCCCTCACCATGGAAAAATCCTCTAAACACCTCAATCCCGGTGAAAATTTACCCAGGACAATTACTCTTGACCTCTCTGCGCGTTAAATTGAGACGGAAAACAGAAAGCAAGACATATAAAAGAATTTTGTATAAGAATTCTAGCAAATCCCCGCAATTTATAATTTCCCCTGACAAGTTCCCTCCTTGGAAACTTCCCTTCCCAATGGAAAATTCTCCCTTGGAAAACCCCCAGCAGAAAATTTGCCCCGCCCCCGCCCAAAAATGTATGCATGCATCCCAATGTTATGCGTAAACAATGAGCAAATTGTATAACTTAAAGACCTTTGCCCCTGGGATGGGGAGGGGAGGGTCATGTAATACCCAAAGGCATAGTTATTGGGCCTCTTAACTATGATGAAGATTGTGGCTATCTCAAAATTTTGATCGGACGATTTTGAGAAAAAAAGAGGCGGAGGAGATGGCCTAGTTGCCCTCCGATTTTAATGGTCACTTAAAAAGAACACTAGAACTTTTAATTTTGATTCGAATGAACCTTCTTCTGATATTCTAGTACCGCTTGGTTGATACGATCACCCCAGGGAAAAAAACAACAAATAAACACGCATCCGTGATCTTTCTTCTGGCAAAAATACAAAATTCCACATTTTTGCAGATAGGAGCTTAAAACCTGTTCCTTGGGGTTCTCTGAGACGCTGAACCTGATGGTGTGATTTTCATTAAGATCACATGACTTTTAGGGGATGCTTCTCCCTTCTTTGAAAATCATGAAAATTTTCTCAGGTCCGTAGCCTTTGATGGGTAAGACTAAACTTAATGAAATTTATATACCTGAAAAAAAAGTTAAAAAAAAACTTTTTCTGAGTTTCGGTTACTATTGAGCCGTGTCGCTCCTTACTTACAGTTCGTTACCACCAACTATTTGAACCGCAGTTTTCTCAGATTTTTTTTGGTTGTTATTACGTATATGTGGGACTTGTCCCCTCCTCAGTACCTCGCTCTTTACGCTAAATGTTAGTGAATTTGAAAAAAGCTTATTATTCTAATTAGACGGTCCTTGTGTGTCAGGAGTAATTCTTAATTAATTAGAACAAAAAGTCAAACATTAGCGTAAAGAGTGAGGTATCGAGAAGGAGGCAACCCCCTCATACACGTAATAGTTTCTGTTTGTTTTAAGTTTTAATGTTGTTCCTTACTTTCGGTTGAAAAAATGTGTTTTTTTTATTTAATAACAACCACATCCCGAAAAGATACGATATCTTTGGTTTATTATCACATAAAAACATAGTTAAGAAGCTGCTTAAGATAATATTAAATGCTAAGGATTGGCCAAAAAATAACACAAATAAATTATTGTTTATATAGGCCATTATTTAACAAAATTCTAACTTTAGCGTAAAGAGCGAGGTACTGACGAGGGGAAGAAACTCCCTTATATTCGTAATAAGAAGAGGATTGCCCCCTCATCAATACCTCGCTCTTTACGCTAAAGTTCGATTTTGTTCCAATTCTTTACGAATGCCTGTATCCCAAAAGCCGTTTAATTACTGTAAATAGCTCTTTGACATTACTAAAAATGCTTTAGCGTAAATACGCCGAGAAATTGACGAGGGGGAGAACCCCTCATATACGTAATAATTTCTGTTCATTTTAAGTTTTAATATTGTTGCTTACTTTCAGTTGTAAAAACTTTTTTTTTAAATTTAATTTCTGATTGTTTTTTTAAATAATGCTGAGAAATCCAGCACACCCTTCATGAAAATTCTCTTCCCCATGAAAAATTTCTCCGTGGAAAGATTCTCCCACGTAACCCTCGAAGCCCCTCGAACCCCCACCAGAAAAAAACCCCCCTCCCGAAAATGTCTGTATACTTCCAATAACCAATACTATATGCAAACAATGACCAAAGTTAATAGCTTGCAGCCCTTCCCCTGGGGAGGACTTTGGACGATCAAGTCGTCCTCAAAGACATAGCTATTAGAATTTTTGACTATGTTCATCCGGTGACTTTGGGAAAAAATGGAGCGTGGAAGGGGGCTTAATTGCCCTCCAATTTTTAGTCACTTAAAAAGGACATTAGAACTTATAATTTCCATTCAAACGAGCCCTCTCACAACATTTTTGCACCACTGGGTCGATATAATCACCCTTGGGAAAAAACAAAAAACAAAAAAAAACAAAAAAAAGACCAATTAAACACGCATCTTTCTTCTGGCAAAAAAATACAAAATTCCACATTTTGCCGATACGAGCTTGAAGCCTCTACAGTACGGTTCTCTAATACGTTGAATCTGATTTTCATTAAATCAGAAATGAAATCTTAATGAAAATCTTAATTTTCATTAAGTTCCTATGACTTTTAAGGGGTTTCCCCCCTTTTTTGCGAAAATAAAGCAAATTTTCTCTTGTAACTTTTGATGGGTAGGTAACTTTAGTAACTAAACTTGATGAAACTTATATATTTAAAATCAGCATAAATATCCGACTCTCTTACTGCATCTATTTGTATCAAAATTGTGCTTCTTAGAGTTTCGGCTACTATTGAGCCGAGTCGCTCCTTGCTTACAGTTCGTCCCCACGAACTGTTTGATAATACCATCATAACTGCCCGGGAGGTAGTTACCCTTCCAAAATTTCAGCTTTAAATAAGCCCTAGACACAACTATATAGATCTTTATTTACAACATCAATAACAACACTCGTATGTACCCTAATATCTTGTACTGGTCCTGCCAGTTTTCGGTTTGCAAATGACATAATAAGGTTTGCTGTCTTACCATCATGTAAATACCATGTTAACTTATGGGCCATTTTATGACCAGACACCGTATTGTTTACAACTATATTGTTATACCTACAAAATTGCAGTACTTGGTAGCCATTACTATTTTATTTTCTTATACCAAATACACCTAGGCTAGGATACCATCTATCTCTTTCTCCCGAACTGGGTGTTAAAATCTCCCTAGTAAAAGACCGTATATCTACCTGGGATCCTGTCTGCTCCTGTAACTATAATTGAAATTCATCTTAGTCACTAGTATCTCCGTCAGTCGGTTCAACAGGGGCATATACTACTATAGCCAGTACCCTGTACTTTTAGTCTTAAAATGAGTGATTTAGTATTTTATTATTAATATCTTTCCAGCCTAAACGAGACTTAGTAACCTCCTTAGTCATCAAGAGTTCTACTCCTTGTCTATTTACCCCATCATTCATGCCCGAGTAAATAAATTTTATACCACCTAATTTCATGCTTCCAACCCCTGGGATGAGTTTTTGAATTCCTAATAAGTCCAGTTCAAACCGTCAGAATCCGTGAGTCAAAATATCATATTGTTTAACAATGGGTTTTTTTTTTAACGTCGTAACATTCTAAGTTACAATTTTCAAATTCTTTAAATCATTGAAATTATTTTGGCCTCAGGAATAACAATGGCTCGGATACCAGTGCAGGACGGGACCGATACATCTTCTGAAGTCTACACCGAAGTACTTAAGCCGGCTTAGAACCGGACAGCAAGAAGTCCGTGGGATCTACAGTATAAATGGAGGTTTATTTACCTAAAAACTTTGGTTCCAATCATGAGATTTGGTAGTTTCTAAAATCTTCAGTGCAACTACAAGGGTCAAGAATAGTGGAATCACGTGGTTTTTCATCCTAGCTAATCAGACAACCAAACCCCAAAATGGCTGACCTTTCTATTAAAAAACTATCTGAGCAATAGGTCGTTTACACAATAAAGCACCACTGCCTTTGGAGCTTTGGGGGTGATGTCAGAAGTGGATACAGAATCAATGTTTGGGAGGGGGCACCGATAGAAAATCTGCTGCCCCATTGGTCAAAGGAGCCCACTCCGAAGCCAATTCGATTGAAACAATCGAAATTTTTAGATCACCCCTTCCATACGAAGGGGCAGGGAGAAACAATATACTGACTTGATTTTTCGTTCTGAGCATGTATTTGTTCTGTTCAAAATTCGGAAGTCACTAAATCGTCAAATTTGGTTCAAATAGATTTAGGCTATGCGGCTTAAAAAAAGGAAAAGGTTTCAAATTGTTTTTTTTAGCCCAGTGAAGTGAATTTATTTAGTAGCTTCTAGGCAAATCGGTGGATTATTTCTTGTTGCTGAACACACCAGTTGACGATGTGCTTCCGAAGTGAGACACCAGCTTAAGTAAGGTGCGTGCATAAAGAGAATATTGTTTGGTAAGCGAAGGGAACAATCTTCAATTGCCTCGTATACAGATTTATTGACAAAAAAATAAAGGTACAAAGAAAAAAGACCGGAAGATTCATTGAATATATATTGAATGCAGATTAAGCTGCACCTCCTGATCTTGTTGTTCTTGCTGGAGTTGAACTAGCTGTACTGCCTGTAGTAGTACCTGTAGTTCCCCCTTCAATCCTTCCAACAGCTGGCGCTGGTGTGATGGGTACGATACGTTCTGTTGGTGAGCTTAAAGCAGTTTTCGGAGCATGGATAGTTAAGACACCATCTGATGACAAAGTAGATGACACAGATTCTGGTTTGACATGTTCTGGGAGTCTGTATCGTCGTCGAAATCTGCAAAATAATGTATAATAAATGTAAAAAAGTAGGGCTTGGACCAACAGTCATGAATTTTTTAGCATAAGTCATCACCATGATCCATTCGCGTTGGCTACAAGCCAAATAATCCACAAGCCAAACATATGTTGCACCTATTTTAATTCTTATTACTTATTTTTCTTTAAATGGTGTGAGGGGGTAAATTTAACAAGTTTAAGCTTAATCTTCCTAAGTGTTTCATAGAGGTTCTCTGCTTTGCTTAACAAGATGTTGGAAATTCGATATTTTTATATCCAAATCAGTTTTCCTATCTTAAGAATGATATATTTCAGTGTCGGAGGACGCAGATCATTCCGTGAATGACCGGAAGCCTCACAATATGGGCCAAATTAGTCAGCCTGTCCTACATATCAATATGGACATAGTCAGCCGGTCCCACATAGCAAGACAGATTTACCCCTAACCTCCCGTTATTTGGAGGAGTTGTTTTCAAGAAGAGCGCAATATGGATGTTGATATTCTATGATATAAAAGGTTGCATTCGGATCCTTACTTTGTTAAATTAAAGTTTTTTAACTGACCTTAAGTTTTTTCAACCAAAAGTAAGGAGCGACATTAAAGCTTAAAACGAACAGAAATTACTCCGTATACGAAAGGGGTTGTTCCCTCCTCAACACCCCGCTCTTTACGCTAAATTTTTTACTATTTTAAAAAGTGGAGTCAAGAGTCAAAATCAGAATTAAAATGTTTATCTTTTGATGTAACTATGGGTATCAAAATTTTGTTTTTTAGTGTCGGTTACTTTTGGGCCTGGCCGCTCCTTACTAGTTCCTTACCACGAACTATTTGATAAAAGTGGAAGGAGCAGGGAATCCCATAACGTGTCAGATGAGTTGAAATTAATGTCTTATTTTAGCTTCATTTGCACTAAGCCTAATATGGGTGTTGCTGGGAGACAAGTTCTTTAACTTTTTTTAGCATTAAAAGATTACATTCATGTGCTTACCGTCCCAAAAATGGAGAACTGCAAAAGTAGTCATAATTTGCACCGGAGAATATCCCAGGAGTAAGGAGACAGAAAATTCGCTGTCATGGACATTTTAATGGACATAATGAATATTTATATATTCCATCCACCAAGCTTCATCCCGATTCCTCCACTCCGCTTCATCCCGATTCCTCCACTCCGCTTCATCCCGATTCCTCCACTCCGCTTCATCCCGATTCCTCCACTCCGCTTCATCCCGATTCCCCCTCTAGATCCCCCCAATGTCAAAAGATCTGGTCGGAATTAGAAATAAAGAGCTCTGAGACATGAATTCCTTCTAAATATCAAATTTCGTTAAGATCCGATCACCTATTCGTAAAATAAAAATGCCCAAATTTTCACGTTTTTCAAGAATTCCGGTTTCCCCCTCCAACTCCCCCCAATGTCACAGGATCTGGTTGGAATGTAAAATTAGAGCTTGAAAGCTCAAGATCCTACTAAATATCAAATTTCATTAAGATCTGGTCACCCTTTCGTAAGTTACATACCTCAATTTTCAAAATTACTCCCCCCCCAAACTCCACGAAAGAGCAGATCCGATCCGGTTATGTCAGTCGCGTATCTTAGACAGGTTTCTATTCTTCCCATCCAGTTTCATCCTGATATCACCGCTTTAAGTATTTTCTAAGATTTCGGGTTCCCCTCAACTGCCCCCCTCTTCATTACGCTGGATCCGTTTGAGATTTAAAATGAGAAATCTGAGTCACGAGGTCCTTCTAAATATGAAATTTCATTATGTATTTCATTATGAAATTTCATAAGATCCGATCACTCCTTCGTAAGTTAAAAATACGTCATTTTTTCTAATTTTTCTGAATTAACCCCCCCCCCCCAATAGAGCGGATCCGTTCCAATTATGTAAATCACGTATCTAATGCTTCTGCTTATTTTTCTCACCAATTTTTATCCCGATCCCTCCAATCTAAGCGTTTTCCATGATTTTAGGTTCCCCCACCCCAAACTCCCCCCAATGTCACCAGATCCGGTTGGGATTTAAAATAAGAGCTCTGAGACACGATATCCTTCTAAATATCAAATTTCATTGAGATCCGATCACCCGTTCGTAATTTAAAAATACATCATTTTTTCTAATATTTCACAAATAACCCCCCTCCCAACTACCCCAAAGAGAGCAGACCCGTTCCGTTTATGTCAATCATGTATCTAGGACTTGTGTTTATTTTTCCCACCAAGTTTCATCCCGATCCCTCCACTCTGTTTTCCAAGTTTTAGGTTTCCCCCTCCCAACCCCCCCCCCCCAATGTCACCAGATCCAGTCGGGATTTAAAATGAGAGCTCTAAGACACGATATCCTTCTACATATCAAATTTCATTTGGATCCGATCACTTGTTCGTAAGTTAAAAATACCTCATTTTTCTAATTTTTCCAAATTAACCGCCCCCCCCCCGATGGTCGAATCGGGGAAAGGATTCGACCATCTATTTCTAATTTAATACTGTCTGATCTCTGATACGCCTGAAAAATTTCATCGTCCTAGCTTATCTGGAAGTGCCTAAAGTAGCAAAACCGGGATAGATAGACAGACCGACCGAAAGACCAACAGAATTTGCAATCACTATATGTCATTCAATATATACCTCTATACAATAATAGAATTTGCGATCACTATATACCTCATTTTTTCTAATTTTTCAGAATTACTCCCCCCTCCCAACTACCCCAAAGAGAGCGAATCCGTCCCGATTATGTCAATCATGTATCTGGGACTTGTGCTTATTTTTCCCACCAAGTTTCATCCCAATCCCTTCACTCTGTGTTTTCTAAGATTTTTTTTTAATTTGACCTTGTCTGGTCCCTGATACGCTTGCCAAATTTCATCGTCCTAGCTTACCTGGTCCTAAAGTCCCTAAAGTAGCAAAACCGGGACCGACAGACAGACAGACCAACAGACAGACCGACAGAATTTGCGATTGCTATTGTCACTTGGTTAATACCAAGTGCCATAAAAAAGATCAGACCGTTTCAAGTAGTATTTCTACCAGCCTCTGGCGTCATTTACGTCTTTTGAAGCGATTCGGATAAATAATCAGGCTTCTCAGATAAGTAATCTTAGAGTACTCGAGCACACGATCTACAGCTAAGTATTAAGAGAAAAAAAAGAAAGGAGAAAAAAGATAAGACTCACTCTCTTTGGACGTGTCCATATTCATCAGACCGCTCGTCATGTTTGCCATGGACAAGAATATCATCGTCGGTTGTCTTGACTGTAATTTCGTTTGGTAAAAAGTGGCCAACATCTAGCTGAACTTGAAATTCATCAGCTGTGTCCCTCAAAGACCCAGGAGTAGCTAACTCCTTTAAAGCCCTGCTGGTATCTGGACCTCTTCTCATCATTCTTCTCCGGAAGGGCCTGCAAATATAACCATTTCTAATATTCTGTTTTGGCGGTTAAACAACAAGCCTTTTCATACATTGGAAGAACCAACGAACATAAAACTGTAGTCGAAATGTGTTCCCCCTTGTTCTTAGCATTTTTCAAACAGTTCGTGGTAACGAACTGTAGTAAGGAGCGACCCGGCTCAATAGAAACCAAAACTCTAAAAAATGGAATTTAATGCTGATTTTAAATATATAAGTTTCATCAAGTTTAGGTCTTACCCATCAAAAGTTACCGAGTCTGAGAAAATTTGCGTTTTTTAGAAAATAAGGGGAAACACCCCCTAAAAGTAATAGAATGTTTTAAAAAGAAGAATTTTAAAAAGAAGAAGTTTTAAAAAGAAGAGAGAGTCAAACTTTAGCGTAAAGAGCGGGGCGTTGATGAGGAAGCAGCCCCTTCCATACACGAAGTAATTTCTGTTCGTTTTAATGTCGCTCCTTACTTTCAGTTAAAAAAACTTTTTTTTATTTAATTTCCATCTGAAGCACCCCAATTAAGCAATTCTTTCTGAGAAATTATTGAGTTATCCTTTCTCAAATAACGGGGTTGCACAGCACATGGCATGATCACACGGTGGAGGCCTATCTTCACGATGTAGCCTATTTGTTTTTAAATTACTAGTTTTTCTACGTTAATTTCAAAATTACCTGTCCTAGAAATGACAGTGCCCTCTGAAAAAAATGACTATGCTAAAAAAATTGCTCATGTCAAATTTCGATTCAACATGTTGAGGAAATAATGGGTGGGGGAGGGGCTGATAACCCTCTAATCATTTTTACTTTTAAAAAAGGCAAGTTTATTTTCAATTAAATTAGCCACTTCTTAAGCTTCTGCGATAACTCCTTCTATAAACAGGGCCTGGGTGAAAAAATATGATGTAATGGTTCTATGGGTCTATAACTTTACTGGAAAACATGCTCGTATGGGGACCAGTTCAAAATTCCAAACAGAAAACCTTCACAAAATATTTTTGAAAAAATAATGTTAAACAGAAAATGTCTCGAAAGACTATAGATAATATAATCGTGTTTAAAAATCGCTAAAACCTTAGTCTCCCACATCAACGCCTCAAGGGGAGTTTCCCTTGAAAAAATTTATTCGAACTTAAGAAATCAGCTCAATTCCAAATCTAATACAACACGGACGAAATGTTTACAACTAGTGCTGTTTTCCACTAATTTGACGGTAAATTCTGAAGGAGTACCCACTTTCTGCCACATTATGTACGTTACAGACACCAAGTGCATCGCAGTTCAACAACGCTTGGCGTAGCTTCCAGCAAGATCGTCATAGATTGTGATGTGTCAGTTCCTGTTATTGGCACAATTCCCACCGCCTGGTAAACGTGACTTGACAGTAGGGACCCCCTCAAAACACTTCAAACAGATCTTTAAAAACCAAGATCTGTTTACACCCCTAAATTTTTTAATCCATTTTAAACATGTTATAAATGTGCCATGCATGGTGATGAGACCGTGCAGTGGAAGTTGCCTATGCATGTCACACGGTAAAGTGGGCGATCTCTGGCTACAGACTAAATAAGAAATAGCCCCCCTGCATTTAAGACAAGCATTTCCGTGCCAACTCACATACCTTATTGGATTAGAACTTAGAAATGATACTTGCCTGTCAATATCAAGGTCCATGCCACCTCCGAAGCCACCAAATCCAAATGGATCAGACCATGGGTCAGTCATACCACCAAATCCTCCGTACCATGGGTTAAGTGCCATTTTGATCTAAAAGAAATATCAATACATTGGATAGCCCTGTTCTCAATAATTGAAAAAATCCGAAAAATTAAAACGATAAATAATTATCCCTTATGAGGGGGATCCCCCTTCCTTAACCTTCACTCTTGCTAGTCTTAAGTTCATTAAAAATATTTCCCATTTAAATTTAATGACCCTCGTGTTTCAAGAGTTCTTTAAAAAAAAAAAAAAAATGGAAAAAAGTCAAACTTAGTGTAGAGTGAGGGATGAGAAAAGGGCAGCCCCTCTTATATACTGAATAATTTCTAGTCGTTAGTTTTTATTTTGCGTCTGGTAAAATTCTAGTTGACTTCTTGCTATTTCAAAAAGGGTTTAGGTTAGGAAAATGAGTTTCAGGGATGGGTCTACAGGCTGAAGTTTGTCCTGGGAAAGTATTTTGAAGTACCCACCTCCACTCCTTCTCCCTCTAGAGGGCCCTGAGCTTTGATGACCTTTAAAAATGTGTTATAAAAGTGAAACCTTGCAAAATACATCTTCTGCTTAATTAAAGTACAACAAAATTGTTTTCATCTTCAACATTGCTCAATTCCATTTTGTAAGGTTTTAAAGATATGCAAACACATTTCCTAAATTTTGAAAAACATTGATTGGGCTCAAAATTATACTCAAATAACAGGAATTGCATTTTCAGAACTAAAGGCAGAGAAAAAGCAAGTAGTAACTAAAAATTAAGGTAAAATGTTTTGTCAAAATTTCAGTAGGTAGACCTGTCATGTAGGCAAATTTCAGGGCCCTCTAGAGGGAGAAAGAGTGGAGGTGGGTACTTTAAATACCTTCCCGGGACATAGTTTAGCCTGTAAACCCATCCCTGAGTTTCATTTTCCTAACCTAAACCCTTTCCGAGGTAGCAAGAAGTCAATTAACTAGAATCTTACCCATTTTTGTAGCTGGGTAGAAAATTCAGAGTATTTTAGATCTACGAGCAGGCAAAGAAAAGTGCGATCTCACAAACAACCCTGGCCCTAACTTACTCATTTCTAGAAGCTTCATTATCTTTGTTTTAAAAAATTTTCGAGGTAGTGAAAAGCTGCATAGCTGAAGTTTTCAACAATACTTCACAAGGGTTCAGAAGGGTATTTCCCAAATCTGACTTTCCAAATATTACAGAATTTCCATTTCATTTATTTTTGGTTCTCCAGGACGACAAAATTTACTTCGTATGACTCAACTCCTACTGGTAAACATAGGTCATAATTTGGAATTACTGACTTACATTATAAAACAAATGAATCCCAAACAGAAAAAAACAAGAACTTACAATGTTAATATGAGTCTGTCCCTGTCAATCGAGTTCAAACTTATGGTTGATCAACGTTTTTACTTGGTTATATATTTGCAGAGACCGTGCAGTGGCGAGACCATATCTTCAGTTTAAACCAGGCTAAAACAGGCCTTAACAAAAGCTACGGTTTCTGTGAAATAGGGCTAGATCAAAATGTTGTTATAGAATTGGAATCCCGGATGTCTGAAAATTCAGCTGCTTATTTTTCTATTTGTGTTACAAACCAAAAACAAGGTTTGATATGCCCTGCATTCAATAAGCTTATCACAAATAATTTTTGTTATTTGTGGCGTTATATAGTCAGTTTTAATAGTTCAATTGGGTTCAAAAGCACTTATTAAGAACTATCATAAAGATACAAATTCTTTGAATATTTATTTATTAGTATAAGCCATTTGGTTACTCTCAAAGATTCCATAGGTTTACAAGACATTTTGTTAAGAAATTCATTTTGATGCCCAATTCACATTTAATAAACTGAAGCTTTTAGGTTTATTCAATAATTTATTACTGATTCGATGAGTTCTGTTAAAAGCGGGGATGAATTCAAATTTTGATTTATAACACAAGATATTTACGTAAACATCACGAAACCTTAAATATGCACATGAATCTGTAATGGGGGAGATGATATAATTGTCATATAAGTAAATAAAATGCTGATCGTGGTTGCAGTGGTAGATGCAACCTAGTAAAGAGCAAACCACAGCCCATAGTAACCAAAAGTTAAAAAACGCATTTTGAAAAAAATGCCTAGTGAAAAAAATTGCCATCTGACACTAACTCAGGAATGGTAACTATTATTTCAGTTCGTCTTAAAAGTTTATTGCGAAAGAAATTTATCTGAAAAAAAAGCCTGAAACCCTTCGAAAATGGCGTCAGATCAAAATGAAGTCTACCATTGGAATCAGTGCGGTCGAAAACCTCTTACAAGGAAATTATGGTTCCCCTCCTTGAACAAAAAGGAAAATCCCTTTTGCATCGCTAGCACGGATACATCTCCCGTTTTTTTTTTTAGTAGGCCTAGACGGCTACCGGAACATCATAGAGAGATGCTTAATGGCTCATCCAAAAGCTATTTCTCATATCTACGTTTTTTTGTATAAATTCTGCCACCTGCAAGTGCTATATGGCATTAAAATGGTACTTTTTGTGCCATTTCCTAAGGGATGGCACTAGCAGGCTACCAGAACACCGTATACAAATCTTTTATTGCTCATATAAAAGATATTACTAATATCTACGTTATTCCTACAAATTTTACCATCTGCAAATTCCAAATGACACTAAAAACGGCACTTTTGGTACAATGTTTCGAGTGGAAAAGCTGGGGTTATTGGGCTAGCAGAACTTATAAGAGTGATGTTTAATGGTCTATTTGAAAGCTATTGCTCGTGTCTATATGCTTCTTTTTTTTATATCAATTCTACCATTCGTAAGCTATAGAACTGAATACAACAGTATTCAGTTATATACAACAATATAGAACTGAATACAACAATATAGAACTGATTCAGTTGAATACAACAATATAGAACTGAAACAACAGTTTTTATGCCACTTCTTAAGTGAAAAAGCTCTGAAGTACAAAACAGGTACTATTGTAATAGTTATGTTCCAGAGCCCTTATCTGGAGGGTTACAAAAACCCCTCCCGTAAACTCCACGTCCCTGCCTCCTTAGCAAGTTCCACAAGTCGTCTGCTCATCAGTAAGCTACTGAAACATTAGGAGGCTACCTCACTACCGTAGACAGGTGTTTAATGGCTCAATTAAAAGCTATTGCTTATATTTACTTGGTTTTTACAAATTCTTCCATCTATTAGATTTCGCAGATTTCAATGTTAGCCAGTTTCTCGGGATAATTTGTAATGAACTCTTTATAATGGTTGAAGCAGTCCGTTTTCCTTCTTTTTAGAGGCATGACGTGCTACTAGAACATCAAAGAGGTGCTTAAAAGCTAATTCAATAGCTATTTCTCGTATGTATGTGGTTTGTATGAATTCCGCCATCTTCAAGTGCCATATGGCACGAAAAGCGGCAATTTTTTTGCCGTTTCTCAAGGGGTAGGGGTAGTGGGCTAACAGAACATCTTATATAGATTTTTGATAGCTCATATAACAAATATTCTTGATATATACGTTCTTCCTATGAATTCCACCATTTGCAAGTTTCAAAAGACACTACAAACGGCACTTTAGGTGCCATGTCTCAAGTGGAAAAGCTGGGGCTGGTGGGCTACCAGAGCTTTTTGGAGTGATGTTTAATGGATCATTTGAAAACTTTTGCTCATATATGCTTGCTTTTTATCAATTTTACTATTCGTAAGTGAAATATAGTACTGAAAATAACACTTTTGGTGCCACTTTTCAAGTTGAAAATTTTGGAAGTATAAAACGGTATCATTGTAATAATTATGGTCCAAAACCTTGAATTGGGGGTTTGCAAGAACATCTCCCACATGTTACTCCTCCAGGCCCCCTTAATAGGCTTCGCAATCAAAGTCCTACAAACACCAGTATGTTAAATTACATTATTGGAGGCGTGGTTCTGTTAGTGCAGCGGTGGACTTCAAATTATATTATCATGCGTTCAGTTCCTGCTTGGACTTTTTTTCATTCTTGGTTTGCAAGAATGCACACATTTTTTAAAACATATCCTGGGAAGGTTCATTTTAAACATATTGCTCATATCTACGTGCTTTCAATCAATTTTCCATCTATAAGGGTCATATAGCACTAAAAACGACTTTTTTGGTGCCACTTCTTAAGTGGAAGAGTTTGGAAGCATAAAACGGTAACTGCGATAATTGTGGTCCAAAGCCCTTAATTGGAAATTTACAAGAACCCCTCATATATTTTTACATAAATTGTTTACTCATCTTAAAGTAAAAGATTATTGCGAAAACAAATTAGCTACAACTAAAAAAATTTTCAACTAAAAATATACGAAAAACAAAGCTTGAACGATCAATAGTCTTGAATTGAACGTTCAAACTTCACTCTGCGACGAAGCCTGTGTGCTAGTTCTAATGGCGGTAACTGAGGAGAAGGGGCGTCCTTGCCCCCTTGTTTCGTTGCCCCAGACTAGTTTATTGTTGTATGGCTACATACTCACTTTTGACTCTCAAATTAATATTCCCATTTCTTATGCTTGATTTTCGTGTTTTCACTAAAGTGCTAGTTTTCTATAATCCTAGAAGTATGGGGAAACATAACTAGTTGGTTTATTTGCACTAGTTTTATTGATATATATTAGATTAAATAAAAAACAAGTTTTTTCAACTGAAAGTAAGGAGCGACATTAAAACTTAAAACGAACAGAAATTACTTCGTATATGAAAGCCGCTGCTTCCTCATCAACACCCCGCTCTTTACGCTAAAGTTTGACTCTTTCTCTCAACTCTTCTTTTTAAAACAGTAAAAAACTTTAGCGTAAAGAGCGGGGCCTTGTTTAGGAAGCAGCCCCTTTTAATTTCCTTAGAATGAACCCTCTCGCGACATTCTAAGACCACTCATTCGATACGATCACTCCTGGGAAAAAAACAAAAAAACAAAGAAACAAATAAAAAAAACAACAAAACAAACTAACAGACACGCATCCGTGATCTGCCTTCTGGCAAAAATACAAATTCCGCATTTTTGTAGATAGGAGTTTGAAACTTTTACAGTAGGGTTCTCTGATACGCTGATTCTGATGGTGTAATTTTCGTTAAGATTCTATGACTTTTAGGGGGCGTTTCCCCCTATTTTCTAAAATAACGCAAATTTTCTCAGGCTCGTAACTTTTGATTGGCACGACTAAACTTGATGGAACTTAAATATTTAAAATCAGCATTAAAATGCGATTCTTTTGATGTAGCTATTGGTATCAAAATTCCATTTATTAGAATTTTGGTTACTATTGAGCCGGGTCGCTCCTTACTACAATTCGTTACCACGAACTGTTTGATAGGCTGTGAAGTAATAATTTTTGTCCGTTTTAAGTTTCAACCTCGCTCTTTCCTTCGCTTGGAAATACTTTGTTTTTTTTTTCTAAGTTAATTTATGAAAATCACGATAACTATTGTTATTTGTTCCAGCAGGGGAAAGATCCAGATGCTCTGTATCTATTTGCAGGGGCTTAGTTCCAGCATTTTTATTAGGTAGCGAGAGGGGTCGCCGTCTGGAGATTAAAGGGGCATGGGCAATATAATTTTTCTCTAGATTATTGGGGGCAACTGTCCCCTTGCCCCCCTCTCCCCCAAATGATGTTCCTGTCTTTTTGTCTGCATTCAATCGTGTTTGTTATTTTTGGGGTTTGGTGAGCATAGGAGCAGGCAATTAGCTAAAAAGCTGGGGAATATACTGAGACGAATTTGAAATCGTGGTATTTTGATACCCAGGAAATCTGTCTGATCCTCGACATTTTTGAACATTATCAAAGACGGACGTAGTTTTTTTCTCTCATTTATAATTCCAAAACTAATACAATATCTGTTTGAGTAAAGATAGGCTTGATAATTAGATAGATAATATATATTACGAATGTTGAAGGGAAGGGTCTGAAGAGCCTATTTTTTGTATATGAAAATCATGCAAGTTTTACCTACACCTTTTTTTAGTTACGTAAATTTCGGGAGGGGCAGGGGTGTGTAGGCGCCCCCTGTAAATGTTGCCCCCTCCTAAGTTCTAGGCAATACATTTTAAGGATATTTTGGAATTTTCATTGAAGAAGCAACAAATATACCCCCTGGACATTGGGAAAAACATTCGTCGTTATATATTTGTTGAATTGTCACCACTACCAATGCTATTCTGTTTTAACACATTTACTCCCTGAAAATCAAAGTTTGAGGGCGTGCCTATACCCAAGCACCACGCAAAGAGTACTGATGAAATACAGGAACGAGTCCTCGACAGGAGAATTCAAAAAGTTGAGTTTAGACAGAAGAACCTTTTGGGGAGAGGGAGGATATAACGCGCAATTAGTCAGAAAATTCACAATTTATCAGTTAGTCAGTATACAGTTATTCTGTTAGTCAGTACACAATTAGTCAGTAGAATAAGAAATTTTGAATAATGGAAAAGTAGTCTTGCCCTCTTCACACTAGTTACGAGAAATCTAGAAAACCACAGCAACAACAACAAAAAAGGCAAAATAGATGCGGTATTTTCTCTGGTCGAAATTAGAAGCATCGACAAATATGAATTTTTTTTTTTACTATAACGAACATTATTTTATCTAATGCTACAATATTCGTCTGGTTCTATTCAAGCAGCTGATCCTATCTAGAATTTTAAAGTTGCTACATGCGATAAAAGGGGGTTTCCCGCTTTAATACAATAACTGGTTTCTGCCGAACGGCAAAACTAGGTCCTTAACCAATTTTAAAACAGCTGGTGGCCACGATCATTGGCTTGCTTTATTCAGGTAGTTGATCCAGACGTTTTAGATTACTAAATGCGGCAGAAAAGGGGGTTTCCCGCTTCAATGCTAAAACTGGTTTGGTAACTTTACGCCGAGCAGCAAAGCCAGGTTGTTCACTCTGACATTCTGACAAGAAATTCCAGGTCATTCTGACAAGAAATTCTAATAAAATTAGAAAATCAGAAGAAATTCAAACACCATGGCCTGTCAGTACACAAATACAAGGTATCCACACCTAGTGATTTATCACTATTTCTAGCAATTTTTATACTGCCTAAGCAAAAAAAAATCCCTAAATCGGCACATAAATCACTAGTTTATTGAAGAAAATCACTAAAACAACCCAAAAACCACTAAATCTAGTGATTTTTCCATCAGATGGTAATCCTGTGCACATTGACATCATTGAGGGGGAGGTAGTTGCCCCCCCCAATAGTTTGAAAGAAATCTATAATTTTTTAAGTACCTTTTAAACTCTTACTCGTTTTAGGTGTCAAATTTGCTCTTTACTTTGAGCAGATAATTTTTTCTTAATTAATCCGTGCTCGTTTTTAGCATAAGGAAAACGACAAAAATAGGGGGTCCATTACACTTCCTAATATGTTCGATATTGATATTTTTTCCAAATATACTGCCTTTGAAACCTTATCATCAAGTAAAATGTGAGCCTAGTTAATGGCAAAATTGAAAAAAATGCTCTATGCTTAATGTTTATCCACATTTGCTCAGGTCAATTTTCCCCCTGATATTTAAGGTGCTTTTACTTTCTAAAATATATCGATTCAAGATTAGATTGACTTGTTTTAAACTCTTCAAAAGTGGAAATGAACATACCCTCTACATCTGCTAACAGGACAAAAAATAGAATCATTGAAGAACAAGAATGTAGATCTACAGTGAATAGTTTCCTGAATGAAAACAAAATCGTTGAAAAAGAAAATAAGACTTGGTGCTTTTTACAAAGAAAAAAATAAAATATGAGAAGTTGTTTCTACTGAAAGTGAGGAGCAGCATTCAAACTTAAAACGAGGAGAAATTATTGCGCATATGAGGGGTTTACCTCCTCGTAATACCTCGCTCTTTACGCGAAAGTATTTTTAGTAATTTCAGCTATTTATTCTACGGCCTTTGTGATTCAAGGGTCATTCTTAAGGAATTGGGACAGAATTTAAGCTTTAGTGTAAGGAGCGAGGTATCGACGAAGGCTGAACTCCCTCATATACGCAATAAAAATATACGAACATAGAAGTTGGTTACGTAAGTTAATTCGTAAATTACGAATATTTTTTACTAATGAAAATGTTCGTAAAACAATTAAAAGTTCTAGTTGCCTTTTTAAGTAATCAAAAAATTAGAGGGCAGCTAGGCCTCCTCCCTCTCTCCTTTTTTCTCAAAATCATCCGATTAAAACTATGAGAAAGCCATTTAGCCAAAAAGAAAATTAATATGCAAATTTCATTTTAATTATTTATGTGCGGAAAGCCAAGATCAAAACATGCATGAATTAAAAAACGTCCAGAAATTAAATAAAAAAAACAAGTTTTTTTAAATGAAAGTAAGGAGCGGCATTAAAACTTACAACGAACAGAAATTACTCCGTATATGAAAGGGGCTTTTCTTCCTCAACGCCTCCCTCTGTACGCTAAAGTTTGACTCTTTCTCTTAGCTCTATTTTTTAAAAAAGGAAAAAACTTTAGCGTAAAGAGCGGGGCGTTGAGGAAGAAAAGCCCCTTTCATATACGGAGTAATTTCTGTTCGTTTTAAGTTTTAATGTCGCTCCTTACTTTCATTTAAAAAAACTTGTTTTTTTATTTAATTTCTGGACGTTTTTTAATTCATGCATGTTTTGATCTTGGCTCTCCGCACATAAATAATTAAAATGAAATTTCCATATTAATTTTCTTTTTGGCTAAATGGCTTTCTCATAGTTTTAATCGGATGATTTTGAGAAAAAAGGAGAGAGGGAGGAAGCCTAGCTGCCCTCTACTTTTTTGATTACTTAAAAAGGCAACTAGAACTTTTAATTGTTTTACGAACATTTTCATTAGTAAAAAATATTCGTAATTTACGAATTAACTTACGTAACCAACTTCTATGTTCGTATATTTTTATTGCGTATATGAGGGAGTTCAGCCTTCGTCGATACCTCGCTCCTTACACTAAAGCTTAAATTCTGTCCCAATTCCTTAAGAATGACCCTTGAATCACCAAGGCCGTAGAATAAATAGCTGAAATTACTAAAAATACTTTCGCGTAAAGAGTGAGATATTACGAGGAGGTAAACCCCTCATATGCGCAATAATTTTTCCTCGTTTTAAGTTTGAATGCTGCTCCTCACTTTCAGTAGAAAAAACTTCTCATATTTTATTTTTTATTTTACTTTTTCCTTGTTTTTTAAATAATGCAAAAAAATCCTGCGCCCCCTTCATTGAAAGTCTCTTCCCCCATGAGAAGTTTTTCTATGGAAAGATCCTCCCGCGTAACCCCCCCTCCCCCACATCAACTCTCCCTCCAAACCAAAAAAATCCCCCTGAAAACGTCCGTACATTTCCCAGTAACCATTAATATATGTAAACACAGGTCAAAGTCTGTAACTTGCAACCCCTCCCAGGGAGACTGCGGGGTAGTAAGTCGTCCCTAAAGACATAGTTATTAGGTTTTTTGACTATGGTGAAAAAAATGGCTATCTTTGAATTTTGATCCGGTGACTTTTGGAAAAAAATGAGCGTGGGAGGGGGCCTAGGTGCCCTCCAATTATTTTGGTCACTTAAAAAGGGCACTAGAAATTTTAATTTCCGTTAGAATGAGCCCTCTCGCGACATTCTAGGACGACTGGGTTGATACGATCACCCCTGGGAAAAAAAAACAAAAAAAAAAAAAAAAAAAAAAAAATAAACACGCATCCGTGATTTGTCTTCTGGCAAAAAATAGGAAATTCCACATTTTTGTAGATAGGCGCTTGAAAGTTCTACAACAAGGTTCTCTGATACGCTCAATCTGATGGTGTGATTTTCGTTAAGATTGTATGACTTTTAGGGGGTGTTTTCCCCTATTTTCTAAAATGAGGCAAATTTTCTCAGGCTCGTAACTTTTGATAGGTCAGACTAATCTCGATGAAAGTTATATATTTGAAATCAGCATTAAAATGCGATTTTTTTGCTGTAGCTATTGGTATCAAAATTCCCTTTTTTAGGGTTTTGGTTACTATTGAGCCGGGTCGCTCCTTACTACAGTTCGTTACCACGAACTGTTTGATTTTCGTACTATAACTAGGTGAGTCGAATCGGTTGTCGTTTGGTTATGAAATAGGAATCATTTAATTTAATTTTCATTTCCAGTATTTAATTGTAACTCTAGTTCTCTTATTTGTCATTGAAATGCCCAATAAGAGCTGATAACATCATAAACCCATAAATGTAGAACTGCATCTATGTAATACCATGCTGACTTCTTGCTATTTTCACTTTACTAAATATTTCTTTTAACAAGCTCCAAAAAAATGATTAACATAATTGGAGTGAAATCAGTTGCATTTTTACACAATGTCAGCGCTACTTGTGTGACATTTATCTCTCCGTTTGTATGCTGTACAAAATATCTGCTTGAGAAGAGAATACAGTGAATTTAAACATAACATGTATATTTTTTCTAACGATTTGTAAATTTTGCTTGCATTTATAAGTGGTACCAACCCATTCTATTTTTCTATTGTTATCAGTTTGATCGTGCAGCACTAGATTACCGAGCTTTGCCTATAAAAGGAATTATAGACACAAAAATGGTATTCTGTGTTACCCCTCCACCCCAAAAAAAACTTGTGAGTAATTTTATTAAAATTCATTTTTTCAAACAAAAATACAAAGGGGAAGGTGATTTTCAAACTCTAGGAGTCAATTTTCCTTTCCAATTGGTATCCCTGGCAATTTTTAATTAATTTAAAGTTTTTGTCGCAATGATGCCAAGAATTGTTAAGATTTTCTGGGTGAATTCACCTTATTTTCGAAGAAAGCGTCAACAACACTCTTTAAAAGTCATAGGATCTGAATGAAAATCACTCCATCAGATTCAGGGTATCAGAGAACCCTTCTTTAGAATTTTCAAGCTCCTATCTACAAAAATGTCGAATTTTGTATTTTTTTTTTGCCAGAAGAAAGATCACAGATGCGTGTTATTTTGTTTGTTTTTCTTCAGAGGTGATTGTATCGACCCAGTGGTCCTGAAATGTCGTGAGAGGGCTCATTCGAATGAAAGGTAGAAGTTTTAGTGCCCTTTTTAAATGACAAAAAAATTGAACGGCAACTAGGCTCCCTCCCACACTCATTTTTCCCAAAGTCACCAGATCAAAGTTTTGAGATAGCCATTTTGTTCAGCATGGTCGAAAGATCTAATAACTGTCTTTGAGGACGACTTAATCTCCCACAGTCCCGGAGGAAGGGCTGCTAGTTATGAACTTTGTCCATTGTTTACATATAGTATTGGTTATTGGAAGCATACAAACGCTTTCAGGGGGTTACTTCTTCTTATGGGGAGGCTGGGAGTAAGATATAACGTGGGAGAACCTTTCCATGGAGGAATTTTTCAAGGGGGAAGAGAATTTCCATGAAGGGGGCGCTGGATTTTCCAGCATTAATTAAAAACAATGAGAAACTAAATAAAAAACAAGTTTTTTCAAGTAAAAGTAAGAAGTAACATCAAAAATTAAAACGAACAGAAATTATTACGCATATGAGGGGGTTCTTCCCCTCCTTAATGCCTTGCTTTTTACGCAAAAGTATTTTTAATTATTTCAAAAGAGCTATTATTCTAATGAAACGACCTTTGTGATTCAGGGCTCATTCTTAAAGAATTGGAACAAAATTAAAGATTTAGCGTAAAGAGGGAGGTATTGATGAGGGGGTGAACTCTCTCATATACGTAATAAAAAAATACGAAAATAGAAGATCGTTACGTAAGTTAATTCGTAAGTTACGCATATCAATTACTAATAACAAGGCTAAGAGCTCATTTGGCACTTGTGACGAGGTCGGAAAAGCCAAGAGCCAAGAGCTCATATGGCATCAGCTCTAGCAAAATTCTAAGAATCAATAGATTGATTTAAAAGGAAAACCAGGGGCTTAATACGGGTCGAGATTTAAAATAAGAGCTCTGAAACACGAGGTTCTTCTGAATATCAAAATTTATCGAGATCCGATTACCCACTCGTAAGTTAAAACTAACTCATTTTTTCTAATTTTTCCTCTCCCTTCAGCCCCCAGGTGGTCGAATAAGGGAAAACAAGTTTATCAAGTCAATTTGTGCAGGTCCCTACCACGCCTACCAATTTTCACCGTCCTAGCACGTCCAGAAGCACCGAACTCGCCAAAGCACTTGACCCCCCTAAATCGCCCAAAGAGAGCAGAGCTAATCCGGTTACTTCAGTCAAGTATCTACGACATTTGCTTATTCTATCCACCAAGTTTCATCCCGATCTCTTCACTCTAGTCGTTTTCCAAGATTTACGGTTTCTCCCCCCAACTTCTTCCAATGTCACCAGATTTAGTCAGGATTTATAATAAGAGCCCCAAGACATGAGTTCTTTCTAAATATCAAATTTCATTAAGATCTGTCGGGATCCAGTCGGGATTTAAAATAAGAGCTATGAGACACGATATCCTTCTAAATATCAAATTTCATGAAGATACGATCACCTGTTCGTAAGTTAAAAATACCTAATTTTTTCTAATTTTTACGAATTAACAGTCCCCCCCCCAGATGGTCAAATAGGGGAAACGACTATTTCAAATTTAATCTGGTCTGGTATCTAATACGCCTTCCCAATTTCATCATCCCAGTTTATCTGGAAAAGCCTAAACTAGCAAAACCAGGACAGACCGACAGACCGACAGAATTTGTGATCGCTATATGTCACTTGGTAAATACAAAGTGCCATAAAAACGTTCATAAATAAAATTAATGGTTCTAGTGGCCTTTCCAAGGACCCAAAACATTAGAGGGCAACTAGGCCTCCAATTTTGTCCAAAATCAAAATTTTGAGAAAACCATTTAGCCCAAAAAAATTATAAATTAGTGTGTAAATTTTGTTTTGATTATTCATGTACGACGAGCCAAAATCAAAACCTACATTAACTGAAAAGTGTTCAGAAATTAAATAGAAAAACAACTTCTTTTTAATTAAAAAAATATATGAAAGGGGCTGTCCCCTCCTCAACGCTCTGCTCTTTACTCTAAAGTTTGACTCTTTCTCACAACTCTACTTTGTAAAGTAATAAAAAAACTTTATCGTAAAGAGCGGGGCGTTGAGGAGGGGACAGCGCCTTTCGTATAGGGAATAATTTTTGTTCGGTTTTCGTTCCTTACTTTTAGTTAGAAAAACTTGCTTTTTATGGCACTTGGTATTAACCAAGTGACATATAGCAATCGCAAATTCTGTCGGTCTGTCGGTCTGTAGGTCCCGGTTCTGCTACTTTAGGCACTTCCAGGTAAGCTAGGAGGATGAAATTTGGCAGGTGTATCAGGGACCGGACCAAATTAAATTAGAAATAGTCGTTCCCTCAATTCGACCACCTTGGGGGGAGTGGAGGGGCCCGTTAATTCGGAAAAAATAGAAAAATTGAAGTATTTTTAACTTGAACGGTTGATCAGCTCTTAATGAAATTTGATGTTTGGAAGGATATCGTGTCTCAGAGCTGTTATTTTAAATCCCGACCGGATCTGGTGATATTGGGGGGGGAGTTGGGAGGGGGAAACCTAAAACTTGGAAAACACTTAGAGTGGAGGGATCGGGATGAAACTTGGTGGGAAAAATAATCACAAGTCCTAGATACATGATTGACATAACCGGAACGGATCCGCTCTCTTTGGGGTAGTTGGGGGGGGGGGGTAATTCCGAAAAATTAGAAAAAATGAGGTATTTTTAACTTACGAACGGGTGATCGGATCTCAATGAAATTTGATATTTAGTAGGATATCGTGTCTCAAACCTCTTATTTTAAATCCCGACCGGATCTGGTGACATTTGGGGGGAGGGAGTCGGGAGGGGGAAACCTAAAACTTGGAAAACACTTAGAGTGGAGGGATCGGGATGAAACTTGGTGGGAAAAATAAGCACAAGTCCTAGATACATGATTGACATAACCGGAAAGGATCCGCTCTCTTTGGGGTAGTTGGGGGGGGATTAATTCTGAAAAATTAGAAAAATGAGGTATTTTTAACTTACGAACGGGTGATCGGATCTCAATGAAATTTGATATTTAGAAGGATATCGTGTCTCAAAGCTCTTATTTTAAGTTCCGACCGGATCTGGTGACATTGGGGGAAGTTTGGGGTGGGGGAACCTAAAATGAAGGAAAACGCTTAGATTGGAGGAATCGGGATGAAACTTGGCGGGAAAAATAAGCAGAAGTCTTGGATACGTGATATACATAATTCGAACGGATCCGATCTATTGGGGGGGGGGTTTAATTCTGAAAAATTAGAAAAAATGACGTATTTTTAACTTACGAAGGAGTGATCGGATCTTCATGAAACTTCATATTTAGAAGGACCTCGTAACTCAGATCTATTATTTTAAATCTCAACCGGATTCAGCGTAATTGGGGGGGGGCAGTTGGGGGGAACCAGAAATCTTAGAAAATACTTAAAGCGGTGAGATCAGGATGAAACTGGATGGGAAGAATAAAAACCTGTCTAAGATACCTGACAGGTATCACCAGATCCGGTCGGGATTTAAAATAACAGCTCTGAGACACGATATCCTTCCAAACATCAAATTTCATTAAGAGCTGATCAACCGTTCAAGTTAAAAATACTTCAATTTTTCTATTTTTTCCGAATTAACGGGCCCCTCCACTCCCCCCAAGGTGGTCGAATTGAGGGAACGACTATTTCTAATTTAATCTGGTCCGGTCCCTGATACGCCTGCCAAATTTCATCCTCCTAGCTTACCTGGAAGTGCCTAAAGTAGCAGAACCGGGACCGACAGACCGACAGACCGACAGAATTTGCGATTGCTATATGTCACTTGGTTAATACCAAGTGCCATAAAAAGCAAGTTTTTCTAACTAAAAGTAAGGAACGAAAACCGAACAGAAATTATTCCCTATACGAAAGGTGCTGTCCCCTCCTCAACGCCCCGCTCTTTACGATAAAGTTTTTTTTATTACTTTACAAAGTAGAGTTGTGAGAAAGAGTCAAACTTTAGAGTAAAGAGCAGAGCGTTGAGGAGGGGACAGCCCCTTTCATATATTTTTTTAATTAAAAAGAAGTTGTTTTTCTATTTAATTTCTGAACGCTTTTCAGTTAATGTAGGTTTTGATTTTGGCTCGTCGTACATGAATAATCAAAACAAAATTTACACACTAATTTATAATTTTTTTGGGCTAAATGGTTTTCTCAAAATTTTGATTTTGGACAAAATTGGAGGCCTAGTTGCCCTCTAATGTTTTGGGTCCTTGGAAAGGCCACTAGAACCATTAATTTTATTTATGAACGTTTTTATGGCACTTTGTATTTACCAAGTGACATATAGCGATCACAAATTCTGTCGGTCTGTCCTGGTTTTGCTAGTTTAGGCTTTTCCAGATAAACTGGGACGATGAGATTGGGAAGGCGTATTAGATACCAGACCAGATTAAATTTGAAATAGTCGTTTCCCCTATTTGACCATCTGGGGGGGGGACTGTTAATTCGTAAAAATTAGAAAAAATTAGGTATTTTTAACTTACGAACAGGTGATCGTATCTTAATGAAATTTGATATTTAGAAGGATATCGTGTCTCATAGCTCTTATTTTAAATCCCGACTGGATCCCGACAGATCTTAATGAAATTTGATATTTAGAAAGAAGTCATGTCTTGGGGCTCTTATTATAAATCCTGACTAAATCTGGTGGCATTGGGAGAAGTTAGGGGGAGAAACCGTAAATCTTGGAAAACGACTAGAGTGAAGAGATCGGGATGAAACTTGGTGGATAGAATAAGCAAATGTCGTAGAGACTTGACTGAAGTAACCGGATTAGCTCTGCTCTCTTTGGGCGATTTAGGGGGGTCAAGTGCTTTGGCGAGTTCGGTGCTTCTGGACGTGCTAGGACGATGAAAATTGGTAGGCGTGGTAGGGACCTGCACAAATTGACTTGATAAACTTGTTTTCCCTTATTCGACCACCTGGGGGCTGAAGGGTGAGGAAAAATTAGAAAAAATGAGTTAGTTTTAACTTACGAGTGGGTAATCGGATCTCGATGAATTTTGATATTTAGAAGAACCTCGTGTTTCGGAGCTCTTATTTTAAATCTCGACCCGTATTAAGCCCCTGGTTTTCCTTTTAAATCAATCTATTGATTCTTAGAATTTTGCTAGAGCTGATGCCATATGAGCTCTTGGCTCTTGGCTTTTCCGACCTCGTCACAAGTGCCAAATGAGCTCTTAGCCTTGTTATTAGTAATAGATATGCGTAACTTACGAATTAACTTACGTAACGAACTTCTATTTTCGTATTTTTTTATTACGTATATGAGAGAGTTCACCCCCTCATCAATACCTCCCTCTTTACGCTAAATCTTTAATTTTGTTCCAATTCTTTAAGAATGAGCCCTGAATCACAAAGGTCGTTTCATTAGAATAATAGCTCTTTTGAAATAATTAAAAATACTTTTGCGTAAAAAGCAAGGCATTGAGGAGGGGAAGAACCCCCTCATATGCGTAATAATTTCTGTTCGTTTTAATTTTTGATGTTACTTCTTACTTTTACTTGAAAAAACTTGTTTTTTATTTAGTTTCTCATTGTTTTTAATTAATGCTGGAAAATCCAGCGCCCCCTTCAAGGAAATTCTCTTCCCCCTCGAAAAATTCCTCCATGGAAAGGTCCTCCCACGTTATATCTTACTCCCAGCCTCCCCATAAGAAGAAATAATCCCCTGAAAGCGTTTGTATGCTTCCAATAACCAATACTATATGTAAACAATGGACAAAGTTCATAACTAGCAGCCCTTCCTCCGGGACTGTGGGAGATTAAGTCGTCCTCAAAGACAGTTATTAGATCTTTCGACCATGCTGAACAAAATGGCTATCTCAAAACTTTGATCTGGTGACTTTGGGAAAAATGAGTGTGGGAGGGAGCCTAGTTGCCGTTCAATTTTTTCGTCATTTAAAAAGGGCACTAAAACTTATAACCTCTGAAGAAAAACAAACAAAATAACACGCATCCGTGATCTTTCTTCTGGCAAAAAAAAAAATACAAAATTCGACATTTTTGTAGATAGGAGCTTGAAAATTCTAAAGAAGGGTTCTCTGATACCCTGAATCTGATGGAGTGATTTTCATTCAGATCCTATGACTTTTAAGGAGTGTTGCCGACGCTTTCTTCGAAAATAAGGTGAATTCACCCAGAAAATCTTAACAATTCTTGGCATCATTGCGACAAAAACTTTAAATTAATTAAAAATTGCCAGGGATACCAATTGGAAAGGAAAATTGACTCCTAGAGTTTGAAAATCACCTTCCCCTTTGTATTTTTGTTTGAAAAAATGAATTTTATTAAAATTACTCACAAGTTTTTTTTGGGGTGGAGGGGTAACACAGAATACCATTTTTGTGTCTATAATTCCCTTTATAGGCAAAGCTCGGTAATCTAGTGCTGCACGATCAAACTGATAACAATAGAAAAATAGAATGGGTTGGTACCACTTATAAATGCAAGCAAAATTTACAAATCGTTAGAAAAAATATACATGTTATGTTTAAATTCACTGTATTCTCTTCTCAAGCAGATATTTTGTGCAGCATACAAACGGAGAGATAAATGTCACACAAGTAGCGCTGACATTGTGTAAAAATGCAACTGATTTCACTCCAATTATGTTAATCATTTTTTTGGAGCTTGTTAAAAGAAATATTTAGTAAAGTGAAAATAGCAAGTCAGCATGGTATTACATAGATGCAGTTCTACATTTATGGGTTTATGATGTTATCAGCTCTTATTGGGCGTTTCAATGACAAATAAGAGAATTAGAGTTACAATTAAATACTGGAAATGAAAATTAAATTAAATGATTCCTATTTCATAACCAAACGACAACCGATTCGACTCACCTAGTTATAGTACGAAAATCAAACAGTTCGTGGTAACGAACTGTAGTATGGAGCGACCCGGCTCAATAGTAACCAAAACCCTAAAAAAGGGAATTTTGATACCAATAGCTACAGCAAAAAAATTGCATTTTAATGCTGATTTCAAATATATAACTTTCATCGAGATTAGTCTGACCTATCAAAAGTTACGAGCCTGAGAAAATTTGCCTCATTTTAGAAAATAGGGGAAAACACCCCCTAAAAGTCGTACAATCTTAACGAAAATCACACCATCAGATTCAGCGTATCAGAGAACCTTATTGTAGAAGTTTCAAGCTCCTATCTACAAAAATGTGGAATTTCCTATTTTTTGCCAGAAGACAAATCACGGATGCGTGTTTATTATTTTTTTTGTTTTTTTTTGTTTTTTTTTTCCCAGGGGTGATTGTATCAACCCAGTCGTCCTAGAATGTCGCGAGAGGGCTCATTCTAACGGAAATTAAAAGTTCTAGTGCCCTTTTTAAGTGACCAAAATAATTGGAGGGCACCTAGGCCCCCTCCCACGCTCATTTTTTTCCAAACGTCACCGGATCAAAATTCAAAGATAGCCATTTTATTCACCATAGTAAAAAAACCTAATAACTATGTCTTTAGGGACGACTTACTACCCCGCAGTCTCCCTGGGAGGGGTTGAAAGTTACAGACTTTGACCTGTGTTTACATATATTAATGGTTACTGGGAAATGTAAAGTGTCCATGTATCATAAATAGTGCCGAGTGGGAATGCTGAAATCGGAGGGGATGAAGAACAACTTGAAGGGTTCACCGGTGATGGTAAGTCTGGGCTCACTGGTGATGGTAAGTCTGGAGTTGTAAATAAGTATGGTAATTTTTCTCTAATATTGGTTTGAAATTGTAAAATAGTGTAAAAACTAGATGTCAACATGTTCAAGAACGCATTATATGTTATAATACAGGTGATATTTTTGAACTAGCCTTTGATCCGTTTACCAGTGATGAACAGCTTAAATTAATAAAATTTCTGAATCAAATTCTGCGGGAGCTGATGGCTCATATCTTCGAACGTTGAAGGCAATAATGCATTATATTTTACCGTGTCTGCTTTTTATTATAAACCTGTCACTTGAAAAGGGCATTTTCCTTATCATCTAAAAGTTACGAAATTGTTACCACTTCATAAAGATGGCCCTAAAAGGGAAATTGAGAATTGGAGGCCGATTTCGATTCTTCCATTGTTTTTGAAATTATGAGAAAAGTTGTTCATAAACGGCAATACCTACAGTCTAATGGTTTGCTGAGTGAGAACCAGTTTGGATTTCACAAAGGGCACTCGATGGCGAATGCTTTACAACAGCTTATGGAATCAATTGATAGTGGTATGGACAGAAGTGAAACATCTTTGTATATATTTATAGATATTCGCAAAGCATTTGATACAGTTGATTTTCTAACGCTGCTAAGTCGGATGAAGTCGTTAGGTATCTGCTGAAAGTGGTTAAAGTGGTTTGAAATTTGAGTCACAGGGAGATCCCTCAAAGTAGTGTTGAATGATGTGAGCTCATCAGCATTTCCAATGACGTGCGGAGTACCACAAGGGTCAGCGTAGGGTCCGCTGCGTTACCTCATCTATGTTGACCTTTTGCGTCTTTATTTGAAAGACATGTGTCTTATCCCGTTTTCTGATTATAGTATTTAAACTGTGTTTGCCTCATCTGTGAAGGACCTGGTGAGAAAAGTGAATCTTGCATTGAAAACCTGGAGATTTTCACAGTTATTTTTCTATTCAAAATAAACCAGTTAAGCACATTTAGATCAGTTAAACACGTTTGGGCTTGTATATTTTCTCTCGTAGGGTCGTCTGAAATTTGCTTTCGAAATTGTTTCTATTATAGGATCGTCTAAAGTCTCGCATCAAATCGGTTCTAGCATAGGACCGTCTCAAATAAACAATCAAGTCGTTTCTCCCATAGGGCTGTCCAAAATATTCCCTCCAATTAGTTTCTACCATAGCGCCGTGTGAAATCACCTCCCCTCCTCAAATATATTCCAGCATATCACCTTCTGAAATAACCATCGCTCCGGTTTCAGCTTTTAACTTTTAGTCAGGAATGCCTATTCTTTATTCAAGAAATTGGTCATCTCCATTAAAAGCTCCTTAAATACTACTTGGGATGATATTTCATTGACTTCTGCAACGAAATTATTAAAAATATGAAGAAAATAATTCTCCATGATTATACATGATGAAAGGTGTATCTTTCAATGAGGAAACTAGTATTAGAATTCAAAATATACCAGTTAAGAACATTTGAACCACTTAAACACGTGTTGGCTTGTATTATTTCTCCCACAGGGGAGATATGAAATAAGGAGAATTGTTTTAGCAAAGGACCAACTAAAATAACGTATCAAATCGCTTCTAGCTTAGGACCGTCTGAAATAACCCTCCAAATCGGTTCTATCATAGAGCAAGCTGAAATACCCCCTCCTTAAATAAGTTCTAGCATAGGAACGTCTGAAAAAACTTTCGCTCCGCTTTCGGTTTCCATCTTTCAATCAAGAATGCCTAGTCTTTTTCTTCAACAACACGCACATAGTTTTTATTTTGTAACGACAATTCACTTAAGATGACTTATTAGTTATTATGTTTTTTTTTAGTGCAATGTAAAAGTTTTTTTTTTCTTTGACAACGCTCACCTAATGTCTTTCTTTATAACGACAATTCAGCTAACATGAAACATTAGTCTTTTTCGTTTTCAGTGCAACGGAATATGTACTTTTTTTTAACAACACTCACGTAATTTATTTTTTATAATAACAACTCACATAAGATGAAACAGGTCAAAAGTTAAAGGTCGACGCAAAACTAGTTTTTTTTTCCTTTTCCTGTCAATTTTTTCTGTTAAAAAAAGGAACTATCGGTAAATGTTTATGTTTTTGTATATAATAAGTATATGATTGTTTTTCTGTATGTCCTAAGTGCTTTATTTTGTAAAATTTTTATCAGTTCACAATTATATGCAAAAGTAGTCTTTTTTTTCAGCGCAATGGAAAAGTTTTTTTTTCTTTGACATCACTCACCTATTGTTTTTCTTTGTAACGACAATTCACCCAAGACAAAACATTAGTCTTTATTTCTTTTCAGTGCCATGGTAAAAGTGCTTTTTCTCTACCAATACTGATGTAATTTATTTTTTGTAATGACAATTCACATAAGATGAAACATTAGTCATTTTTCTGTGAAACATTAGTCTTTTTCTGTGAAAAGGGAAAGGTATTTTTTGTTTAATCATACTAACGTATTGTTTTTCTTTAATGACAATTCACTTAAGATGAAATATTATTCATTTTTTTTTAGTGCAATGGAAAATCGTTTCTTTATCAACAATCGTCTAACGACAATTCACGTAAGATGAAACATTAGTAATTTTGATTTTTTTTTCAGTGCAAGGGAAGAAGTTTTTTTCATTTAACACCACTCGTCTATTGTTTTTTTATTATTCTCTTTTTCATTACAATGGAAAAGGGTTTTTTCTTTAACAATTTTCACATATTTTTTTGTAATGATAATTCACGCGAGAAGAAAACTAATTCATCTTAAGTGAATTGTTATTACAAAAAATTACGTGACTTTTGCTAAAGAAAAAATAATTAATGTCTTTTCTTCCGTCAATTGTCATTACAAAGCAATACGTGAATATTGTTAAAGAAAAAACCTTTTCCATTGCACTAAAAAAAAAAAAAAAAAACTAATAATAAAAACAGTACGTGAGTGTTGTTAAAGAAAAAAACCTCCTCCCTTGCACTGGAAAAGAAAATCCAAATGACTAATGTTTCATCTTACGTGAATTGTCGTTAGAAAAAAATATTACGCGATTGTTGTTGAAGGAAAAAATTTCCTTTGCACTGGAACAAATGAAAGAAAAAAAATACGTGAATTGTAATTAAAAAAAACAAACAATTTCCAAGTCTCGTTAAAGAAAAATTCTTTACCTTTGTACAGAAAAAGAAAAAACAAAGTAAATGATGTTTCATCTAACGTGAATTGCCATTTTAAAAAAATGAAAAAAATAAGTGACCGTTGTTAAAGCCAAAAATGACTAAAGTTTCATCATATGTGAATTATCATTACAAAAAAAAAATTACGTGAGTATTGGTAGAGAAAAAGTACTTTTACCATGGCACAGAAAAGAAATAAAGACTAATGTTCCGTCTTGGATGAATTGTCATTACAAAAGAAAAATATTAGGTGAGTTATATGAAAGAAAAAAAAAACTTTTCCATTGCACTGAAAAAAAGACTACTTTTGCATATATTTGTAAACCGATAAAAATGAAACAAAATAAAGCACTTAGGATTTTTTTTTTATTATTATAGATCTTTCAGCTTTAGTAAGACACCTATAAAGGTTTTCCAATATATATTCTACAAATCAGGGTCATCTGATTTTTTTTTTCGTCGTATTTGCCATGCATTTGCTTTTAATCAGCTTCCATTGAGATATTTAGAATTTTATGTTCAAATTCGCAACACCATAATTACCCCGCATCTCATATATCATATATTTATGTATTTCTATATATTTTGCATATTCTATATTATATTATTATTTTTATTATTATTATTTATATATTATTATTTCTATATTATTTATATATTTATATAAATATCATATATCATATTTATATATTTTATCGTAATTGCGACCCACATCTATGGCCAGTTTCAGCATTTTCCACATGGGACCAAAAATATGGAACTCTTTACTATTACCAATTCTTTGAGTGCCCTGGTAAGGCTCAGTTTTTTTAATTTATTAAAAAAACACGTTCTGACTTCGTAGTGTTGGGTTGTTTGGTTTTTCTTGTTTTGTTTTGGGAAGAAGTAGAAGTTAAAATTAATAAATAATGTAGTCTGTAGGATGATTTTTCAATGTCCTTGTAATAGTTAATGCGCTTAACTATGCCATGAGGTATTTGCGTTTTCGTTAATTAACCTGACATTCACACAGGTGCGTTGTGGAAAACGCAATGCGGTGCGCATTTTGCATCGCATCGCCACAACGGCGAAACCGTACACTCTGCTCACATTAAAAGTTGCATTACTTAGCTATCACATTGGGGTCTTATATTCCAAATTCACAAGAATATTTGCAGTTGGTCACTTTTTCTGCATCTGAATCACTAAATTCACTTCTTTTTTTTTAACAATTTTCCCTTGCATAAGCCCTAACATAGGAGATCGTATCTTCCCCATGACTGTGGCCCAGCTACAATTCATATTTTAAATCTAAATAGCCTAGGCTGGGCATATTATAGCAAAATTACCAAATCAACAGTTGTATTTGTCAAAAAAAATGTGGGAACACAGATATCTCCCCCATTCCTTTTAGTGGATTTGATAATACTGTGGTAATACCTTAGTGGATAGCTCGCTGTTAAAACAGTCCAGTGCTCTGTTCATCACATCGTGGCTGGCAAATTCGTCTCTTTCGATATCTCCTCCTAAGCCTTCTGAGCTAAATTGGATCTTTAATGCTCAGGATTCCTTTGCACTAAATGATTACTTAAAAAAATTAACAGCATAATTCCTTTGCACTTGGATGTTTACCTAAAAAGAGAACATGCTTTTAGATGCTATTGTACTTCTGATATCTAGTACATTGATAATAGCCACAACCTATTGCTATAGTAGTTGTTGGAGTATGGAAAGTTCCTCGTAATTGCCTATGTGAGATGACTGCAATTGGTATTAGTGTTGAAGATGTACCATAATTGTGTGGAACGTAGCATAATTAGGAAACAAAAACGTCCAAGCATAGTCTTTCTTACTACTACTACTACTACTACTACTACTACTACTACTACTACTACTACTGCTACTACTACTACTACTACTATTACTACTACTACTACTACTACTACTAACAACAACTCGCCGCAGCACCAAGGCACCTGAGGCCAACACAGATAAATACGCTCCTCCTCTATCCTAATCCATTCAAAGCCTCCCTCTTTACACCCCCCAGGTAGTTCTCATTTCCTTTAAATCTTTCTTTATGGCATCCTACCACCCCAGACGTAGACATCCTGCTTTCTGTTTATCCCTAAGTGGTTGGCCGAAAAAGATAGTCTTGGGCAATCTGTCATCCTTAATCCGCAGAACGTGCCCTAACCATTCAACCTTTCTTTCATTATAGCTCTAGAAAGCGGGATTGAACCACATTTTTCGTAGAGCCTACTGTTTGAAATAAGGTCAGTCAGTCAGATACCCAGAACAATCCGTAAGCAATTTCTCCGGAAAACATCTGGTAAATCTTCATCCTCTTTTCGGAGCGCCATATTCAGAGCCTTATTTGGCCACCGTTATCACTTACCTTCCAATATTCTAATCTTGGTTTGCACACTTATCTTCCTATTCATTCAAACTGTTTTTTTAACTGCGAAAAAATACCCTGAGCCTTGACTATATTACTTTTAACACCTTCACTGCTCACCTGTTTTTACTAATACTACCAAGGTAAGTGAAGCTGCCCACCTGATCAATCTTTTTGGTGCCCAACGTCACCTTTTCATCTTCACTTATCCTAGCCTCAGTGACATATTCTTCTTAACATTAATTCTCAAACCTATTCTAACACTCTAAACTCGCAAAACCTCTAAAAACTTATTTATTTTGCTCACACTTTTATCTAGGATGCTTAAACCATCAGCATAATCTAAGAGCAGAAAAGTTTTTCCTCTTCGTTTGATTCCATGGTCTCCCATTGCCTTCCCTGTGCTCCTTAAGACAAAGTCTATCAAAATGATCCATATAAAGTGGTAGAACACAACCCTGCTTAGCTCCTGATTAAACACAAAACCTAACCGCCTACCCTTAATCGCAGCAGTTTTATTTTCGTTCATACCACTAATCACTTTAATGTATTTGTCGGGTATATTATACAAGGACAAGACCTATGCTAAAGTTATTCTATCAACAGAATTGAGCGTTTGCTCATAATCTATTAAACTGAGAGCCAAAGGTGTTTAACAACTAAGGCACCTCAATTATTAGCCTAAGTGTGAAAATTTAGTCGACACATCCTCTACCTTTTCTAAAACCGCACTGTTCTTCTGTTCAATTTTGTCTATAGTATCTCTCAGTCTAAAAAGTATTCCCTTAAATTACCTTAAATCACAGCTTGGAGTGAAATAAGGACTTTGATCCTGTTGAATCACTCCTTATGATGACAGTTGCATACATGGTTGATTAGATTCTGGTGGAAGATTCTGGTGCATCCCAGTCAAATCTCCACGGTTTGTCACTCCACTCAGCATCCAGACGGTGTTTGAATACATCTGTTGATTCAGCAGAAACAATGTTCTCCTTGAGGTTGTTCCTGAGGTTCACAATCCGGTTCGAGAAGAAGCTGCATCTTGCTCCAGTCTTTGCATGAAGTTTACGGATTTGTTTTGGGTGTCCTCGTGTTATGTGGGAGGGGTCAATCTCCAGGAGCTCAATTTCTTGATTGGTAGAGAGGATTTTGTGTGCCAGGATCATATCCCCACGTTTCTGCCTGTAGACTAAAGAGGGGAGGTCGAGTTCCCTCAGCTGTTCACTGTAGGGCTTGTTTTCCATACCGGCAATCAGCTTAGTGGCCCTTCGTTGGATTTGCTCAAGCACTACCTTGTCCTTTTTGAATCGAGGGGTGGCCAGGATGGTCCCCACCTCCAAACACGGTCTCACCAGTCCTTTGTAGAGCTTAGTGATTACATGTCTACTTCTGCTGGTAATGCTGCATTTAATGATGCCTAGGGCTCTGCTAGCATTGGCTGAGATCTTCTGTGAGTGGGAGCTGAATTTCAACTGGGAGTCTACAATAACACCAAGGTCTCTCTCCTCCTGAACTTGCTCCAGTATGTGGTGACTCCCAGGGTTTTGGGTCATTAGGTATTGTTGCGAGGGGTTATTGTGTCCAAAGTGTATGACCTTGCATTTTTCAGCGTTGAATTCCAGCAAACATCTTTTTACCTAGGAGCACATGTGGTTGAGATCAGTTTGGAGGGATTGGTGGGCAGAAGGGGTATTGGCAGGACCTATGAGTTTTGGATCATCCACATATAGAGTGGTTTTATTACTGGTGATAAGGGCTAGCTCATTTACGTATATATTGAACAGGGTAGGGCCCAGGACACTGCCCTGGGGGACCCCGCTGATGACTTTGACTTCATCAGAGAGTGCGTGACTGTTTGGTCCAGTGGTAACTTTCACTTGCTGCGTTCTGTCCCTCAGAAAATCCTCGATCCAACTGATCACTTTTGGACTAAGAGACAGGGTGCATGGCCTGTGAATGAGGTAGCGGTGACAAACTTTGTCAAAAGCTTTGGCTAGATCCCGCAGAATTATATCCACTGGTACTCCTTTTTCTAGTAGGTCAGTTACAAGACTATAAGACTCAAGATGGATTGTATCCATTGATTTCTTAGAACGAAAACCATTCTGTGAATGTTAGTCATCAATACTTGTTAGTTTATCAAGGTTCACTTTGTCACTATTTACATTACGTACAGGGCTAGCAAACGGAGCAACTAACATTCCATGGTCTGGTGAAAGTATCCCCCACATGGGCGCACATAGTTTTTTGAGACGATCTTTCCACGGTTGATAGCTAAGTTCGGCTCTCCTAGTTCAGTTCGGCGTCTGAGTTCAGCGGCTAAGACTTTTCTTTTCTCCCGGTCTTCCCACGAGGCATCTGCCCTAAACTGAATTTCTTGACCAAGCTCGTAAGATCTTTGTAGAATGCATTTTTTCATTTTTAGATTTTGGACAGAGAAAAGAATGGGAGGGGGTGGGTCGATTCTTGATAGCTTGCTCCTGCTTATCTGATGGGTTGCTGAGTGGCCCCAACCTTGTTGACAGGCGGCGATTGGCTTATAATGCGTCTTACATTAGTAATGTTTGCGTTCGGAATTTTTTATTGCTCTGTAAGATATTTCTCAATGAACGCCTTGTCGCTGTTTATTCCTAGCTGCAGGGGTACGCCATAGGCAACTAGGTTAAGTTTCCTGCTATCTCTGAATTTTTCCTGTCTAAACAGTCTGCGGATTTCGTCTTCGAGGTGGGAATCGATGGCCTGTTTGATCTTGGATGTTTCCTGCAGCATTGCTGCTTTGACATGCTGTTTAACTTCTAGGATAGCACATTTTTCCGTCATGTTTTCTCAAGGTCATCAACACGCTCTTTGACTTCATCTATGCTTTCGTTGATATCACGTTTAAGCTCCTCTACCACTCCTTTAACTATGTCAGCGATAGCCAAAGCACTTGGGACCTTGGACGTTATAAGGCTCGATATTTCAGCTAATGAAGGAGGGTTTGTTGATGTACCGGAGTGCTTTCAAACCGGACAGAACCACTGCATATCTCTAATGGTTGACATCTTTGTAAAGAGTTCATACTCTGGGATGGACATGCTTATGCATTCTATACACAGCCATTTTTCACATCTATCGCATAATACGGCTTTAGATTCTGGCTCAAGACCTTGTTTGCAGCCTGCACAGAAATCTAGAGACTTTTTTGGACTGGATAATTTCCGCTTGTGATCTCGTTTAGGAGCCATGTCTGTCACGCAACTTTTTGGATTCAAGCTCTTGTCCGTACTTTTTTTTTATTTCTTTCTTATTCTTTGGCTGGCGTAAAAAAAAAATCGCAGCACGAATGAAGATGCAGCGCATATGAAAAATGCAGTGCGAATTAAAAAAGATAAATAATCGCCGTCTTTAAATAATTACTGGATTGGACCAGTGGGAAGTGCATATACCCGAATTGCCTATCCCCAGCAGTTTAAGGACAAATATGCAGCCGGTACCAATACGGCCCTTGGTGTTCGTTATCGCTCTCTTCTGCACAGGTTTATCCAAATGAAGAAAATCAGCGGCTCAATTTACGTAATCAATAGTTTTTTGAAAGAAACAAATACTTCGCAACCGCAGATCGGCAACACTGTATCGTTTAAGCGGTGAAGAAGAAAAAGAGGCACAAAAATGGATCAATTGACAATTGAACTAGAAGTCTAAGTATATAAAGTCCAACACTGTGGTAGGTCCCTTAAATTAACACCTAGGGTACCACAAGAATAGGAATAATGATAATAATAAGAAAAAAAATATCACCTTTCATATACATATCTCACCTTTCTTATACATTGGCTGGTAAAATTCTAGTCCATTGACTTCTTGCTATCTTGGAAAGTTGTTGGGCTAGAGAATTGAAACTTTCAGGGATGTGTCTACAGGCTAAAGTATATCCTGGGAAGTTATTTTGAGATCCCTAACTATACCCCTTCCCCCTCCTCTATATAACACAGTTTTTTGTGCATTACAGCTTATATTTTGGTCAAATTTGATCCTTTATTACTATTAAAAGTGTAAATCCTTGCTTACCTTAGAAAGATTCAACTTTTCACTGTTTTTTAAGCTACTATATTCCATAATTAGTTCACTGGCACTGAAAAACAATTATTACCTTTTATGTATAGGCATAAATTAAATAAAAAAAAACAAGTGTTTTTAACTGAAAGTAAGGAGCAACATTAAAACTTAAAATGAACAGAAATCACTCTGCATATGAAAGGGCCTTTTCCTCCTCAGCACCCCGCTCTTTATGCTAAAGTTTTTACTGTTTTAAAAAGTAAAGTTAACAGAAAGTGTCAAACTTTAATGTAAAAAGCAGGGCATTGAGGAGGAAAAACCCCTTTCATATACAGAGTAATTTCTGTATAAGCATCTAGGCCTATATTAAGCATCTCAGACATATGATCTTTCTATATAACAAGTTTCATTAAGATCTGACCACCCATTTTGAAGATAAAGATACCTCAATTTTCCTGTCTTCCAAGATTTCTGGTTTCCCCATCCAACTCCCCTCAATGTCACTGGATCTGGTTGGGATTTAAAAAAAGAGCTCTGAAGCACAAGATCCTTCTAAATATCAAACTTCATTAAGATCTGATCACCCATTTGTAAGTTACAAATACATCTTTCTAATTTTTTTCAAATTAACCCCCCCCCAAAAAAAAACTCACCCAAAGAGAATGTATCCATTTCAGTTATGTCAATCATATATTTAGGACTTGTGCTTATTTTTCCCACTAAATTTCTGTTTTGCCTCTCTTCAGGTTTCTAAGAATCATTATTGGGCCTTCTTGAAGAAATTGACTTTCTCTATGCTGTTATGATTTACAAAATAAATTTTATTGACACACATATAACATAAACCTTACCCAATTGTAGCAACGAATCATAATTTTGAGTGAGAAGCCCCTTAAAAGTTCAAAGTCTTATCTGTATTACCCTGTCAAAAGCCCTTTAAAGATAAGTGTTTCAAACAGGGGATGCATTTAAATGCCTGCATTCCATTTTGAACTATACCATAAAAGGTAATAATTGTTTTTCAATGCAGGTGAACTAATTATGGAATATAGTAGCTTAAAAAACAGTGAAAAGTTAAATTTTTCTAAGGTAAGCAAGGATTTACACTTTGAATAGTAATATAGGATCAAATTTGACCAAAATATAAGCTGTAATGCACAAAAAACTGCGTTATATAGAGGAGGGGGGAAGGGGTATAATTAGGGATCTCAAAATAACTTCCTGGGATATACTTAGCCTGTAGACACATCCCTGAAAGTTTCAATTCTCTAGCCCAATTTCCAAGATAGCAAGAAGTCAATGGACTAGAATTAAACCCCCTTTCCTTCTCACTAATTGTGGCCTTGTTCTTACCTTTAACTAGGACAGGTCTGGATTGACAACTCCCTCTCAACTTATTAACGTGCCAGTACAATATTTTATTATTATGCCATCTAGCTGCATCTTCCTAACCCTTGACAGTTTTATCCATGGCCTCAATTTTGTTCACATTGCAACTCCTTTGTTCATATTTTAATGCTTTATCCACTTTCTTTACGTTCCTTTTGTTTTCACACTATCTATCACTCAGATAATTCTTGTACAAGCCCCTTCTTCTCTCTATTAAACCTAAGCTTTTTCACTAATATTCCTAGCTGCAGTCTTGACTTTCTTTGCTAAGAAACCACCAGCAACTTCACAAATTGTTTTTGTAAAATTTTTTCAACAATCTTCCAAATTGTCAAAATTTAAACTTTCAAGTTTAGTGTTCAATTATTCCTGGAAAGTTTCTCTCAAATTCTACTAGGTGGTGATCTTTACTTTTATCATCAATAACAGCACTCCTATCTACCCTAATATCTTGTATTGATCCTACCAGTCTTCAGCTTACTATAATATAATCAATAAGGCCTGCTGTCTTACTATTACATGAAAAACAAATCAATTTATGGGCCAATTTATGACCACCATATTGGTTTTACAGCTAGATTGTAATACCTACAAAATTGCAGAAGTCTGTAGCTGTTGCTGTTTTCTTTGCTATACCAAATTTACCTAGGATAGGATACCATGTATCCCTATTTCTACTGGCCTGGGCATTAAATCTCCCAGTAAAAACACCAAATTTCTAGCTGGGACCCTGTCCATTTGCTCCTGTTACTGTAAGTAAAATTCATTTGAGTCACTAGTATCTCTGTCAGTTGGTTCAACAGGGACTTATACTACTATAACTGATACCCTGAACTTTTTAGTTGTAAAATGAGCAAATAATATTCTGTTACTAATATCTTCTCAACCAAAACGAGACTTAGCAGCTTCCTTATTCATCATTAGCCCTACTCCCTGTCTATTGACCCAATTATTCCTGCCTGAGTAAACAAATTCTCTATCAGGAGTTTCAGTTTCTGAAACTCCTGTTTGAACTGCAAGTCCAGTTTGAACTGTTTGAATTCTTCAGTCAAAATGTTGATATGATAATTGTTTTTTAATGTTGTAATATTCTAAGTCCAAATTTTCATGTTCTTTAAATCATTGAAATTATGTTGGCCTCAGGGAAAGCAATGATCCCAGATACCAGTGCAGGACAGGGATCAGCATATCTTCTCAAGTCTACACCAAAGCACTAAAGCCAGCTTAGAACCAGACAGCAAGAAGTCCCTGGGACTTCCAGTATGAATGGAGACTTTGTACAATCCTGGATCCATCTTGGTCACAACATGGTTTTCAGCAATTGGTGATGCTCTTCTATCAACAAGAGTCAAAATCCTACACAGACAGTCCCAAGCCTATTACCTCTGACTCATTATATTTCTATGCCCACAGATATGATGCTACTATGGTGAGGCAACCCATAGTAAATAAATTAACTAGGAAGAGATCTTTGAGCCCAAAAACACCAGTCAAAACTGACTAAGCCCAGAAGAATTATTCATTAATCAGAACCCCATGTGAAAGCTGCATAGTTTACTAGGCTATAAT
The DNA here is from genome assembly GCF_032884065.1 of Artemia franciscana. Lineage (NCBI taxonomy): Eukaryota > Metazoa > Arthropoda > Branchiopoda > Anostraca > Artemiidae > Artemia > Artemia franciscana. Next base: position 32,665,236 of record NC_088880.1, on the reverse strand, counting down.
TTCCCCAATGGACACAAACTCCTCAAGTGGGAATAGAGTGAACCACAAGGTCCCCATTCTTCCAGGTACCCTAAAGGCTCAAGGCAGCCTTTTGCAGAGGCAGTTGCCCATGGATCTGGATTTTATGCCCTGCTGCAGTTGTCCTCCTATAAAGGATCCTGTCACAATGCAATTTAAACCATTACTGGGAAAAGGCTCACACACCTCATGAGATGCATGGACACATCCTTGGGCCCTATTGAGTGTCTATTTGAGGGGCCTTTTTCTTCCTTGACCCGTATTTATGGGTCTGGGCAAGAATACCCCAGTTTCAATTATTGACCCCCAGGGATAAGATCCCTCCTTGGTCCATGCTTATTATGAACTTACTCTACATATCTGTAGGACGTTTCTTTATATACACCTGGGAACACGCTGACTGGCTGGGGAGGCCCACAGAGAGCAATAGACTCAAAACAGCATAAGTAGGTAGAACTCAGTACTAGAAAATACCTTTCTGGGTCCTACTTTGGAGTATGGGATGTTCCCAACAAGCACACATGCACAGTTCAGGTTCCTATTGCCTGAACTTTGACTGGTAATTCTAATCCATGTTGATCTTGCTTGAGTTGGGCAAAATGCAAGGCTAATTTGCAATGTGAATAGCATAATTGTATCACATGATATCCTTAGATTGTTGAAGAATTTGTGAGGATGGTGATCATTTTTGAAGTCCCTTCAGTTTTTAAATGTCAAGATAGCTCCAGGAACCAAAAGAAAAAGTATTCCATCTCTTTGTGTAACAGAGAACGGATTTCCAAGTCTCATGGAAAAACTAGTAGATACTGAATCCCAGAGGCACAAGCTGTCATATGTTTTTAGTGCCTCCAAAAAGGAAAATTTGGTCAAAACGACTACACATTGGAAACAAGAAACTTCACTGACGAAAGAGTTATTTTTCAGATATGCAAAACGTTTTTATCATGTATTTAGTTATTACGTGTGTAGTTTTCATTTCATTTGTTTATTCTGTGCTTTTGCTTCCTTAATGAGTTAGAAATAGATTAATATTATTATCAGATTAAATTCTATTTAAACCCTTTATGAAGATAAGACAGAGTCAGATTTGTCTTTCATCAAAGTAAATGCCAACATATAAATGATCAACTTTTTCATGAATTTGGGGAAAATAACAAAAAGGATAGAAAAATTCTGTCTAAAAAGCATAATTTTGAACTCAAGAAAACACAGTCCTCTCTCCAGTCTGGCAACACTGAGTGGTATTCCCTACATTTCCCTGGCTTGTTTAGCAGGACTCCCAAACTCAACTCTTTTAATTTAGGGGCAATTTTTCAAGATTTGGGGAATTTTTGGGAATAAGTCTTCAAAATTTTGAGAATTTTCGGGAAAAAACCGAAATGGATTTTTTTGTGAAAATCTGGGGACCCAAATTGGTTTTAGCTTCGTTTTCAGGCTAAAGCAGGGCTTGGATCTGCGTATTGAATCAAGCCTTTTATAGAGTAGATTTTAGAGCCAAAGCACGGGATTTGAACTCATAGCTGAAAACACTTACTGCTGATATTACAGTAAAACTTTAAAATTATCTTGAAAGTTGAAAAAAGAAAGTAGCTGAAATATACCCTGGCCCTCTGTTGCCTTAGCTTTTTACTTTATCTTTTTTTCTATATTCTTTTAGCCCAAAAACGAGGCTTTTATGTCACTTATTTTCATATTGTTGGTAAAAAAAAGTTTTCTTCACCTAAATTAAACCTAATTGCACGCTGCATTAAAACCTAAAACGAACAGAAATTATAACATATATGAGGGGTTAGCAACTTTTTCAACACCCGGCTCTTCATGCTAAAGCTTTTTAGTGCTTTCAAAAAGGCTTCTTGTTGTTCTAATTAAACAACCCTTGTGTTTTGGGTGGTTCCATTCCAACTGAATCACCATGTAACTGAACCCCAAGGAACTCAACCACTGTAATTGATCCAACATGCAACTGAACCTCTATGCAACTGAATCCCTGTGCAACTGACCTCTATTAAATTGAGCCCTTGTGCAACTCAACCCCATTTAATTAAAACCTTGTGTAGGTGAGTCCCCGTGCAACTGGATCACGGTGCAAGTAAACCACCATGGAACTGAACAACAGTGAAACTGAGCCACCATGCACCTGAACCCTTGTATAAGTGAACTCATGTGCAACTCAAACACTGTGCTAACATTGGGTAAAATACAAGTTAGAATCTTTACACGTTCAACCTTGTTGGAATTGTTTGCTTTTTAAAGTCATATTATAAATGACTATGATAATTAACAAAATGCTTTGTTTTGTTGTCACAAAAACAAAGAAAATTGGATATCACAAACTCTTAAAGCCAGATTTATTTCTCCTGTTTTATATCTGTTAATTGGGTTTCTTTTTGCCATGTCACTGTCTACAGCCCTAGGCGTTTATCCTTCCCCCTCTCCCAAGGAAATCCCTCCCCTGGAAAATGTCCCCCTTGCAGAAAATATGGTTTTCCAAATTAGAACATTTTACTTGGGTTGGGTTTTTGTTAGTGTAGCTGAGAAGTGATAGGGAAAGTGGAAAAGAGGAATGTAAGTCTTGCCTGCCATCTCCGTGCAAAAATTTTCTTCTCATGGAAAATCCTCCAAAAAATCTCCCCCCTTCAGAAAACTCTCATGTGAAAAATTAAAAAAAAAACTTAAAAAAGGTACTTAAACTTCTGCAATGGGGTTCTCTGATTGGTTTTATAGCTATATAGAGAGAGAGAGGGAGATACCTCAAAGGGCGCATTTTAATGCCAAAACATCTCAATTCTCATAGAGCCTTCGGACAAACAGAATTAGCACTAGGGGAGATACTAGAGGAGGAAGAAATTAGTTATAATCCACAGGCAGCTCTAGTCTTTTTATTTTATAAGTTGTGACTAGATACCAGCCAACCGCAAGGGGTATTTTTAGGTGGGAAATTTTTCACGGGGAGGCATCTTCCAGGGGAGGGGGGTATTTTCTACGAGGTGGTATTGTCCGGTGGTATTTTTCACAGGAGTTTTTTTCTTAGAGTTGGGGGGGCTGGTTGTCCTCCAATCACTTTTTACTTTTAAAAAGGGCAAAAAACGTTCAATTTCCAATGGAACAATAAAACATGGTTAATAAACTTGATTAATAAAAACCCCACAGTCCTCGCGGCAAGGGATGTAGGCTATTGCAAGTTACCCATTGTTAAAACTTAAGGATTTTATAGAAGGGATGGTAGTACAAACTTTGGAGAAGGCTCAACCAATTCAAATTGAAAATTTTCGTGATCAATCTTGAAAAACCAGAGGTAACCAGAAGACTATCAGCCTCTCCCTCTTAACCACCATTCCCTCCCCCCCCAAATGAATCCGAAAAAAAAAGTTTCTTCAAAACGGTCTTAAGGTCAATTAACCCTGTCTCTGGGGTTAACAACCCCACCAGCAGCTCCTGGAGCAAGGGCTCTAAGTTAAGCTAGTTACTTGAGTTTAGCAAACAAGGTTTTCATAGAAAACTTTTTTGTATGGGCTTGGGGGGGTACTCATTCGATTAGAAATCAACAGTTCCAGTAAACTTTTTAAGAGTTAAAAGTGATTGAGGGCTTTTTTCCCCAAATAAATCTGATAGATAACTTTAAGATGACCATTTTATTTAAAACAGATGAAAATTTAAATGACTATGCCTTCAGGGTTCAAAACCCCTAGCCATGGGTGCAAGGGCTGTAAGTTGTGTAAGTTTCCTATTGTTAACATACAAGGTGTTTTTTTTTTTAATAAAAAAAAGAGGACATGTATGATCCTGTAAACAAAAAAAAGGGATGGAGCATTAAGGTCAAACCTTAGGGAAATGCCATCACAATCAAAATTCGTTTTTTCCTTTATTAGATGTGAAAAGGAAATACCAGTAATATCTACAATGGCTAATGATATCAGTCATCGCATCGTTCGGAAAATGCTTAGGAGCATCTTCAACTAAATCAAGAGGTACTTGTGTATCCAGTTTTACAAGGCGACGTATCTGCAATGTGTCAAGAACGGCTGAGGGTATAAACCTGAGGGTATCAAGTTTAAACTTTCTAGGCATGTTGAAAGAACGTTGAAAAAAAGGCTGGCGTGCAATCAATCCCCCTCCCATATCCTTTTTAGCTTCTATCTCCTCAAAGACATCTCATCAAAATTTATTATCTAGATTGAGGTCAAATATTTTAAGCACATATGTTTATTACTTAACGTCAAGAAAGGTCTGATTCATCTGAAAAAAAGAAATAAAATCAGCTTTATTGGTTTGTGATATTGGATCTTCTTTTTTTGCACAAACAAAACAAAGCTTTTTATGAATGATCTTGACAAGTGGTTATACTATGACTTTAAGAAACAAAGAATTCCGACAAGGTTGAACATGTAAACATTCTAACTTATGTTTTACCGAATTATATTGCTTTAAAGCCGTCCTGGCCGAGTGGGTTGGTGCGCTGGATTCGGGATCCCTTGTCTGAGAGGACGCGGGTTCGAATCCCAGTGTACCCAATTCTTCAGTTTGGGACGGGGGTCAGTGGCGTGACTCTGTAAGCTTAGCCAGAGTCGACCCAGCTCTAAATGGGTACCTGGAGAACTCTGGGGAAGGTAAACAGGAAGGGTGTGTGAAAGCACAGGATGGCTGGCCCCCAACCCCCCATTGTACTTCCTGGCTAAAGGGCCAATAAATGGAGATCTGCACCGCCGGTACGGACTGTAAAGTCTAATGCCGTATCCTTTACCTTTTTTTTATATTGCCTCAGACTTTTAGAATACTGAACTCAGTGGTTCAGTGGCAAGATTGTTCAGTTACGCAAGGATTTAGTTGCAAAGTGGTTCAGTTGCACAGTGGATCAGTTGAACGGGGGTTCATTTACGGGGGGTCAGTTAAATTGGGTTAGGTTGGACCATGGTTTCATCACATGAGGGTTTAGTTAAATGGGGTTTAGTTGTCTGGTGGCTCAGTTACATGAGGTTCTGTTGCACAGGGGTTCGGTTATACAGCGGTTCAGTTGCACGGTGGTCAAGTTACACGGTGGTTAAATTACACGGTTGTTAAGTTAAACGGTGGTTCAGTTACACGCTGGTTCAGTTGCTTGTGGTTAAGCAACTGAACCCCTGTTCAGTTACAGACCACTGTGGGGTTCTGAACCCCTGTGGTCGTTCTGTGGTGGTTCTGAACTGGTTCCCAGTGGTCCTGAACCCCTGTTCAGAACCACTGTGGTTCAGTTACACGGTGGTTCAGTTACACGCACACCGTTTCGGCTGTTGTTCTTACAAATATTTTTACCTGGTTGTTGTTTTCTGTAGAATGTTTCTGGAGGAGGGATATTTTCACCGCATAAACTCTACATGAGGGAGTTTTCCACGAGATATAATTTCCCAGGGAGAATTTTCTGCATGAGCAACTTTCCACTAGGAGCGGGGTATTTACGGGAAACATTTGGCATCGAGGAGAGGATTCCTGGCATGATTTTAAAAATAATCAAAAATTAAAGTCTTTTTCAAAAAAAAGTGTGCCAAGAAAAATTGTTCACCCAGAATCATCTGCAAAAAAATTTCGCTGAAGGAGGGGGGGGGGCTCATCAATAATTGAATTACCTGAAAGAGATTTTCTTGGTGTGGGGGGCTACTTTACGGGAGAGTAAAATTCCATAGAGCGGTTTTCCTTGAGCGGAAGGAACTTTATAGAGAGGGAAAGCCAGATTTCCAGCATTATTTGAAAACGGTCAAAAATTAGATGAAAAAGACGAGGTTTTTCAACTGAAAGTAAGGACCAGCATCAAAAATTAAAAAAAAAAGTATTACATATATGGGGGAGGGGGCTCACCCTCCTCAATACCTTTTTCTTCAAGAACGACCAAAGAATCACTAGGGCCATTTCTTTTGAATAATAAGCTTTTTTAATGTTCTAAAAACAATTTAGCATAAAGAGGGAGGTATTGGAGCTATATCGCTCATAAAAGTTATAATATCTTTTCGCTTTAAATTTTGATGTTGCTCCTTCTTTTCAGCTGAAAAATCTCTTTTTTTCCATTTCATTGTCGACAAAAATCGCTATTCACCTATCATTCATTACTATGAAGAACTCAATATTTTGTTTTCAGAAACCAAATCATACACGAACAAATATAATTATGGAAAACTGGAAAAGGGCCATTCAGTCACAAATTAGAATCCGTAGAGCCTCTATTAAGAGTCAAAACCTATTGGCAGACAGCCAATCTAGGGCCGGCATAGCCTGCATTTGTTGCATGGTTTGTTCCTACTATGCTTTCTTTTCTTTTGGCTACCTCATAATTACTATATAATGCCAAATCAACCCACTACTCCTCATCATTCCTGTGGCCAGCCAAGTTCCAAATATAGTAATTATTGCAGCCAATTTTATACCAGCCCATCTAATGCCTAATGACATGGCTATAGGCTACGAATCGTACAAAAGTCGCTTATTCTTTTTCTTTAAAATAACATTATTTGACATTATTAGCCAAAGGCTCTTTAGAAATAAGTCCGAATAAATACTCACAAGAAAACAATATGAGCCTAACAGCCAAATTTCCACTTTAAGCTATCATATGCAATTTTTCTATGAGTCATATTTTTGGGACCACTTCCATTTTAATCATATATTCCTCAGACTTGTACAAACTTAGTAGCTAAATTTTGCCTCAATAGGAGGGTTAGGAGGGGGGGGGTTTAATTCTTAGGTAAATATTTTGCAGTTCATATAATTGACTTACCAATAAAGTAAACATACCACTCGATGCCTTTTTTATGTTCTTTACGAATATAATAATTGCTACTATTGCAAATTCCAATTTAAGCACTTTTGAGCTCTTAAAAATGACGAATCTTTAATTAAAGTACGAGTTATCCGTCGTTTTCGACAAAATAATACTACGTTTTCTCAGTGCCAAAATTATTTATAGTTAAGTTAGGTTAGTTAGGTCAAAAAGTGCTTAAATTTGAATTTGCGATAGAAGTGAGCTGGTTAGAATTTAGCAGCAGAACACTGTGATGTATTTTCATGCGAAAAACATTTTAGATGAATCTCATGTGAAATTAATGAGGATTTGTATTTTTAGATTTCTTTATTGATTTTTCTGAAGTTTAGTTGCCTTGGTGTTATCATCATCATTACCTAATTTGAAAAAGACTTGAGAGAAATATAGTAAGGGTGCTGGGTTAGAAAACAAATTTCTCTGAAGTTGTGACCTATCTAGATCATTTTTTTCACACCTGAAAATGTTAGTATGCTAATTTTGACAAAAAATAGTTTGTTTAAAGATATACAATTCAACTATGTGACTAATTTTGTTCTCACATTCAGCTTCATTGTTTTTTGAATTAAAGTTTATTTATTGCTCAACATGGTGATGGTGAAAATCGCTTATTTAAAAGACGAAGTAGCACAAATACTTCACTTAGGGACTGGATCAGTAGCTAGTTACTAAAGTGAAATATTTCTATAGTCTCGCCATTTCCTTGGGGAAGAGGTTGCCTCCTCCCCCATAAGCGTCTAATTACAAATGTCAAGTGTGAATATCCTGGACTAGGGGCTTAGGCTGATTTTCATTTAAGGGGCAACATTTTGCCAAAATATTCTAAATACAGGAACTAGAATTAAAAAAAAAAAAAAAAAACTGATCCAATCTGTTCACAATTTGTACTTTACCTTTTAAGATTTTCATTTGATAGCTGTAAGCTTTTTCAGGAACTGAAAATATGCAATGGATTGTTCCAGGAAATACCAACAAAATTATATTTACCATACAACTATTTTTTTTGCAATTGGTCAACACAAATTTAGAAATGACAACAAATTAGTCTTTAATGTTGGTGTGTGTCTGATTTATATTCTTTTTTCTTGTATCTTCTATCTATTTTCTAGATTTTGCACCCCATCCTCTCTTTTGAAGACATGTAAGTCAGATATCTGAAGGGGAGCTAACTGTGTTACTCAACTGATGAAACATGGAAACTTCTGTTTTCTTTGGTGTCACTGCTGTTAAGCAAGGTAATTGTTATTACCTTGGTAATTATGGTAATGTATGGTAATTATTGGTAATTGTTATTACCTTGGTATTACCTTGGTAATTGGGAGATTCCACCAATTTGATGCTTATTTGTGCTTTTTTGATGTTCTTCATTTTATTTTCTATTTTCTTTTTCTATTTTTTTCCATTTCTATTTTGTCTTCAACTCTATTTTGCTCAAAATTAGAATGATCACTAAACTAATTATTTTTGCTACTTTTACTTTTCAAATTGAACAAACTATAAAACCTGTCTATGATTAATTAAAAATAAAATTTCCAACAAACTTTTACAAATCAATGTCTTACTACTCCTTCCTTTTTATTGCCTTTGTGTAATTTTTTAAGCTATTGGCCTCAATTTAATGAATAAATCATTTATTTGAATAAGATAATCTTCTCTTCAAAAAGTTGTAACAAATCTTAAATGGTTTTTTATGTCCTCAGATAACCAAAAATATGTAAAAGTAAGGCATCCATCTATGTAAAAAATCCATCTAAGTAAGGCATCTCTATCTAGATCAGAGGATAAATACCTCTGTACTAGAGGTTTTGTAAAAACTATTTTTCTGTCTTTATGATAAATCTGAATTACTTATGCTTCGTGTTAATATCATGTATCACCAAACTGATAAACTCACTTTTTCCAGAATATCTCTTATTGGAAAATTACATATATAACTGGCTGGTTGTGAACAAAGCTCCAAAGCTGCCAATAGTAGAATTCGACAGAATTCCAAAAGCTACTGACACTTTAGCAGGACAACTTGTGTTTTGACAGCTTTTCTTTGAGCAAAAAGTATTTTTATAAGTAAAAATGGTATTTTCTGAAAAAATCTGCCAACAAATTTGAAATTTGCCAAGTAGCATTGCTACTTTGCTACCCCACTTTTTCCATGAGGGCTAACTGGCAGTGTAAAATAGCATGGTTTGTTTTCTTGCCTCTATCATCATGTCAAATTATCTTGCATCAGTGAACATTAAAGAAATAGTAAAATCTACTATTACTAAAATCTATATCACGTAAAATCTACTGGCATCTGTTGGGGCATAATATTGTTTTTGTATATTTTTAATTTGAATTAATAAATATTGATTGACTGAAAAAAAATCAGTGAAAACAAAGAAATATCTTGTTTTGGTTTTCTTGCTTGAAAAAATAAATGTTTTTAAAATTTTTTAATACAATTTTGTGAGAAATACATAAAGCGAAATATATAAAATTACAAGTGTGGTTAGTTTGTTGCATTCTAAAATATTAGAATTATATTTGAAGAGCAGCAGGTACTGAGTAGATGCTGAAATTGCAGAAATGATTTTAAAGAAAGCACAAACTTTAAAGAGCATGCCCAGTACCTCTGCTTGGAGTCTCTTATCATATTCCATATCTAATAAGGAAATTTCTCTGTGGAAAGGAGGGTGGGGGGTCAGATCCATCTTATGTAACATTCATTTTTTTACTATATTTGGATTTAAAATTTGGTCATTCTTAATACGAAAGGTTTTTTTCAAATAAAATTTATAAAAGTGACAGATTTATTCTCCTGCTTTCAACCCTATCCCATAATAATTTAACCTTTGTTTTACAGTTTTCCTAAATTTGGAATCATTTTTTTCAGTTTGTTACAAAGGGGAGTGGGGCTCCAAATGCAAAAATTATTTTTCTTGCTGTGATGTTGAAATAGCTAAATTAAAGGGCCAGACACCCAAATAGATTTCAGAGCTGTTTGAAAAATGTTTCTCTTTGGTCTTGCTCTAAATCTTTGGATCTATGAAGGTTAAACATATGGGTTCTGATTCGTAATTGTTGCCAAACTTTTGTCTTTGTTTGTCTTGTTTACCCTCGGGAAGAGTTGGTTTCTGCTTTAACAGAAGTTATTTACCATAAACTGTTGAGTTGTCAGCCAATCTTGTCAATGAACGCAAAAATAGTCAGCAAATCTTGCAATGAAATTATGTTTCTTTTTTTTAATCATTTCACTTGTGACTAAGTAAAAGATCTGAGATTTTTTAAAAACTTTTTTTTAGAGAGTTTTCTTTTAGAAGGGAAAAATTTTCTTTTCAAACATTTTTACCCATTACTAAATCATTATTCCAAAATCTCTTAATAAATTAGCTTTGCATTTTTTTAGAACTTGAAGACACACTACCAAATAATGGTGAAAGTTGTTTTGGAAGTACTGATCCTTTTTTGTTACCTAAAGAAGTTTTCCAAGAGAAGACTTTTCCTAAAGACACATCTGCAAAGCTTGAACCTGATAGCCACCCTCTGAAATTCGAGCCAAATATTATTGTCGACAATGGTAGGTTTTTTCTTGTATATTTGGGTTCCAAGATAGAATATTGAATTTTCAACTCCTTGAGAAAATATGGCAGAAACTGAAATATTTTATTAATGGATAGTCTACAAGCAAAAGACTGAAAAACGTAAATTTCTCTCTAAACTCTCATCCAAAATTCTGAAAAAGTGTTATAATCTATTGTTGTCTTATTTACAGATTCAACAATATAAATGGCACCAGCAATATTGATGGTATAGGTTTTAAACTTCTGCCAGACTTGCTCTTATGATTGACAGTTGAGGGAAGCCTAATATTGATGTTATATATAACAGTTATTGATTTCGTCATGTTTAATACTATATTTAAAATGAATTTAGTTTGGTGTGTTGATTGATGCTAGATAAGTACGTGAGCTATAGGTTAACAACAAAGAAAAGATGCAGAAACAAGCTTAGCTTTTTTCAATGAAGGCATGGCGAGTGTCAGACCTTTTGTTTTTAGTTTCTCCTTGTTTTGAGTTTGATTCGGTTAGTTATTTGTTTGATTCGATTGTTTTGTTTGTATACTGATGGTGGATTTGTTGTAGTTTCACACTTGGAGTATTCCTCAACTTCATTTCTGTTAATTTCTGGCTTGATGTATGTTTCTAGTTAAAAAAAAAAACTAATTTAGTGGAAAAGGGTTATTGAATAACTTCAAAACAAGAGCTCATATGGGACTTGTGACGAAGTCGGAAGAGCCAAGAGCTTCTTCCCACCAAGTTCCATTATGATCTCTCCACTCAAAGCGTTTTCCAAGATTTCCGGTTTTCCCCTCTAACTCCCCCCAATGTCACCGGATACAGTCAGGATTCAAAGAGCTCTGAGACATGATATCCTTCTAAATATCAAATTTCATTAAAATCCGATCGCCCGTTCGTAAGTTAAAAATGCCTCATTTTTTCTAATTTTTCCAAATCAACCGCCCCGCCACTCCCCATCCCAGATGGTCAAATCGGGGAAACGACTATTTCTAATTTGATCTGGTCTGGCCCCTGATATGCCTGCCAAATTTCATCGTCCTAGCTTATCTGGAAGTGCCCAAACTAGCAAAACCAGGACTGACCAACATAAATTGTGATAGCTTGGTAAATATCAAGTACCATAAAAATGATTGACGTCAAACTTAAAAGAATTAATAAAACAACTAATAATTCTTATAGGACTAGTGAATCTTTTTGTCCTTTTATTTGTTCTACCCACCTAACCATTGCTGGTCACCTCATCAGTGTATTAAAATATCGAACTCTGACTCATTGTTACCCTTGGCCTTACCATCCTTCACCTGTGTCTTTAGATAAAAAAACAAAATAGAAATTGTGGCTTTCGTCTTGTTTACTATGCATTGTCAAGACCTGTCTAGGGAGTTGGGTATTTCAAACCTACATTTAGCAATGTCTCTTTTTAGATAAGAGGATGAATGCCTCTGGGCTAGAGGGATTCCAAAATGTATTCTCCTTTTTATTTATGATAATTTTGTATTACTTTTCCTTGATAACAGTAATCTATATTCGTTCCCATTATGACGCTGCGATAACATAGGTATCGTCAAACAAAAGCACAAAAAGAGACAACACCAAAAAAAAAACATTTGATGAGCCATCACCCCGACTTCAGGACTCTCTTGTTGTAACACCTGACGTAGTAGGGTACGAAGGAGTTTAAAAATCTTGTCTCGAGTGTGTAGCCGGGCATTCTAACAGTTTTTTTTCCCTCTTTCAGAGTTGCCAATCTTGGTTTGTGTATGTGGGTCTCTGAAGTAAATAGAGGCAGGATATCTCGGTGTGTTGAGGATTTCAGGATGTCAGCTCCAAACCTCATCAGCATTTCATGTCTTCTTTCATCCAGGGTTGAGAGCTTGAGTTCACTCAAGCTTTGTTAATAGTTTTTGTAATTTGGGCTATTTGCGATGGATTGTGAAAAACAGCTGCTTTTGCTGTGATTTGGCTGATGTGATCTTCTAACGAGAGATCGTCTTTTTCGAAGCTTAGCTGGAGCTTCACTTGATCAGTTTGATGTTGAAGCTCTACAACCAGGGGTATGAGCTGACTGGGTGTTTGTGACAGGAAGTGCAACTGGCTAAGCGAAAGATCGTCTGCAAATTTATACCTCTGTTTGTGTTGCCTCATCAGTCAGTTGATGACTAACGCGAATAAGATGGGAAATAACTTGCTTCCTTGGTTGCTCCACGCGTGATGTCTTTGAAGTTGGATGTTACCCTGTTTTTGTGTTGTATGCACTGTTGACGACCAGAAAAGACACTTGCAATGGTAGATAAGAGAAACTGCGAGACTTCCAGGGCAAGGGCTTCGTTGATTACAGTCTCATGATCAAGCAGATCAAAAACTTTTCCAAAATCAGAAATGATTATTTCAGCAAGGACCTCAGGATTTTCTTGGTGTTCTAGTTGATCGTGAAGTAATCTGACCAGATAATGTGTTGCGCTGTGTCCTCAACGAAAACTGAACTGCATAAGATCGATTTTATGTTCTACTTCGGCGAGTAGCTACTGTAAAATAACATCTTCGAAGACTTTTGAAATGATTGGTGTCTTTGAAATTGACCTGAAATCGGATGGTGAGATTGATGACGCTTTCTTTGGAATTAGTGTGATAAATGCCTTTTTAAACTTATCTGGGAAAATGCCTTTCAGTAGGCACTAGAAATACACCGTAGCCAATGCGTGTAGCCAGTAAGACAGAGCATGCACGTATCAGCCTTATAGGAATTTCACCATGGTACGAAGCTTTCCTAATGTCTCTGTTTTCAATTTTTTCTTAAACCTGAGAACTGTAATGATAGGGATGATTTCGATTGGAACATTCTGTGGCAAAGTCTCGAGGGATGCTGTTGATGGCAAACATTTGAAAAGTGTGTATTAATTTTTTCTGCGGTTTTATTCTCTCCTTGCTGGTCCCTCAAGGTGGATTTAGACTTCTGCTGTCCCATTAGTCTCCGTACACTTGTACTCCGTGCAACTGGCTAAGCGAAAGATCGTCTGTAAATTTTAGCCAGTAAGACAGAGCATGCACGTATCAGCCTTATAGGAATTTCACCATGGTACGAAGCTTTCCTAATGTCTCTGTTTTCAATTTTTTCTTAAACCTGAGAACTGTAATGATATTGATGGTTTCGATTGGAACATTCCGTGGCAAAGTCTCGAGGGATGCTGTTGATGGCAAAAATTTGAAAAGTGTGTATTAATTTTTTCTGCGGTTTTGTTCTCTCCTTGCTGATCCCTCAAGGTGGATTTAGACTTCTGCTGTCCCATTAGTCTCCGTACACTTGTACTCCGTGCAACTGGCTAAGCGAAAGATCGTCTGCAAATTTTAGCCAGTAAGACAGAGCATGCACGTATCAGCCTTATAGGAATTTCACCATGGTACGAAGCTTTCCTAATGTCTCTGTTTTCAATTTTTTCTTAAACCTGAGAACTGTAATGATAGGGATGGTTTCGATTGGAACATTCCGTGGCAAAGTCTCGAGGGATACTGTTGATGGCAAACATTTGAAAAGTGTGTATTAATTTTTTCTGCGGTTTTATTCTCTCGTTGCTGGTCCCTCAAGGTGGATTTAGACTTCTGCTGTCCCATTAGTCTCCGTACACTTGTACTCCGTTCAACTGGCTAAGCGAAAGATCGTCTGCAAATTTTAGCCAGTAAGACAGAGCATGCACGTATCAGCCTTATAGGAATTTCACCATGGTACGAAGCTTTCCTAATGTCTCTGTTTTCAATTTTTTCTTAAACCTGAGAACTGTAATGATAGGGATGGTTTCGATTGGAACATTCCGTGGCAAAGTCTCGAGGGATACTGTTGATGGCAAACATTTGAAAAGTGTGTATTAATTTTTTCTGCGGTTTTATTCTCTCCTTGCTGGTCCCTCAAGGTGGATTTAGACTTCTGCTGTCCCATTAGTCTCCGTACAGTTGTGTCAAACTTCCTTGGGTCACTGGCTGACAACTTAGCGAAAATTTGGGGTCCATACAGAAACCTAGTTTTCTTTAGAAGTCTGACTACTATGTTTCTCTTCCGCCAGATCGTGGATATTCGCCAGAATATTCGCCAGAGTGTGGCGGTTCAAAGTGTTCTCTGTCAGGAAGAGGTAGGGGGATCATATGTAATATTAGTTTATTTGCTGTACTTTAGTTATGTTTTGTACTTAAAAAAATTAATAACTAGTTTCTCCAAATAATTAATAAAAGTGGCGGATTCATTTCCCAGTCTTAGCCCTTGACTTATCATTTAACCTTTGTTTTACAAATTTTCTAAATTCGTAATACTTTTTTTTATTTTCTTTAAGAGGCGACGGGTGCTTGATATGCAAAAAGAATTTTTTCCCCCATGATTTCGGAATAGCTAGATTGAGCGGCAGCCACTCCAATAGCACCCCACGGCTATTTCGGCGAATACCTTATCCCTAATCCGCATGCCAAAATTTCTTATCCTCGCAAATCTATTATCCCTTGCAAATTCCTAGTAGCCTTGCTAATTTTTAATTCCTTCATTTTTAAAATCACATCTTTTCAAACCCTACTCTCATCCATGAATTTGCCATATAAAAATTGTGTGACATTCTAAATATTTTATAAGAATCAACCTTATTTTTCTTCTATAGTTTTTTATGTGATTTTTACTGTATTTTAGCAACAGAACATATATACGAATACATGTCAAAATATATATCATTTGCTGTTTTTTTTTTCTAAAATGCCAAATAAAAATAAAAGCCCTAAGCTTAGCTTGGTAGTATAAATAGCCCTTTTAATGTGTTATAGTTTGAAAAGCTTTAAGATTGCTTACTTAACCGGTCAGTTTGAAATTAAAATAACACAAATATTTGTAAACTTTTTGCCAAGTATTTTTCCTAATTCATCCTTTTTAATTGTGTTAGATTCTTTGTGGTCTCCAAGTCAGAGATGATATTTCACAAAAATATTATGAAAACAAGTATTTTTAGCAGGGTAGATGAGGTTTCTGAAGCTACAAAACGTCTCAAAAAAAAATTCTGTCACATAGATTCATAAACACTAATCACTAATCTCCTCAGATGATAATATACTATCAATATATTATCATATTATTGCCAAACCTATATTATCAATGAAACATAAAGCCAATCTTTTTGTTATTTCTTTTTCTATGCTTGTAGATTGTAAACCTAATTCTCATCATCGTGAAGCTTAGTTGCACCATGGTGGGGACATAGGTATGCTTCACATATATTTACCTTTTCAAAATGAAAAGATGTAACTTAGACTTTCGTTGAACTTTCGGCGGGGTCTGATGGATATGTTTTTATTGTATCTGAGTAAAATGACTAACTAATAAGAGTGATACTTAGTTGTTAAGAGTCCCGGATGATTTCAGTGATTAGGACTTTTGATTCTGTACTCTAATGAAATCCATGAACAAAAGGACAAACTTTATTTGACTTGGAACTCTTATTTTTCTTAGAATTGGTTTCGTTTTTGATTTTACTGCAATTTTTGAGTAAGCAGAACATACATCCTCAAATGATGATGTAGTATCAAAATGTTATTATATTACTACTGCTGCTAATCCTCCTCTATCCCAATCTATTCAAAGCCTCCCTCTTTACTCACTCCCAAGAAGTTTCCATTTCCCATAAATACTACCTCACTACATCCTCTCAGCCCATTCTAGTGCGATCTGCTTTTCACTTAGCCCTAAACGGCTGCCCGACAAGTGCGATCTTGGGCTGTCTATCATCCGCTAAACGTATCCTAGCCATCTCAACTTTTCTCTCATTATAGCCATAGGACTTAAGACTGACCCACAATATTCGTGCAGCTTACTGTTTGAGTAATTACCACAATCCCTCTTATCACCTCTGTTATATAGGGATCTAATTAGGGTTTTCCTGAAATCGCTAGGTATTTCCCCTTTTTCAAAAATTGTATTCGTAATCTTCAGTAGCTTATTTCTAACCTCATAGCCACCACATTTAGGAAAGTCATTGACCACATTATCTGCACCTGGTGCCTCATTTTTGCCCCCGTTCTTATCTTTAACTGGGACAAGTCCAGATTGACTACTCTCTCTCAATTTATTAACATGCCAGGACAATATTCGACTGTTATGCCGTCTAGCTGCATCTTCCAGATAATCGGCGATTTTGTCTACGGTCTCCGTTTCACGCCTCCTTAGCTCATATTTTAAATGCTTTCTCCACTTCTTTTTACATTCCTCTTATTTTCATATAATTTGTCACTCAGATAATGCTTGTACAAGCCCCCTTTCCTCTTTATTAAACATAAAGCATTTTCACTAGTATTCCTAGCTATGTTCCTACATTTCTTCCCTACGACACCGTCACCAACTGCACAAATTATTTCCTAAAATTATTCCATCCATCTTCTACACAGTAAAATTTTAAACTCTCCACTTTAGTATGCAACTGTTCCTGGAAGATTTCTCTCAATTTCTCATCATGGAGTTTACCAACGTCATAGCTTCCGAAATTACAGATTTGAATTAACACTAGTACCTAATAGATGGTGATCCTTGCTTTTAACATGAATAACAACACTCCTGTATAGTCGGTTCTACTATCTCCGTCAGTCGGGTGTACGAGGGCATATACTACTATGACTGATACCCTGCACTTTTTGGTCATAAATTGAGCAGTTGGTACTCTATTATTAATACCTTCCCAACATAAACAGGACTTCGCAGCTTCCTTATTCATCATGAGCCCGGCTCCCTGTCTATATACCCCATCCTCCCTGCCTGAATAAACCAATTCTACATCATCTTATTTCATGTTTCCTATACTTGGAATATGAGTTTCTAAAAATCGTAATAAGTTCAGTTAGAAGCATTGGAATCTGTAAGTCAAAATGTCGATGCGATAGTTATTTTTTAACGTCGTAACATTCCAAGTTGCAATTTTCATGATCTCTAAATCATTGGAATCGTTTTGGCCTCAGGAAAAGCAGTGGTCCCAGAACCAGTGAAGGACGGGGACAACACATCTTCTCACGTCTACACTGAATTGCTTAAGCCAGCTTAGACCCAAAGAGCAACAAGTCCCTTGGACTTCTAGTTTAATGGAGGCTTTGAGCAATCTTGAGTTTATTTTGGTCACAGCATGGTTTTCAACACTTGTTCAAACTCTCCTATTAACAAGAATCGAAATCCTGAACAGACAATCTCAAGCCTATTATCTCCGACTCATTATATATTCATGTCTACAAGTATTATGCTACTAGCAGAAGACAACCTATAGTACATACATAAGCTAGAAAGGGGATTCCTAGCCCGAAAACGCCCGCTTAAACAGACCAAGTCGAGGATGGATTATCCATTAATTAGAATCCCGTGGAAATGCTGTGTTGTTTACTAGGCTTTAATTTTGTCGAGGGGTGCTACTGTTCAAACGAGAATAGAGTTGACCGCAAGTTCCCAGTCTTGCGGGTACCCCATCAGAGTCGAGGCAGCCCCTTGCAGAGGCCTTGCACATAGATCTCGATCTTACGCCCTTCCGCATTTGTCCTCCTATAAAGGACCTTCCCACGATGGCGTTCTGCGTCACCAGGCAATTTAACCCATTGCTGGAAAAAGGTTTGTTACTCACGTGACGTCCACGTGCCGGTGGACCCTGTTGAGTGTACATTCGAGGGCCCTTCTTCCTCTTCCGCCTGCATTTGCATTCCCGGGGCGAGGTTACCCGTTTTCTATAATGCACCCCGAGGGACCAAATCCTCCCCCTGGTCCATGCCTCCTATGGAGGTACTCTATAAATCTGTAGGGTGTTCCCCTTTCCGCAAACTGTGGACGCACTAAGTGGCCTGGGGGAGACCCTTACTGAGAAGTAGATCCAGACATTATAACAAATTGATGTAATTATTCTAGGTGAATAAACTGTGTTAATTAGTACAAGTACAAGAATATCCAGTTAAAATTTTTTATATCTGTTCACTGTCAATTAAAAGGTTTCATCCCTATTTTGAACTGTTATACTTTAGAAATATCTTATAGATGAACCCACGGTTGAGCAGATTAATGTTTAACGTCAAGGGCAAGAGTTAAAAAAAAACAAAACCGAAGTACTCTAAAAATGCTTTTCATTGAAATTCAGCAGGTCTTGTGTTTTACAAGTCATTTTTTAGAAAGTAAGAACTAAAAGTCAAATTAAGCGTAAAGAGCAATTATAAAAAAATACCTCGGCCCTTTATTCAGTATCGGTGAAATAAAGAATACGTAGGGAAATTAGAATAAGGTTTCAAATTTTCTATTGAAACTAATTACCTACAGAAGTGTCATTAAGAATAAGTGCATGTAGGTGTGTAAGGTAAAACTGTTTAGAGCAGGGTGATTTAATTAGAGAAAATTTTATATTATTTTAGTTTTCCCTTTTGCAACGTTCTATGATATCGATAGCACCAAACAAGAATGTGGAACATCCAGCATGCCTTGCCTGACAACAATAAGTCTAAGAATAGACGAATTTGAATTGTCGTCATGAGATACCAAGTACAGTGTATTTGTTGAAAAGGATGTAGCAAAAGAATAGACGAATTTGAATTGTCGTCATGAGATACCAAGTACAGTGTATTTGTTGAAAAGGATGTAGCAAAAGAATAGACGAATTTGAATTGTCGTCATGAGATACCAAGTACGGTGTATTTGTTGAAAAGGATGTAGCAAAAGAATAGACGAATTTGAATTGTCGTCATGAGATACCAAGTACGGTGTATTTGTTGAAAAGGATGTAGCAAAAGAATAGACGAATTTGAATTGTCGTCATGAGATACCAAGTACGGTGTATTTGTTGAAAAGGATGTAGCAAAAGAATAGACGAATTTGAATTGTCGTCATGAGATACCAAGTACGGTGTATTTGTTGAAAAGGATGGAGCAAAAGAATAGACGAATTTGAATTGTCGTCATGAGATACCAAGTACGGTGTATTTGTTGAAAAGGATGTAGCAAAAGAATAGACGAATTTGAATTGTCGTCATGAGATACCAAGTACGGTGTATTTGTTGAAAAGGATGTAGCAAAAGAATAGACGAATTTGAATTGTCGTCATGAGATACCAAGTACGGTGTATTTGTTGAAAAGGATGTAGCAAAAGAATAGACGAATTTGAATTGTCGTCATGAGATACCAAGTACGGTGTATTTGTTGAAAAGGATGTAGCAAAAGAATAGACGAATTTGAATTGTCGTCATGAGATACCAAGTACGGTGTATTTGTTGAAAAGGATGTAGCAAAAGAATAGACGAATTTGAATTGTCGTCATGAGATACCAAGTACGGTGTATTTGTTGAAAAGGATGTAGCAAAAGAATAGACGAATTTGAATTGTCGTCATGAGATACCAAGTACAGTGTATTTGTTGAAAAGGATGTAGCAAAAGAATAGACGAATTTGAATTGTCGTCATGAGATACCAAGTACAGTGTATTTGTTGAAAAGGATGTAGCAAAAGAATAGACGAATTTGAATTGTCGTCATGAGATACCAAGTACAGTGTATTTGTTGAAAAGGATGTAGCAAAAGAATAGACGAATTTGAATTGTCGTCATGAGATACCAAGTACAGTGTATTTGTTGAAAAGGATGTAGCAAAAGAATAGACGAATTTGAATTGTCGTCATGAGATACCAAGTACGGTGTATTTGTTGAAAAGGATGTAGCAAAAGAATAGACGAATTTGAATTGTCGTCATGAGATACCAAGTACGGTGTATTTGTTGAAAAGGATGTAGCAAAAGAATAGACGAATTTGAATTGTCGTCATGAGATACCAAGTACAGTGTATTTGTTGAAAAGGATGTAGCAAAAGAATAGACGAATTTGAATTGTCGTCATGAGATACCAAGTACGGTGTATTTGTTGAAAAGGATGTAGCAAAAGAATCGACGAATTTGAATTGTCGTCATGAGATACCAAGTACAGTGTATTTGTTGAAAAGGATGTAGCAAAAGAATAGACGAATTTGAATTGTCGTCATGAGATACCAAGTACGGTGTATTTGTTGAAAAGGATGTAGCAAAAGAATAGACGAATTTGAATTGTCGTCATGAGATACCAAGTACGGTGTATTTGTTGAAAAGGATGTAGCAAAAGAATAGACGAATTTGAATTGTCGTCATGAGATACCAAGTACGGTGTATTTGTTGAAAAGGATGTAGCAAAAGAATAGACGAATTTGAATTGTCGTCATGAGATACCAAGTACAGTGTATTTGTTGAAAAGGATGTAGCAAAAGAATAGACGAATTTGAATTGTCGTCATGAGATACCAAGTACGGTGTATTTGTTGAAAAGGATGTAGCAAAAGAATAGACGAATTTGAATTGTCGTCATGAGATACCAAGTACAGTGTATTTGTTGAAAAGGATGTAGCAAAAGAATAGACGAATTTGAATTCTCGTCATGAGATACCAAGTACAGTGTATTTGTTGAAAAGGATGTAGCAAAAGAATAGACGAATTTGAATTGTCGTCATGAGATACCAAGTACGGTGTATTTGTTGAAAAGGATGTAGCAAAAGAATAGACGAATTTGAATTGTCGTCATGAGATACCAAGTACGGTGTATTTGTTGAAAAGGATGTAGCAAAAGAATAGACGAATTTGAATTGTCGTCATGAGATACCAAGTACGGTGTATTTGTTGAAAAGGATGTAGCAAAAGAATAGACGAATTTGAATTGTCGTCATGAGATACCAAGTACAGTGTATTTGTTGAAAAGGATGTAGCAAAAGAATAGACGAATTTGAATTGTCGTCATGAGATACCAAGTACGGTGTATTTGTTGAAAAGGATGTAGCAAAAGAATAGACGAATTTGAATTGTCGTCATGAGATACCAAGTACGGTGTATTTGTTGAAAAGGATGTAGCAAAAGAATAGACGAATTTGAATTGTCGTCATGAGATACCAAGTACAGTGTATTTGTTGAAAAGGATGTAGCAAAAGAATAGACGAATTTGAATTGTCGTCATGAGATACCAAGTACGGTGTATTTGTTGAAAAGGATGTAGCAAAAGAATAGACGAATTTGAATTGTCGTCATGAGATACCAAGTACAGTGTATTTGTTGAAAAGGATGTAGCAAAAGAATAGACGAATTTGAATTGTCGTCATGAGATACCAAGTACAGTGTATTTGTTGAAAAGGATGTAGCAAAAGAATAGACGAATTTGAATTGTCGTCATGAGATACCAAGTACAGTGTATTTGTTGAAAAGGATGTAGCAAAAGAATAGACGAATTTGAATTGTCGTCATGAGATACCAAGTACAGTGTATTTGTTGAAAAGGATGTAGCAAAAGAATAGACGAATTTGAATTGTCGTCATGAGATACCAAGTACAGTGTATTTGTTGAAAAGGATGTAGCAAAAGAATAGACGAATTTGAATTGTCGTCATGAGATACCAAGTACGGTGTATTTGTTGAAAAGGATGTAGCAAAAGAATAGACGAATTTGAATTGTCGTCATGAGATACCAAGTACGGTGTATTTGTTGAAAAGGATGTAGCAAAAGAATAGACGAATTTGAATTGTCGTCATGAGATACCAAGTACAGTGTATTTGTTGAAAAGGATGTAGCAAAAGAATAGACGAATTTGAATTGTCGTCATGAGATACCAAGTACGGTGTATTTGTTGAAAAGGATGTAGCAAAAGAATAGACGAATTTGAATTGTCGTCATGAGATACCAAGTACGGTGTATTTGTTGAAAAGGATGTAGCAAAAGAATAGACGAATTTGAATTGTCGTCATGAGATACCAAGTACGGTGTATTTGTTGAAAAGGATGTAGCAAAAGAATAGACGAATTTGAATTGTCGTCATGAGATACCAAGTACAGTGTATTTGTTGAAAAGGATGTAGCAAAAGAATAGACGAATTTGAATTGTCGTCATGAGATACCAAGTACGGTGTATTTGTTGAAAAGGATGTAGCAAAAGAATAGACGAATTTGAATTGTCGTCATGAGATACCAAGTACGGTGTATTTGTTGAAAAGGATGTAGCAAAAGAATAGACGAATTTGAATTGTCGTCATGAGATACCAAGTACGGTGTATTTGTTGAAAAGGATGTAGCAAAAGAATAGACGAATTTGAATTGTCGTCATGAGATACCAAGTACGGTGTATTTGTTGAAAAGGATGTAGCAAAAGAATAGACGAATTTGAATTGTCGTCATGAGATACCAAGTACAGTGTATTTGTTGAAAAGGATGTAGCAAAAGAATAGACGAATTTGAATTGTCGTCATGAGATACCAAGTACGGTGTATTTGTTGAAAAGGATGTAGCAAAAGAATAGACGAATTTGAATTGTCGTCATGAGATACCAAGTACGGTGTATTTGTTGAAAAGGATGTAGCAAAAGAATAGACGAATTTGAATTGTCGTCATGAGATACCAAGTACGGTGTATTTGTTGAAAAGGATGTAGCAAAAGAATAGACGAATTTGAATTGTCGTCATGAGATACCAAGTACGGTGTATTTGTTGAAAAGGATGGAGCAAAAGAATAGACGAATTTGAATTGTCGTCATGAGATACCAAGTACGGTGTATTTGTTGAAAAGGATGTAGCAAAAGAATAGACGAATTTGAATTGTCGTCATGAGATACCAAGTACGGTGTATTTGTTGAAAAGGATGTAGCAAAAGAATAGACGAATTTGAATTGTCGTCATGAGATACCAAGTACGGTGTATTTGTTGAAAAGGATGTAGCAAAAGAATAGACGAATTTGAATTGTCGTCATGAGATACCAAGTACGGTGTATTTGTTGAAAAGGATGTAGCAAAAGAATAGACGAATTTGAATTGTCGTCATGAGATACCAAGTACGGTGTATTTGTTGAAAAGGATGTAGCAAAAGAATAGACGAATTTGAATTGTCGTCATGAGATACCAAGTACAGTGTATTTGTTGAAAAGGATGTAGCAAAAGAATAGACGAATTTGAATTGTCGTCATGAGATACCAAGTACAGTGTATTTGTTGAAAAGGATGTAGCAAAAGAATAGACGAATTTGAATTGTCGTCATGAGATACCAAGTACAGTGTATTTGTTGAAAAGGATGTAGCAAAAGAATAGACGAATTTGAATTGTCGTCATGAGATACCAAGTACAGTGTATTTGTTGAAAAGGATGTAGCAAAAGAATAGACGAATTTGAATTGTCGTCATGAGATACCAAGTACAGTGTATTTGTTGAAAAGGATGTAGCAAAAGAATAGACGAATTTGAATTGTCGTCATGAGATACCAAGTACGGTGTATTTGTTGAAAAGGATGTAGCAAAAGAATAGACGAATTTGAATTGTCGTCATGAGATACCAAGTACGGTGTATTTGTTGAAAAGGATGTAGCAAAAGAATAGACGAATTTGAATTGTCGTCATGAGATACCAAGTACAGTGTATTTGTTGAAAAGGATGTAGCAAAAGAATAGACGAATTTGAATTGTCGTCATGAGATACCAAGTACGGTGTATTTGTTGAAAAGGATGTAGCAAAAGAATCGACGAATTTGAATTGTCGTCATGAGATACCAAGTACAGTGTATTTGTTGAAAAGGATGTAGCAAAAGAATAGACGAATTTGAATTGTCGTCATGAGATACCAAGTACGGTGTATTTGTTGAAAAGGATGTAGCAAAAGAATAGACGAATTTGAATTGTCGTCATGAGATACCAAGTACGGTGTATTTGTTGAAAAGGATGTAGCAAAAGAATAGACGAATTTGAATTGTCGTCATGAGATACCAAGTACGGTGTATTTGTTGAAAAGGATGTAGCAAAAGAATAGACGAATTTGAATTGTCGTCATGAGATACCAAGTACAGTGTATTTGTTGAAAAGGATGTAGCAAAAGAATAGACGAATTTGAATTGTCGTCATGAGATACCAAGTACGGTGTATTTGTTGAAAAGGATGTAGCAAAAGAATAGACGAATTTGAATTGTCGTCATGAGATACCAAGTACAGTGTATTTATTGAAAAGGATGTAGCAAAAGAATAGACGAATTTGAATTCTCGTCATGAGATACCAAGTACAGTGTATTTGTTGAAAAAGATGTAGCAAAAGAATAGACGAATTTGAATTGTCGTCATGAGATACCAAGTACGGTGTATTTGTTGAAAAGGATGTAGCAAAAGAATAGACGAATTTGAATTGTCGTCATGAGATACCAAGTACGGTGTATTTGTTGAAAAGGATGTAGCAAAAGAATAGACGAATTTGAATTGTCGTCATGAGATACCAAGTACGGTGTATTTGTTGAAAAGGATGTAGCAAAAGAATAGACGAATTTGAATTGTCGTCATGAGATACCAAGTACAGTGTATTTGTTGAAAAGGATGTAGCAAAAGAATAGACGAATTTGAATTGTCGTCATGAGATACCAAGTACGGTGTATTTGTTGAAAAGGATGTAGCAAAAGAATAGACGAATTTGAATTGTCGTCATGAGATACCAAGTACGGTGTATTTGTTGAAAAGGATGTAGCAAAAGAATAGACGAATTTGAATTGTCGTCATGAGATACCAAGTACAGTGTATTTGTTGAAAAGGATGTAGCAAAAGAATAGACGAATTTGAATTGTCGTCATGAGATACCAAGTACAGTGTATTTGTTGAAAAGGATGTAGCAAAAGAATAGACGAATTTGAATTGTCGTCATGAGATACCAAGTACAGTGTATTTGTTGAAAAGGATGTAGCAAAAGAATAGACGAATTTGAATTGTCGTCATGAGATACCAAGTACAGTGTATTTGTTGAAAAGGATGTAGCAAAAGAATAGACGAATTTGAATTGTCGTCATGAGATACCAAGTACAGTGTATTTGTTGAAAAGGATGTAGCAAAAGAATAGACGAATTTGAATTGTCGTCATGAGATACCAAGTACAGTGTATTTGTTGAAAAGGATGTAGCAAAAGAATAGACGAATTTGAATTGTCGTCATGAGATACCAAGTACAGTGTATTTGTTGAAAAGGATGTAGCAAAAGAATAGACGAATTTGAATTGTCGTCATGAGATACCAAGTACGGTGTATTTGTTGAAAAGGATGTAGCAAAAGAATAGACGAATTTGAATTGTCGTCATGAGATACCAAGTACGGTGTATTTGTTGAAAAGGATGTAGCAAAAGAATAGACGAATTTGAATTGTCGTCATGAGATACCAAGTACAGTGTATTTGTTGAAAAGGATGTAGCAAAAGAATAGACGAATTTGAATTGTCGTCATGAGATACCAAGTACGGTGTATTTGTTGAAAAGGATGTAGCAAAAGAATAGACGAATTTGAATTGTCGTCATGAGATACCAAGTACGGTGTATTTGTTGAAAAGGATGTAGCAAAAGAATAGACGAATTTGAATTGTCGTCATGAGATACCAAGTACGGTGTATTTGTTGAAAAGGATGTAGCAAAAGAATAGACGAATTTGAATTGTCGTCATGAGATACCAAGTACAGTGTATTTGTTGAAAAGGATGTAGCAAAAGAATAGACGAATTTGAATTGTCGTCATGAGATACCAAGTACGGTGTATTTGTTGAAAAGGATGTAGCAAAAGAATAGACGAATTTGAATTGTCGTCATGAGATACCAAGTACGGTGTATTTGTTGAAAAGGATGTAGCAAAAGAATAGACGAATTTGAATTGTCGTCATGAGATACCAAGTACGGTGTATTTGTTGAAAAGGATGTAGCAAAAGAATAGACGAATTTGAATTGTCGTCATGAGATACCAAGTACGGTGTATTTGTTGAAAAGGATGTAGCAAAAGAATAGACGAATTTGAATTGTCGTCATGAGATACCAAGTACAGTGTATTTGTTGAAAAGGATGTAGCAAAAGAATAGACGAATTTGAATTGTCGTCATGAGATACCAAGTACGGTGTATTTGTTGAAAAGGATGTAGCAAAAGAATAGACGAATTTGAATTGTCGTCATGAGATACCAAGTACGGTGTATTTGTTGAAAAGGATGTAGCAAAAGAATAGACGAATTTGAATTGTCGTCATGAGATACCAAGTACGGTGTATTTGTTGAAAAGGATGTAGCAAAAGAATAGACGAATTTGAATTGTCGTCATGAGATACCAAGTACAGTGTATTTGTTGAAAAGGATGTAGCAAAAGAATAGACGAATTTGAATTGTCGTCATGAGATACCAAGTACAGTGTATTTGTTGAAAAGGATGTAGCAAAGGATGTAGTAAAGGATGTAGTAAAAGATGTAGCAGTAAAGGATGTAGTAAAAGATGTAGCAGGATGTAGCAAAGGATGAAAAGGATGTAGCAGGACGTTTGTTGAAAAGGATGTAGCAAAGCATAAGGATTTTCATACTGAAGAAAAATCTTTCAAGTGTGAAAACATTCCGCCAAAATGCAACCTTTCAGCTCATCGAAGAACTCATACTGGAGAAAAACCTTTCGAATATCTATTAAATTCAAATTTGTCTGCCCACCAAAAACCTCATAGTGGAGAAAAGCCTTTTGAATGCGATATATATAAGAAAACAATCAGCCAAAATACAACCCTACAGCTCATCAGAGAACTCATACTGGAGAAAAATCTCTCGAATGTGATCAAACAGTTCGTGGTAACGAACTGTAGTAAGGAGCGACCCGGCTCAATAGTAACCAAAACTCTAAAAAATGGAATTTTGATACCAATAGCTACATCAAAAGAATCGCATTTTAATGCTGGTTTTAAATATATAAGTTTCATCAAGTTTAGTCTTACCCATCAAAAGTTACGAGCCTGAGAAAATTTGCGTTATTTTAGAAAATAGGGGGAAACGCCCCCTAAAAGTCATAGAATCTTAACGAAAATCACACCATCAGATTCAGCGTATCAGAGAACCCTACTGTAGAAGTTTCGAGCTCCTATCTACAAAAATGTGGAATTTTGCATTTTTTGCCAGAAGGCAGATCACGGATGCGTGTTTATTTGTTTTTTTGTTTTTTTGTTTTTTTGTTTTTTTTTTCTTTTCCCCAGGGGTGATCGTATCGACCCAGTTGTCCTAGAATGTTGCAAGAGGGCTCATTCTAACGGAAATGAAAAGTTCTAGTGCCCTTTTTAAGTGACCAAAAAAATTGGAGGGCACCTAGGCCCCCTCCCACGCTAATTATTTTCCCAAAGTCAACGGATCAAAATTCTGAGATAGCCATTTTATTCAGCGTAGTCAAAAAACCTTATAACTATGTCTTTGGGGACGACTTACTCCCCCACAGTCCCCGTGGGAGGGGCAACAAGTTACAAACTTTGACCTGTGCTTACATATTGTAATGGTTATTGGGAAGTATACAGGCGTTTTCAGGAGGATTTTTTTGGTTTGGGCGAGGGGTTGAGAAGAGGGGGATATGCTGGGGGAACTTTCCTTCGAGAATTTGTAATGGGAGAAGAAAATTTCCATGAAGGGAGAGCAGGATTTACTAGCATTATTAAAAAAAAAACAATTAAAAAATAAAACTGAAAAAGCTTTTTCAGCTGGAAGTAAGGAACAGCAATAAAACTTAAAACAAACAGAAATTATTACCCATATGAGGGGCTCACCTCCTTCTAATACCTCGCTCTTTACGCTAAAGTATTTTCGGTAATTTCAACTACTTATTCTACGGCTTTTGTGATTCAGGGGGTCATTCTTAATGAATTGGGATAAAATTTAAGCTTTCGTGTAAAGAGCGAGGTACTGACGATGGGGCGAATCCCCTCATATATGTAATAAAAACATGAGAATACAAAAGTTCTTTACGTAAGCTAATTTATAAGTTACGTAAATCTTTTACCAATAAAAAGATTCGTAAAAAATTAAAAGTTCTAGTTGCCTTTTTAATTAACCAAAAAATCGGGGGGCAACTAGGCTTCGTCCCCCGCTCTTTTTTTCTCAAAATCATTCGATCAAAATTATGAGAAAGCCATTGAGCCAAAAAAAAAATATGCAAATTTCGTTTTGATCATTCCTCTGCGGAGAGCCAAAATCAAAACATGCATTGATTCAAAAACGTTCAGAAATTAAATAAAAAAAACAAGTTTTTTCAACTGAAAGTAAGGAGTGACATCAAAACTTAAAACGCACAGAAATTACTTTGTATATGAAAGAGGCTGCTTCCTCATCAACGCCCCGCTCTTTACGCTAAAGTTTTTTTACTGTTTTAGAAAGAAGAATTGAGAGAAAGAGTCAAACTTTAGCGTAAAGAGCGGGGCGTTGATGAGGAAGCAGCCTCTTTCATATACAAAGTAATTTCTGTGCGTTTTAAGTTTTGATGTCACTCCTTACTTTCAGTTGAAAAAACTTGTTTTTTTTATTTAATATCTGTAAAAAACGTTTTATATTAAATTCAACTTAGCCTGACCACCAAAGAACTCATAGGGGAGAAAAGCCTTTCGAACGCGATACAAGTGAAAAAACGTTCAGCCAAAAATACAACTCTTCAGCTCATCGAAGAACTCATACTGGAGAAAAATCTCTCGAACGTGATATTAGTAAGAAACGTTTTATATTAAATTCAACTTTGTCTGCCCACCAAAGAACTCATAGTCGAGAAAAGCCTTTCGAATGCGATGTATGTCGGAAAACATTCAGCCAAAAATTCTACTTATCTTTTCTTAGAAGAAGTCATACTGGAGAAGAAGCTTTCGAATGTGATAAATGTAAAAAAAAATTATTCCAAGTTCCGATTTGTCTACACATCGAAGAACTCATAGTGGTGAAAAACCTTGCAAATGTGATATGTATGGGAAAACATTCAGCGCAAAATCTACCCTATCTGACCATGAAACAACTCACACTGGAGAAACTCTTTCTATTATTAAGTGTGTTAGAAAGCAACGAAGAACTCATTCTGGAGAAAAATCTTTCTATTGTTAAATTTGTTAGAAAACAAAGAAGAACTCATTCTGAAGAAAATTCTTTCTATTGTTAAATGTGTTAGAAAACAACGAAGAACTCAATCTGGCGAAAAAACCTTTCGAATGTGGTAAATGTAAGGAACGTTTACTTAAAGCCTCACTTTGTCTAATCATCGACGAGCTCTTAATTTTATTCAAAAACGTGCTGAATAAACTGCGAAGCAGTAGTTTTGCCCGTTATAAATTTCAGCTTTTCTCTTTATTTTCGTCAGTTATTTATAAAAAAAAGTTAATTGTTCAACAGATTTGGAATGGCTAAGGATTCTGGGATAAAATTTTGAGGACATTGGACTTTAACCCATGCCAAAACGCACTATTTGCGCACAGGTTGTCAAAAAGATGTATCAGAGTTTCTCAGGAACGTCTGTCAGTAATAAGTTTACAATTTTCGAGGTTAGTAGACTAATACTACTACTGCTTTGTTTGGTGGTGGTGCTACTATAACCTGCCGCTGCAACTTTAACTACTTAAGTTTGTCGCTGCAGCCATTTTTTATTGTGAGTAATTACGAATTTCACTAATTCTAACTGCAACTTTACCACTTGCGACTGTTCCCAAGTACGACTCTGTCTATCTGCAAGTACAAGCACTAGTAACGGTTATTGCGACTGCTAGATCTGCTACTACTCTGACTGTGACTACTACTACTACTACTACTGTGACTACTATAACCTGCCACTGCAACTTTAACTACTTGAGTTTGTGGCTATTTTTTATTGTGAGTAATTAAGAATTTGACTAATTCTAACCGCAAAAAGAAATTGAAAGAAATAGTTCTTTCTGCCTATAGTAGTGGGGACTGAATATAATGTGATTTATTTATAAATTAGTTTATAAGTCCCATCCGTGTCTATGAGTCGATTTTTTTTCCGCTTCTTCTCTCTCTCTCTCTCTCTCTCTTTTTTTTTATGTACTCCGTGTGAGGTGTCCGCTATTGAGGTGTAATTCCTTCTTCTTTTTTCTCTCTCTATTGTTAAAGGAGACAAAACGAGTTGCCTCCCTGTCTCCTTTAGTATAAGATTTATGTATGTCGTTTCTTGTTTAATGAAGTCAAAGTCAAAAAACTTTACCACTTGCGACCGTTCCCAATTACGACTCTGTCTATCTGCAAGTACAAGCACTAGTAACGGTTATTGCGACTGCTAGATCTGCTACTACTCTGATTGTGACTACTACTACTACCATTAAATTAATTTAGAAAAGGTGAAGTGCATCTAGTTTGTCACAATGGCATGGACGCATTATATAAGGAGCGGGAATAGGTATTAACTTGAACATATTTAGGCGTGTTGCAGTTATGTTGAAACAAATCCAAGGAACTTACTGCATCTACGGAATGGCTAAGCGTATTACAGGAAATATTCGGAGGAATACTGGACTATTCAAATTACACTGTGAGCGTGCAAGTTGTCAATTAAGGAGTCTATTAAGAAGAAAAACAAAAATACAACAATTTAATACATTTCTTTCTTGACCAACACCAAACCACAGAATTGAAATTGAACTGAAAATATTATAAAAATTTTTTTTCTGCGTAAGAAGTTAAAAAAAAGTAAACAGCTATATTAAAATACATTCTAGAAAAAAAACTGAAGTGAAATTATGATTGAAGTGTAATGCGAACATTAATTCCTGTCAATAGATGAAAGAGACCTAAAGCGAACAAATTTTGCAATCGGAAGCAATGCTATAGCGTTGCCTATAGTAAAAGCCATATGGCTCCAATGTTTTATTATTGTTATTTTTTCGCAGAGGCACTTCATGTGGAAGGGGTCGTCATATAAGCTTCAGAGGGGGTTCATTTGATTACAAATAGGAGTTCTAGTGTCCTTTTTAAGAGTCAAAAGTGATCGAAGGGCAACTAGCCCCACGTCCTTATTCCCTAAATATTTTCGATAAAAATTTTGAGATAGCCATTTTGTTAAAAATAGTTCAAACACCAGATGAAAAACTTCAAGGTTGACACAACTCCCAGAGCCCAGGGACAGGCAGTGTAAGTTATGTCCTGGGGCATGTATCGTTTCTATAGAAGGTATGCTCGTATAAACTAAAGGGAGGGCTCATGTGATTGGGAATTAAAAGTTGTAGTTCACTTTTAAAGAGTCAAAAGAGATCGAATGGTAACTAAACCACTTATGCCCTTTTCCCGCAAAAACTTATCCTATAAAAATTTTGACATGGCAATTTTATTAAAAATAGTTCAAACATCAGACAATAAAAACTCTGGCGTTGACACAAACCCCCAGAGTCCAGGGGCATGTGTTTTAAGTTATGCCCCAAGGTTATGTAAGGTTCTTATGTAATGGGAGGTCGTATAAACTTCAGAGTTGGCTCATTTGATGGGAAATTGAAAGTTCTAGTTACCTTTTTATGAGTCAAAAGGATCATAGGGATCTACACTCCCTCCAGACACAAGCACATCCTATTTTCCTCAAATTCATCCAATCAAAATTTTGAGATTGCCAGTGTGTTTGAAATAGACCAACGATCAGATAACAAAAGCATACCCATACCCCCCAGATCTCGGGGGAAGGGTTGTAACTTATGCCCCGGGGGTAAATAAAGTTTTTATGGAAGAAGTGGTCGTATAAACCTCGGAGGGGACTCAAATGATTAGAAATTGAAAGTTCTAATTCCTTTTTTAAGAGTCAAAAATGATTTGATGGCAAATAGCCCCCCTCTCGCCAACCCTGTTTTCCCCAAATGCGTCCAATCGAAGTTTTATATATCAATTTTGTTCAAACTAGACCAAAGATAATATAAAAAAGACTCCAGGGATAACACAGCCCACCAGAACCTGGGGGCAAGTGTTGTAAATTATGTCCCGGGGGCAAATGTGGTTCTTATGGAAATGATGGTAGTACACACTTTGGAGGGGGCTCATTCGATTTTAAATCGAAATTTCTTTTGCCCTTTTTAAGAGTCAAAAGTGATCGGAGGGCAACTAGCCCCACCCCCCACAAGGCCCATTTTTACCCAAATTTATCTGGTCAAAACTTTGTGATAGCTATTTTGTTCAGAATAGGTTAAAGATCAAATAACAAAAACTCAGGGGTCAACAAAACCTCCCAGAGGAGTTCAACAAAACCGCCCGGGGAAAGTATTTTAAGTTTTGCAAAGGGGCAGACAAGGTGTTATGTAAGGGGTGTTCGTGTAAACATCAATGGTAGCTTCATCAAAAGTGATCGGTCGGAATATACCCCCTCACCCACCCTCATTCCCTCAAATGCATCCCATCAAAATTTTGAGATAGTCGTTTTATTTGAAATAGTCCAACGACCAGATGACAAAACTTCGGGGTCATTATACCCCCCCCCCCGAAACCCGGGTAAAAGGTTGTAACTAATGCCCCGGATGCATATAAGGCTTTTACGGACAAGGTGGGCGATAAACTTCAGAGGGAACTAAAATGATTAGAAACTGAAATTTCTAGTTTCTTTAGTGTCAAAAATGATCTAATGGTAATAGGCTGCCCCCACCAACACCAAGACCACAAGGCTCCATTTTTTTCAGAGGCACTTCATATGGAAGGTATGGTCGTAAAAACTTCGGAGGGTGCTCATTCGATTAGAAATCAGAAGTTATAATGCTTTTAGGAGTCAAAATTGAAATTCGTTTTTTCTCCAAGTGCATCCGATAAAAATTTTAATCTTAGTTATAGCGTTGCCTATAGTAAAGAAGGCTTCAACGTTTTATTATTATATTTTTTCAAGGGGCAATTCATATATAAGGGTTAATCGTATAGACCTCGAAGGGGCCTCATTCCATTGAAAATTAGGAGTTCTAGTGCTCATTTTCAGAGTCAAAAGCGAAGAGAGGGGAGCTAGTCCCCCAACGCCCTTTTCCCCCAAACCCATCTGATAAAATTTTTGAGATAACCATTTTGTCAAAAATAGTTCTAAGACCAAATAACAAAAATTATGAGGTGGACACAACTCCCCAGAGCCTGGTGCAGGCGTTGTAAGTTATGCCCTGGGGAAATATTTGGTTGTCATGAAAGGGGTCTTGTATAAACTTCAGAGGGAGCTCATTTCGTAGGAAATAGAAAGTTCTATTCACTATTTAAGAGTAAAAGATGCCAGAGAGCAACTAGTCTCCCCCTACGCCTTTTTTTTCAAACCCATCCAAAAAAAGTTTTGACATAGCCTTTCTGTTATAATTAGTTCAAATCACATAACAAAAAATCCGGGGTAGGCACAACTCCCCAGAGCCTGGGGACAAGTGTTGTAAGTTGTGTCCTGGGGGCATTCTTATAGAAGGGGTGCTTGGATAAACTTTTGAGAAGGCTCATTTTCTAGGAAATTAAAAGTTCTGGTTCATTTTTAAGAGTCGAAACAGATCATAGGGCAACTACCCTAGGCCTCCCACGTCCTTTCTTCCCCAAATGCAGCTGGCAAAATTTTGAGATAGGCATTTTGTTGGAAAAAGTTCAAGAATCTCATACCAAAAGCTACGAGGTCGGCTATACCCCAAATAGCCCTGAGGCAGCCGTTGAAAGTTGTTCCCAGGGGATGTATATGGTTCTTATGGAAGAGGTGCTCGTATAAACTTTAGAGGAGACTCATTTCATAATAAACTGTAAGTTTTACTTCACTTTTTAAGAGTCAAAAATATCAAAGGGTAAGTAGCCCCTCCCCTATGCCTTTCTCCCCCAAACTCATCCGATAAAAGTTTTAAGATGGCCATTCTGTTAAAATTATTTCAAACAACGAACAACAAAATTCTGGGATTTACACAATCCCCAGAGCCTGGGGGTTGGCGTTTTAAGTTGTCCCCTTAGGGCATATATAATTCTTAAGGGAGGCGTACTTGTATAAACTGGAGAGGGGGCTCATTTGATTGTAAACTGAAATATACAATCAATCATCTAAAGAATTTGGAGGGCAATTAGCTGCCAACGTCCTTTTTTACCAAACTAACCCAATAAAAATTTTAAGATAGCCATTTTGTCAAAAATAGTTCAAAGATCAGATAACAAAAACTCTGAGGTCAACACAACCCCCAGAGCTAGGTGTAGGCGTTTTAAGTTATACCCTAGGGGCGTATTTGGTTATTATGGAAGGAGTGCTCGTATAAACTTCAGAGGGGGTCAGTTAATAGGAAATTGAGTCATAGTTCACTTTTTGAGAGTCGAAAGATATCGGAAGGCAACTAGCCCCCCCCCAAGCCCTTTTTTCCCCAAAATCATCCTATAAAGGTTTTGAGGTTTCCATTCTGTTAAAACTAGTTCAAACCCTAGCTAACAAAAACTCAGGGGTATATACAACCCTCAAGGCCTGGGGACAGGCGTTGCAATTTATACCCTTGCAGTATATATGGTTCTTATAGAAGGGGTGCTCTGATAAACTTCTGAGAAGACTTAATTCATAGGAAATTAAAAGGTCTAGTTCATTTTTAAGAGTCGAAATAGATCTTAGGACAACTAGCCCCCCCCTCCCCCTTTCCCCCAAGCACATTCAATTAAACTTTTGAGATAGCAATTTTGTTAGCAATAGTTCCAAGATCAGATAAGAGAAACTCCAAGGGCGGCACCACCCCCAGAGCCTGGGTGCAGGCGATATAACTTATGCCCTGGAGGGATGTATGGTTATTATGGAAGGGGTGCCCGTATAACCTTCAGAGAAGGCTCATTTCCTAGTAAGTTGACATTTCTACTTCAGTTTTTAAGAGTCAAAAGATATCGGAGGGCAACTAACCCCCTACGCCCTTTTTCTCAAAATCTTCTGATAAAAGTTTTGAGATAACCATTCTGTTAAAATTAGTTCAAAACATCAGATAACCAAAAATCCGGGGTTGGTACAACCCCTCCCAAACCCGGGGGGCAGGCGTTGTAATTTATGCCCTAGGGCATAAATTTCTAGTTCAATTTTTAAAAGTCAAAAGAAATCGGAAGGCAACTAGCCCCCCTTACTTTCTTTTTCCTCAAGGTCACCTGATAAACATTCTGAGACATCCATTTTGTCAAAAATAGTTCAAAGATCAGATGACAAAAACTCTTGAATTCGACACAACCCCCAGAGCCTGGAGCAGGTGTTGTAAGTTATGTCCTGGGGGATATATGGTTACCATGGAAGGGATGCTCGTGTAAACTTCGAAGGGGGCTCATTTCATAGTAAATTGAAAGTCATAGTTCACTTTTTAATAGTCAAAAGATATAGGAGGGCAAGCCGCCCCCAGCCCTCTTTTTCCCGTAAGTCCAACCGATAAAAATTTCAAGATATCCATTTTGTTAAAATTAGTTCGGACATCAGATAACAAAACCATGTGATTGACGCAACCATCCAGAGACTGGGGACTGGCGTTGCAAATTATGCCCTGGGGCCATATATGGTTCTTATGAAAGGGGTACTCGAAAAAACTTCAGAGGGGGTTCATTTGTTCGGAAAATGAAAGTTCTAGTTCCGTTTTTAAGAGTAAAAAGTAAAAACAAACAAACCCAGAAGAAAAGGACGTCATCACACTTCTCACTCTATCTCACACCAAAAATGCCAAAATGCCAAATGCCAAAAAACATTTATTAAAATTATTCTAAATATTTATCCGATTGAAGGGCCGGGAGCTACTCACAAATTAATACTTACTAATTAGCAGAGCTTTGACTTTAGTTTTTAATGTTGATAGCGATAGACTCTGATCAAAAAAAGATTCATATGTGTTCCAATAATTTGTAATAACATTTTTAGGCGAAAATCTAGACCGTTCGGAGACAATGAAAGGCACAGGAAGCTTACTTAAAGGACAACGAGTATTACATGGTCGGACTGAGGGAGGGTCTGGAAAAAATGATTTAAAACAATCTGGTTGCAGATCCTTTAGATAACGGACACAGAAAAGTATACATTGAAAAGCTAAAATTTGTCTAACCGGAATGATATTAAAATAACTGTAAAGACTCTTAGTTGGAGATTCACCAGGAAGAAAAACTGGGGAATAAAATAACATCTTAAGGATTCTCATTGCTTTATTTTGTAACTTCACAATAGGAGAAATATGTGACTGAAACGTACTCAAATAAATAATGGAACAATAATTAATATACGAGTGAACAAGAGAAAAATAGATTGATTTTAAAGCACAAAAAGGAAGGAAAAATTTAAAACGATGCATTACACCTACGTTTCTTCCTAACTTAAGCCTTAGGCTAGTAATATGAGCTTTCCAGCTTAAATTCTGATCAACAATGACTCCAAGATACCGAGTTGTTTGCACTCGATTTATTTTTATTTCTCGACCTCCAAATGTGACTTCAACCTCTTGTAACGCTGGTACTGCAGTAGAAGTTCTTGAAAAAAAAAAAAAAACATAAAAAGGGTCTTTGAAGTGTTGACAACTAATTTGTTACAATTGAACCAGTGAAGTATCTTTCTCAGTGATAATTCGAGATTTGATTGTAGAGATTGATGATCTATGTCGCAGGTAGAGTTGGCTGTATCATCAGCAAACAGTAAACTGAGATCCATATCAGTCCTATGGCAGGTTAGGCTTAGAGGAAGATCGTTTACATAGATAAGAAATAATAGTGGTCCAAGTATGGACCCCTGAGGAACCCCCACAGCATTAGATAGATTTTCCTTATCTGAAATGTAGCCATTGGCATCCAATATTGTTTTCTGTCCTTGAGGTAAGATTCAATTAGGAGACTCGCTTGTCCTCTAACACCGCAATTATGTAGCTTTGATAGTAGAACTTTATGATAAATAGTGTCGAAAGCTTTTTTTATGTCAACAAATATTGTTGCAGGTAGCAGACCATTATCCATGGCATCATTCAAAAAGCGGGTTAGCTTTAATATATTGCATGTTCTGTAGAGTATGAAGACCTGAATCCAAATTGAAATGGGCTGAAAAAATTTGTTTTCTTCAAAAAACTGCTCAACCTGTTATATATACACTTTTCAATAACTTTGCTAAAAGCGGATAAAATGGAAATAGGTCGATAATTTGATGGATGTTGCTTGTTTCCTCCTTTATGTAGGGGAATACCTCGAGCAGTTTTCATCACTTCAGGGAAAGATCCGTGTTTGAAGCATAGATGAACCAGCACTTGAGCATAGCATTCAATGGTTTGTTTCAGTAGATAAGTAGATGAGCAATCGGTTCCTTCAGAATGTCCGTTCTTCATGATTTTTACCAAATTCTTGAGTTTCACTTCAGTCACGAGAGAGAGAAATATGGAAGAATTGACGGGATGTGGTAGAAAGTCGCGAAATCCAGATTCCACATCCAAGCAGTCATTCGAATTATTGTTTACGGTGGCCTCTCCAATCCTAGCAAAGTACTGGTTCATTTCCTCGGCTACCTGTTGCTTACCATTCACTGTTGATCCATCCGATACATTCATTGATTCGGGAAGCCCTTGACTTTTGCTTTTGTTAAGACACTCGTTAATTATTGTCCTTCAGCTTCGAGAAATAGCTTCTCAAAATGAATCTTCTTCGCCCATCTTATCAGTCTTGTAAGATGTTTTTATAAGATTTGAATGTAGTTTCATTATTTGATGTGGGAGAATTTATGTATTCAGCGTAAAGTCGATTTTTTCCTCAATACTCTTAAGCAAGCCTCTTGTTATCAATCGCTTTACAGGTACCTGGTACTTTTTACACCTTTTCTTCACAAGAGGGCAAGTTTCATTTAAAGCATTCTGAAATGTTTCAGTTAACGACCTGGATACAAATTCAACATCATCTGACTCTAAGCATTGCGACCAATCAGTACAAAGTAACTTGGCATTTAATAGCTTAACCGAACCTTGACCCATCCTTCTAGATATTTTTATTTGACCCTTTTCACCGGAATACCGGAGAAACTCGCTCATAAGAATAAAACGATCAGACACATCCGTAAGTATTACGTTGCATGACCCAACAGGGAAACTTACAAGTTGATTATCAATAATAGATGTATTTTGATTTGTAACCCGAGTTGGAATTCAGAAGGATGGAACAAAGCCAGCAACCAATGATGTAGTAAGGAAGTCTGTAGCCAGAGTACTCGAAAGTGCAGAAGTACTTGACTCATGACTTACTGGAGAAGTGTCAATGTTAAAGTCTCCCATGAGAATGATTTTTCTTTTCTTGGAACTGACCATCTTAGCAAATTTATCTAATATATCCAAATATTTCTTGGTGCTAGAACTAGGAGGGCAGTAGAACATGCATAAAAGAACCTTTTCAGATGCTATAGTGAGTTCGATAACCAGAAATTCGAACAGCATTTCCTCATATAGAGAGTCGAAATCTTTATTTTCTTCAACATACAAAGAAGTATGGATGTAGAATGTAAGTCCTCCTTTCTGATTATTCAATCTGTTTTTCTGAAGTATTTGGTATCCTTGAATATTTGCCGCATTCAGGGTATTTGCATTCAAAAAGTCTCACAAAGCCCCATAACTCCTATCCCATTACCAGGAAGGAACGTAGATAAAAAATCTAGGCTAGAAAGCACCCCACAACAATTCCAACTCGCAAGTCTAAAAAGGCCATTGTTAACAGGAATAATTTCTTCAGGTAAAAGATATCAGTTATGGGGTAAATTATCAACAAGAGGGTCTTGGGCTAGATCTTCACCTATATTTATTGAATTTAATATTTTACTCAACTCAGTAGAGTATCTCTCAAACCGTTTCAGTCTATCCGACATATCAATAAAATTACTTAACAAAATAATTTGCTTTTAAACGACTTGCCAAATAGTATCCAAAAGCATGAGACATAGTGAAAAGCGCGCAACATACCGGATCCTCTGGTGATGGACATAAATTCGAAAAGATCAAACGCTCAATACCAAACAATGGTGCTGTAAAAGGAGAAGCAGCAGAACAAGAACTTTGCATTTTTAAAGATAGATAAAAAAGAAAACAGGAAAAGAAAGTACACTGAAACAAAACGAGAAACAGCGGAATAGGGCACATGGAAAACAATGCGCGGAGGCAAACAATAAACTTTACTCGTCCAATGCAATTAACTGAAGATACTAAAACAAAGGGACACTAATTAAACACGAGACCAAGGAGACGCGGTAGGGACTTTTGTTTCAAGCTAAACATCAGTCCCTTTGTGGCGCACTCTGGAAGATACGATTTCACCTTTTGATTTCATTTCTTTCGCCACCCCAAGCAATTCACTTCTTCGAGAATTCAATACGGGTGGCAGATCCGTACATATAACAATACCACTAGATTTGAGTTTGCCGACTTTTGACATAATCAACTGCAGTTCTCTCTCACAGCCGACTGAGATCAAAACAGGCTTCGTTTGCTGTTTAGACTTGTTACCGCGTTGACGCGAATCAGTAACATTTGACGACCGAGGAGTGATGCGATTGCATTTCATCAGATTGATAGGTTCAGTGACTTTAAGTTTGTTTCTAATAAAGTTTGAGACTGAAACTTCCATCTTTTTGGACACTTTTTCTTGGGGAAGCCCGTGAATGAGTAGATTAAGCTTTCTTTCTTTTACTTCAAAGGCTAGCAGCCGCTTTTCCAACGAATCTGATTGGGTCTTTTGGTCATCTAAGGCTAACTCAAGCTCAAAAATTTTATGGTCTCGCAACACAGCCTCATCCTTTAAAATTTTAATTTCTGCCGAAATTGAGTCTAGCTTTCTAAAAACTTGAGCTTGTGCCGTTAGGATTTTGTCCAACTTCTCATTGATCAGCTTCTTGAATTGCTCAAAGGACGACTAGGTGACTACTGACATTATAAAATTTCAGCTATAATCCGCGAAGAATGAACAGTATTAGTCTTCCATTACTCTCTTCCGTACACAAAATAACAAGCACTTTTCTTCAATATGGGCAGGCCCACGATAGAAGTGATAATCACCGTTGGAAAGGTGGCCCAGTGGAACGGGAATTGCGGCGCACGGTACACCTTTATAATTATATTCCAATGCCACTGAATTAAACCCAAGGTTTATTCAAATAACTCGTAAAAAATTGACGATTTTCACAAATGGAAATAAATATTGTGCGGTCACCAGTGTTGACGCTTGCGGCGGGGGAACTGTCCCTCTCCTGCTTGCAAATTAGGGTTACATTAATGTCTTGTTATACCGCTTTACGTCTACACTCTTTGAATGCTCAAAGATAATAATATTTCTTAATCTCTTACTGTACTCATGTCACAAGTTGCGCAATCCAATGAGATTCAGAGTTAAATCCAGTTTATGTCCTCGCTGTTCAAAGACCAAATCAATACTGGCCTTTGCTGAACATGCATAGGCTCCGTGATACGCTTAAAAAAAGTAGAATTCTCACTATTAGTCAAACAGTTCGTGGCAACGGACTGTAAGTAAGGGGTGACACGGTTCAATAGTAACCGAAACTCTAAAAATGGGAATTTTGATACAAACAGATACATCAAAAGAATCGGATTTTATGTTGATTTTAAATATAAAAGTTTCATCAAGTTTAGTCCTGCTCATCAAAAGTTATGAGCCTGAGAAAATTTGCCTTATTTTTGAAAAAAGTGGGAAAGATCCCTTAAGTCATAGAGGGAAAATCACACCGTCAGATTCATCTTATCAGAGGACCCTACTGTAGATTCTCAAGTTTATATCTGCAAAAATGTGGAATTTTATATTTTTTTGCCAGAAGAAAGATCACGGATGCGTGTTTATTTGTTTTTTTTTCCCAGGGGCGATCGTAATGACCCAGTGGTCCTATAATGTCGCGAAAGGGCTCATTCGAACGATCATTAAAAGCTCTAGTGCCCTTTTTAAGCGACCAAAAAACGGAGGGAAACTAGGCCCCCTCCTAAGCTAATTTTTTCCCAATGTCACCGGATCAAAATTTTGAGGTAGCTATTTTGTTCACCATAGTCGAAAAAAATCTAATAACTATGTCTTTGAGGACGACTTAATCCCCCCAGTCCCCGTGGTAAATTATGAGCTTTACCCTTTGTTTACATATAGCATTGGTTATTGGGAAGGCATAGAGATATTTCTAGGGGGAATTTCTTCTTGTGCTGGATTTCCCAGTATTATTAAAAAATACAATCATAAGTTAAATTAAAAAAACGAGTTAGCATTAATTGTCCACTGTAAATTTTCACCGGCACTGAATTGTCTAGAGGATATTTCCATGGTGAGGGGGTTTCTCCGTGGAGGTGGGGTCAGATTTCAGGCATCATTTAAAAAATATAATAAATTAAATGAAAAAATAAGTTTTATCAACTGAAAGTAAGGAGTAACATTAAAACTAAAAACGAACAGAAATTATTACGTATATGAAGTTCCCCCTCCTCAACACCTCACTCTTTACGCTAGAGTATGAATTTTGTCCCAATTCTTTAAGAATGGCTCCTGAAACACAAGAGCCGTTTAATTAGAACAATAAGACGTTTTTTTTTTAAATACTAAAAAACTTCAGCTTAAAGAGCGAGGTATTGAGGAGGGGGCAACCCCCCTCATATACGTAATAATTTATGTTCGTTTTAATGTTGCTCCTTACTTTCAGTTTACAAAAGTTGTTTTTTAAATTAATCAGTGAAAATAGTGTTAGGACTAGACCTGGGTTTTAGTCGTCACTTCGCTTTGACTTGGATGAACTAAAAGGTGATGAACTAAAGGTGATATTTTCAGTCAAATTTAATGAGTCTTAATTTCCACGAGTCATTTTGAAAAAATTAGAACTAAAGCCCAGTAGCGTAAAGAACAATTACAAAAAATACTATGGTTCTTAATCCTGTATCAGAGGAATGAAGAATTCGCCCAGGAATTAGGATGAGGTTTCGAATTTGCTATTAAAACTAATATCCTACAGAAGTCATAAAATTAAGTGTATTTAGTTGTGTAAAGTAAAATTGTTAAGAGCAGTTTGATTTATTGTGAGTAAATTTTATATTATTTTAGTTATCCCTTTTGCAACGTTATATGATATTGATAGCACCAAACAAGAATGTAGAACATCCAACACACCTTGTCTAACAAGAATAAAAGAAGAAATTAATTTAAATTATCAACACGAGATACCAAGTAACATTATTATATTTGCTGACAAGCATGTAGCAAAACATAAGGATTTTCATACTGAAGAAAAAATTTTCAAGTGTGATGTATGTGAGAAAACATTCCGCAAAAAATACAACCTTTCAGCTCATCAAAGAACTCATACTGGAGAAAAACCTTTCGAATGTGATATTTGTAAGAAAAGTTTTACATTAAATTCAACTTTATCTGCCCATCAAAGGACTCATAGTGGAGAAAAGCCTTTCGAATGCAATATATGTGATAAAAGGTTCAGTCAAAGATTCTACTTATCTGTTCATCGAAGAAGTCATACTGGAGAAAAACCTTTCGAATGTGATTTATGTAAGAAACGTTTTACTTCCATTTCTAATTTGTCTACACATCGAAGAACTCATACTGGAGAGAAACCTTTTGAATGTGACATATGTGACAAAACATTCAATCAAAAATTCCACCTATCTGTTCATCGACGAAGTCATACTGGAGAAAAGCCTTTCGCATGTGATAAATGTAACAAACATTTTACTTCAAGTTCCAATTTGTCTACACATCAGAGAACTCACACTGGTGAAAAACCATACAAATGTGTTATATGTGGGAAAGCATTCAGTGCAAAATCCACCCTATCTGACCATGTAAGAACTCACACTGAGGAAAAACATTTCTATTGTTAAATGTGTTCGTAAATATCAAAGAACCCATTGTGGAGAAAAACCTTTCGAATTTGATAAATGTAAGGAACGTTTACTACAAGCTTCACTTTGTCTAATCATCAAAGAACTCATACCGGAGAGAAATCTTTAAAGGGTGGGATTTGTAAGAGACAATTCACTTTTGTTTACGATTTTCACCGTGACAGAGAATTCATACATGCTAAAAACCGATCTCAACTCAACTCAACTTTTTCTTTATTCAACTCAAAAAATACACAAACAATATTATGCCCCAACAGAGAGCAGAGCTCGTAAGGCTGGGACAGTGCAAAAACATAAGAAAAAACATCAACATCTCATCGTAATAATGATTTCAAAATATAATACGGTAGAAGACACACAAAATAGAAAAAAAAACTCATAAAAGATAAGTAAATATATAAATATCGGGCAGGAGGGGCGTGGGAGGCCGTCCCAGACACAGGGACACAAAAACAAACACACAAATAAGAAGATCAAATAATTTAAATTTAAATTTTAAATTTCCATCATCAATGGTGAATAATCAAAATTTTTAGCAAACAATCTTTAATATTTGCTTTTTTAAATTTAGCTGAGATTTTTGCTGAGACTTTTGGGATGGATCAAACAGAATTTTATCATTCAGCTTATGATTGTTAGCAATGAAGGGTATTTGGTATCTAATCGAAAATTATCCGATCGAATATAATATTTACATATGAGAAAAGTTTCACTTCAAACTGCAATTTATCTTATAGTGAAAAGCTCTTTGTTGGACAAGTCTATTGTGTATATTCTCAGTGTGGATTTCGTGTTTTGTTTTATTTGACAACTTGCTCTTTACTGTAAAATTAACCAAGAGTATAAGTTTCAATCCCATATAAAATAAAAAAACGATGTTCTATGTCTGTTAATGCAGGCGAGCCCAATTAGAACATATTATTTAATATACACGAATTAGTATGTTTAATAGGTTTTGCTGTTTCATTGAGTTCAACCAAAATTATAAGTGTGTTGTGTATATTTTCAATTTTAATTTCGTGTTTTGTTTTATTTGACAACTTGCTGTTTACTGTAAAATTAACCAAGAGTATAAGTTTCAATCCCATATAAAATAAAAAAAAACGATGTTCTATGTCTGTTAATGCAGGCGAGCCCAATTAGAACATATTATTTAATATACTCGAATTAGTATGTTTAATAGGTTTTGCTGTTTCATTGAGTTCAACCAAAATTATAAGTGTGTTGTGTATATTTTCAATTTTGATTACGTGTTTTGTTTTATTTGACAACTTGCTGTTTACTGTAAAATTAACCAAGAGTATAAGTTTCAATCTCATAAAAAAAAAAACAACAAAAAACGATGCTCTATGTCTGTTAATGCAGGCAAGCCTAATTAGAACATATTATTTAATATACTCGAATTAGTATGTTTAATAGGTTTTGCTGTTTCATTGAGTTCAACCAAAATTATAAGTGTGTTGCGTATATTTTCAATTTTGATTTCGTGTTTTGTTTTATTCGACTGCTTGCTGATTACTGTGAAATCCTATTTATTACTGTTTAATCCTATATATACAATATAAAAAAAGATATTCTGTATCTATTAATGCAGGCGAACCCACTTAGAACATGTTTTTTTTTTAATTTACTCAAATTAGTATGTTTAATATGTTCTGTTGTTTCATTG
Organism: Artemia franciscana; assembly: GCF_032884065.1. Taxonomy (NCBI): domain Eukaryota; kingdom Metazoa; phylum Arthropoda; class Branchiopoda; order Anostraca; family Artemiidae; genus Artemia; species Artemia franciscana. The sequence goes on along the minus strand of NC_088880.1, from coordinate 32,620,624 downwards.
AGTTCAGCCAAAATTATAAGTGTGTTATGTATATTTTCAATGTTGATTTCGTGTCTTGTTTCATTCGACTACTTGCTGTTTACTGTGAAATTGAACAAAAGTGTAAGTTTCAATCCTACATATACAATAAAAAAAAGATATTCTATGTCTATTAATGCAGGCGAACCCACTTAGAACATGTTTTCTTGATATGCTCAAATTAGTGTATTTAATGTGTTTTTCGTTTCATTGAGTTCAACCAAAATTATAAATGTTTTCTGCATCAGTATCGATTTCGTGTTTTGTTTTATTCGACTACTTGCTATTTACTGTGAAATTAACCAAAAGTAAAGTTTCAATCCTATGTAGAAGAAAGAAAGATATTCCATATCTATAAATGCAGGTGAACCCGCTTAGAACATGTATTATTAAAATACTTGAATATAATATGTTTTGTTGTTTCAATTTGCTGAACACAAATTTACAGTTTTCGTTATTTTATTGAAAAGGTTGAGTTTTACCTATAGTTGCTTGAAATGCTTACCATAAAATATTTGATCCAAAAGATATGAGTTATCGTTAATAATCATGTTTATTTTTCCTGAAATATGAACGAGAGAAAATTTTGGTAACAGGTTTGGGTGTCAGGGTGTTCAAAAATAGGAAATAAAACTTTTATTCCCCAAAAATAGTTTAAAACTTGCAACCTCGAGTCTTAGGGCGAAGAAGAAGGTATTGCTAAAAAAGGCTTGGGTTTTCACGCTGCCCCTCCCAAACAAAGTTGACACGAAAAAAGAACCAATAATGTATTTCCAACTGGTTAAAAACATATTCCAATGTCTTCGGGCTTAGGAGACCTCTAAAAATAGGAGAAGAAAAATATTTCGCCTCGTAAAACAATGTCCCAATAAAGATTTTTTTTTCTTTACTGTCAAACACTTGAAACTTAAAACTACGAGTACACCATGGATATCTATATATATAAAAATCTTATATATAAATGAAATTTAGTTTTGCAGTACAGGATCCAAGAATTGATCAAAACAGTTTTACTTAGTAAATTTTTTCATCACATATATGTATTGTCCTATATTGAAGATTATTTCTCTACATTTTAATGATTCTTAAAAACTTCTGTTCTACTGCAACCTGAGCTTTCTTGAGTTTTAAGAGAGTTAAAATAATGTCGTGTAACTTATTGATTTCACGACTGGTAAAAAAAAACTATTCATTTATCTTGTGGAGGCCATTGAGGGTTTTCCGGATTCACTTCCTATTTTTTTTTGGTTAGCTCTGTGTTTTTAGTAAACTGTTAGTTTGTCAGAATTCTTTAAAAATATAGGAAATGTCACGAGCCAATTTGTTTGAAGATTTTTTTCTAAAACATGATGGATAAACTGCGAAGGAGTAATTTTGCCCGTTTTAAGTTTCAACTTGGCTCTATGCTTTCGTCAAATTTTATTTTTAAATTAATTATCCAACTGAAACTATACGCATACAGGATTGCAAAATGACTTATCTGCTACATCTTTGGACTGGCTAAGGATACTGGGGTAAAATTTTCAGTGAATGGTGAGTGGGATGTTGACCCATGCCAAAATGAACTATTTGCAAACAATTTGTCAAAACGGTTTATCAGAAGCATCTCAGGAACGTTTGACAGTTATAAATTTCAATTTTCAAAATTAGTAATAGTACTACTGCTGCTACTTCTCCTGCTACGTCTGGTGCTATTGCTACTATAACCTACGGCTGCATTTTAACTACTTAAGTTTGTGGCTGCGACCATTTGTGACTGTGACTAATAACGAATGTGACTAACTGTGATCGAAACTTTAATCACTTGCGGCTATTACCACGTACGACTCTGCTTGTAACTGCCAGCACTAGTAACGGTTATTGCCACTGCTAATTCTGCTACTGCTCTGACTGTAACTGCAACTACCACCATTAAATTAGAAGAGGTAAAATACATCTAGGTTGTCACAATGGCATGGACGCATTATATAAAGAGTGGCAAAAGGTATTAACTTGAATATATTAGGGCATGTTGCAGTGATGTTGAAACAAATCGAAAAAATTATGTGCATATACGGAATGGCTAAGGTTATTAAGGTAAAACTTTTAGGAAATATTCAGAGGAATGCCGAACTATTCAAAACACTCCGGGAGTGTGCAAGTTGCCAAGTGTATCTTTTTTATTGAGGAGAAAACAAAAAAGCATAACAATACATTTCTTTCTTGAACAAAATCAAGTCACAGAATTGAAACTGAACAAAAAGTATTTATAAAACGTTGTTAAAAAAAAGTACATGGCTATATTATAATACATTCTAGAAAAAACTAAAGTGAAATTATCATACAAGCGTGTATTGGAAAATTAATTTCTGCCAATAGATGAAAGGGACCTAAAACGAAAAAATATTACAATAAATAAACTTGACAAGTCTAGCTTAAACGCATTGAAACTATTGTAAAAAGCACCAAAGTTAACGCACCGTGTGCCTTCTAAAGACCAGGACGTCATTTGGGCTAACTGAAACCAATATTTTTTTTTTTAATGTTTTCACTTTAATAACCTTAACGAAGCAAAAATCATTCAGACTTTTTGAATTTAATATCAACTTATTTATTACTTTCATTTTTTCGGTAATCTCAGTTGATATGGAAACTTTTGTTTGACGTTATGGTGCTTAAAACCTATGGCTGAAAATATTTGTTTTTGTTCAGAAGGCTAAAGAGGCTCTGGTTTTATTAGGAGAAAATGTGCTTTGAGAATGAAGATTATAAAGCACGGGTATAAAGATATCCCTGCAGTAATAATCTATAATCTACAGTCATCTACACATCTTTGAGGTCATCTGTTGCTAATTTCGCTAACCATTACTAGATACGAGTGGTCTAATAAGGTTCGTTGACGATTTACACCCTAAGTAAGGAGGAGTTCAGAGGAAATATTTTTGTATTTTGCAACTTGGGTTCTATTTGAAAGAAAACATACAAAATTTAATAAGAGAGGGTCTACTTCAAAGCTATTCAATAGTAAATGAATTAGGATGTTGCGATCATTCAATTAAAATTCTTAAAAATATGAATATGGTATGAGACCAAGCGGCAGTTCCTCTTATGATCGAAAAATCTGGAAACTGACAGTAAAACTACGATTCAAAAAAAATTGTTTTTAAAGTGTTTTTTTCATCTGAATTACTATTAGACAATAATAATCATTAAAATCTTTCGTTGTCGAGAAAATACTCATAAATTCGACAACTATGTCTTCGTCAGAGGACCCTTGAATATCGAATGGTTTCTCATCTGTTTTACATGTTCAGTGAAGTTTCGACAGAGTCACCTATATTTCGACAGGGCCTGTTGCTGTCTGTCAAAAATTTCGACCAGGTTACTACAAGATATTCTGAAAAGAAATGAATTCCTTGGTAGAATCCAATTTTGTACGTTCAAATTCGGCTCAAGGGACCTTTTTTGTCGGCCTGGTATTCCACTACATCAGTCAAGAATAATCGACACTTGTAACATAGTTTCGCCATTGTAATATTCACTGCAACTTTAATTTAATTTTATCGAGAAGAAGCCAATGTTGCTACATTTTAGAGAAGATCAAATGCATCTTGACGCATTAGTACTGATCCCAATTTTTTTTTTCAAAAAATAACCAAGTAAGGGCAGTTTGAACAATACATACGTAAAAAATTGTTAGGAGCTCATTTTGTGTCTAAAACAGGAAATAGATTGAATTGAATATTCGTTTCTTACCTGGATGTATAGGATATGGTGTCTACGTGGCCGTTCCAGGTTCGACAAAAAGTTACTAAAAAGTAATTTTTTCCGTTTCAGCTAACGTTATTTTATAGAAGAAACGACAAAAAATTACTTCAAAGCTACTTTTTCAGTAAATTTTACTAATTGTTCCTTTACGCATTGCGGAAATGCATGCCGAAATCCGGCCGTATCTCGAATGATGGCCCAGAAAACGCTACGTATTAAGTTAAAGTTTTCAAATAAATGCATCAGCAAAAACATGGACAAGTTCTAAAAGGAGAATATTGGCTAATTTGACTCTCGCTTTAGTCCTTATGCTGTGAAGGGGCCACAGAAGACAAAAAGAGAAAGAAATTCAGTCTGATACAACAAAGATTTGATGTCCCATAGTCAGGGTTCTATTCATTTAAAACCTTGCCAAGTTTCCGAATCCATTCTGATTTGACCAAATCGTTGCGGAAATTTAGACAATCTTTTAAGCACGAAAACGGACGGAATCTACTCACGAATTACTCAATTTTGGACGGATTTCCGTAATGTGTAAATAAACCTTAATGATTTCTTTACAGATTACGGAAATGCAAGCCGAAATCCGGCCGTATCTTCTAGAATGATGGCCCCAAAATTTTCAAATAAATGTATCAGCATGGATAAGCACAAGTTCTAGAAGAAGAATATTGGTGAATTTGGCTATCGCTTTTGTCCTTATATTGTTAAGGAGGCACAGAAGACAAAAAGAGAAAGAAATTCAGTCTGATAATGATTTGTGGATTTGATGCTTGGAATATTATTCGACTTTTTATTCATGGCTTAATTAAGCTCTTTACTTTTCTTTGAAAATTTGTTTTGTGGAAAAAGAATTTTTAATTAATTAATAGTAATATCAATGCTACAATTGTGACTCCTTTTACAAGTATGCCGAAGGGCATGAAGGAAGAATTTTCAAGAAATTTTTAGGGGGAAACATGAACTGAATCAGAACCCGCCCTCTGTATATAGATTGTTTCATAGCGTTTCTTATATCCCAAATTTTTCGCCTTAATATCCTTTATTTTAATAGCAGTAGCAGTAATAGCTGAAGAATTAATTGTAGTAGCCCAAGCTTTAGTGGCAGTAGAAGTAACAGAAATAGTAATAATAGCAACAGCAGTAGTATGAGTACAAGCAGTAGCATTAGGATGCAAATGCTTTTCTTTTGGTTAGTTCAACATCCCTCACAACAAGCCCTGTTAGTTTCAACTTCACACACAAAGGGTTCCTAAGATATTGCTACTACACCCTTTTGACAACAGGAGTCACAGCAAGGAGGAGGAAAAGAAATAAAAACGGATAGTTTAAGAAAAACAAAGAAAAGGAGAAAGAATCTGGAACGTTCAAACGCATTGAAAGTATGGAAGATATGCTGAATCTTAAGAAACTAATCTTAAGAGAGTTAAAAAGAAAAATGGCGAAATAACTGAGAAAATGGAAGATATCGTGGAAGAAGTGAAATCCTTCTACAAGAATGTATTTACAAGAGGGACAGAAGAATAAAAAGAGAGAGTGGACCAATTCTTTCAGAAGATTGAATATACTCAAGTGACGGAGGAAGAAAATGATAAACTAACGTCTAAATTAACAAAATAAGAAATAAAGTAAGTTATACTGGAGACAGATAACAATAAAACATCAGGACATGACAGAATACCTTACGAGTTTTGCAAAACACATATCAAAGAAATTGCAGAACATATGGCAGATATTTTAATGAATTACAATATAACGATGATATCAAGATACAGAATTTAGGAATGATAAAAGTAATCCCTTTAAAAGTTATCCCTGAAGACCTCAGCAACTGAAGCCAGTTAATATCATAGATTGCAACTACAAAATGATGTCTAAAGTATTAGGTAACCGTCTTAAAAAGGTGCTACCATCCAAACTAAGCGTAAACCGAAGAACAGGACTAGATTACCAGAAGACAGCAGATGTATTGGCTAATATAATACATATAATAATACACAGGAAGTCGAAAGGAAAAAAAGAAAATAAAGTAGAAGAGAACGAGTTTATGATATTAAACAGACCTTTGATAAAATAAGAAAAAAATTCTAGAATGGATCATGTATTACTACGGTTTTCACAAAACATTTATAAAATGGATAAATAGGATAATTGAAAAAATAGTAAAAAGAAACTTGTGTAAATAAAAATGCTACCAGAGGAGTTGAAGCAGAAACTGGAGTGCGACAAGGATATCCGCTGAGTATTTTACTGTTTGAACTGTATTTTGACCTGTTACTAAAATATATAGAAAAGGAAATAACTGGCATTATATAAGAAGATGTGGCGATGAAGTTCAACGGTTTTTGAATAATCTGACAACTTAAACGAAACGTGATTTCAAAGTGTTCGTTTAGTCTATAGATGAATACTGTGACATCTTCAAGCTATAGCTCAATAGAAGTAAGTGTGAAATGCTATAATTGGGAGACGAAGTAGAATAGGTGCGTGAGGGAATCCCAAGAAAGGAAAGAATAAAAATGTTCAGTATGTTCTTCAAAGAAGATAGAACCAAAAGGAAAGTTAAAACTGGATACATTCGATATCGAAATTCAAAAATATCTTTTAGACATGGATATGGAAGAACTCTGACTATCCATTAGAAGGCCCAGTATGTGAATTCTTATGCTTGCCCAGTTTTATGGTATATGTCCTTTGTTTCGCAACCCAAAAAGACACATCTAAAGCAAATTGTGAGTGCAATTTACCAGTATATTTGGAATGAGAAATTTCCACCTAAAGTGAAAACAGAAAAAATGTTCATACATAGAAATCATGGAGGTCATCAGGTCATACATGTGAAATATAAGATGAAAGAACTTTTCATTTGGACAATGTTGGAACAACTTGTAAGAAACAAAGAATCCCCAACAAGAGCTTGGTATGAAAAATCGGAAAGAAAAGAAAAGAAATCTCCCCCTAAATATCATAAAACATTCGAAGAAATTTATGAAACAGAAAAATCAGGAATGCCACTTGAGATAAATGGAAAAATTATCAAAGAGAGACTAAAGGAAAGTTATGAAAAAAGAAACAGTTTCATCCCCTAAAGATAATTAAAAATGGTAGTTATAGCGAAGGAGAAGTGGAAAAAAGTTTCATGCCACTAGAAAGTTGCCTGCTGCCACCTAAAGTTAAAGAACACATTTTTTTCTTTATGGATGATTTGGTAACCACAGAAGAGTTGAAGGTAAAGATGAATATGAGTGGTAGTAATGGACTATGTAAACTATGTGAGAAAAGCTAGAAACGCAATGTCACGTAATGTTTGAATGTGAAAAGAAAGAAACAGATATAGTAGGACTGAGGTAGTTATTGTTACCGGTAAAAAAGATGAAGTTAACTTAGAGAGAGCTATGTACCTAAAAGTAGATGATAAGGCTTATATGAGCGCAATAGTGGACATAATATCGCATTTTTGCCACTAAGCATGGAAACGAAAAGAAAAGTAGAAAAAGATTATGATGTGATAAATCGTGTAGAAACAAAATGGAAAAGGGTAAGGATTGTAAAGTGTAAGAAAATTGAGGAAGTATCTAGTCTAAAGTAGAAGGGAATAGTTTTTGTGCCTTGGAGGGTAAGAATGTGTTGTTGAAAATAAAAAAATAAAAATAAAAAGAGAGGTGATAAAAATTATAGAGTTTATAGGATTAAGGCTTTAGATTTGTATGATCTTCATTTTTAATTTTGTGGTAAGGGTTTTGGTAGAAGATGAGAAAAGGGATTTAATTTTGGTATGAAAAAGAGGGAATATATATTTATAGACTAAAAGTAAAATTTCGGTTAAATTTTTCGAGCTTTTACTGAAGTATTTGAATTTAAATGTTCGATATTTGATTAGAATTTTTATATGGGGCTTAAGATTGAATCTACTTGTTAGGATATTTAGAAATAGTATAGGATTTTGTATGCATTTTTAGATTATTAATTTTAGATTTTAAGTCATTTTTTAATGATTGTTTGATATCTATTTTAAATTAGTGGAATTTATTTTATATTTTGAGGGGGATACCACTAGCCTGGATTGTGAAATATTTGATTTTATGGAAATTTTTCCAGGATTGTTGTAGCTACTCAATAACGCAAGGCCCAGCGAGAGTAGAATGTGTTGAAATATGATGCATTAAAAAAAGAGATGGTCTTATGTTTTTAAATCTTTTTTATTTATGTAAATGTAGTGGAGTGTTTTAAAGTGTTGCAAGGAAAGTGAAAGTGTTTCAAAGTAAGAAAATATGTATTTCCATTGTAGATTTGTATTTTGATGTTATACGTTATAGGCCTAATTTGTGGGAGCAGCTCTTTGCCGCCGTAGGTAGCTAGAATGAGAATATTAAATTGTTGCAAGGTAAATTAATGGATGGAGAATCGTATGAATGCGGAAATTGCTAAAAAAAAATGTTTATAGGAAAAAATAGATAAAATGTACTAGGAGAGAAAAAGTTATGAATGTGAGGAATTAGAATTTGGAAAACTATGGAATGTCGAATAAGAGGTAGGATAGATAGGTAGCAAAGTGAAGGAAATAATAGTAAAATAGGAATGAATTAGATTACAAATAAGCAGGAAGTCTTAGATAAAAAAGAAGAAACACCGGTTTGATTCTATCCATCAAACAGTTCGTGGTAACGAACTGGAAGTAAGGAGCGACCCTGCTCAATAGTAACTAAAACTCTAAAAAACAGGATGATACTAATAGATAAATCAAAAGAATCGGTCTTTTATGCTAATTTCAAATATGCAAGTTTCATCGAATTTAGTCTTACCCGCCAAAAGTTACGAGCCTGGGAAAATTTGCCTTATTTTTGAAAATAGGGGGAAAAACCACTTAAACGTCATAGTATCTCAACGAAAAGCACACCAACACATTCAGCGTATCAGAGAACGTGATGTATAAGTTTCAAATACTTATCTATAAAAATGTGGAATTTTGTGTTTTTGTCCAGAAGACCGATCACGGGTGCGTGTTTATTTGTTGTTTTTTTTCTAGGAGTGATCGTATCGACCTAGTGGTCCTAGAATGTCCCAAAAATGCTCGTCCTAATGGAAATTGAAGGTTCTAGTGCCTTTTTTAAGTGACCAAAAAAAGTCGGATGGCATCTAGGCCTCCTAGGTGCCGATCCTAGGATGGCACCTACGATCCCACGCTCATTTTCCCCCAAAGTCACCGGATCAAAATCTTGAGATAGCCATTTTGTTCAGCGTTGTTGAAAAACCTAATAACTTAGTCTTTGGAGATAACTTACTCCCCCACAGTCCCCGGGAGAGGGGCTGCAAGTCACAAACTTTGACCATTGTTTACATATAGAAATGGTTATTGGGAAGAGTACAGACGTTTTCAGTGAGATTTTTTCTGGCCGGGGGTTGAGGGTAGGGGGTAACGTAGGATGATCTTTCCATGGAGAATTTATCATGGGGGAAGAGAAATTTCATGAAGGGGGCGCAGGATATTCTCGCATTTTTAAAATAAATAATAAAAAAATTAATATGAAAAAGTTTTTTCAACTGGATGTAAGGAACAGCATTAAAACTTTAAACGAACAGAAATTTTTACGCATATGAGGAGGTTCATCTCCTCCTAAATACCTGGCTCTTTACGCTAAAGTATTCTAGGCAATTTTAACCATTTATTCTACGACCTTATGTATTCAGGGGTCATTCTTACAGAATTGGGATAAAATTTAAGCTTTAGTGTAAAGAGCGAGGTATTGACGAGGGAACGAACCCCTTCATATACGTAATAAAAACGTACGAATATAGAACCTTGTTACGTAAGTTAATTCGTAAGTCACGTATATTTATTACTAATAAAAACGTTCGTAAAAAAAAAATAAAAGTTCTAGTTGCCTTTTCAAGTAACCGAAAAATTGGAGGGCAAATCTTCTAACCCACCCCTTTTTTCTCGAAATCGTCCGATCAAAACCATGAGAAAGCCATTTAGCCACAAAAAAAAAATTAATATGCAAATTTCGTTCTAATTATTCATGTGCAGAGAGCCAAGATCAAAGCATTTATTAATCCAAAAACGTTCACAAATTAAATAAAAAAAACAAGTTTTTTAAATTGAAAGTAAGGAGCAACATTTAAACTTAAATCGAACAGAAATTACTCCGTAAATGAAAGGGGTTGTTCCCTCCTAAACGCCCCGCTCTTTACGCTAAAGTTTTCTTGTTGTTTTCAAAAGTAGAGTTGTGAGAAAGGGTCAAACTTTAGCGTAAATAGCAGGGCATTTAGGAGGGAACAGCTCCTTTTATATACAGAGTAATTTCTGCTTGTTTTAAGTTTAAATGTTGCTCCTTACTTTCAGTAATTTTTTTTTTTTTATTATTTAATTACATAATTTATTATGTAAATAAATTACATAAATTTTTTTATTATTTAATTACATTTTTAATTAAATAATTAAAAATTAATTTTTAATTAATTTAATTACATTTAATTACATAAATTTTTTTTATTATTTAATTACATACATTAATTACATTATAATCCATAATCAAGAAAATGAAAATGAGGAAGAAACGAGGAAAGGAGGACCAAATACTGCTGATAAAAGAAATACAAGAAGAAGAATTTGAAAAATGAATTAGAAAAGGATTTTGTATATTTTCAATATTATAGTCTATTTTTGAATAAAAGAAAAACCGAAAATGAACTCTACTAGTGTCAACGATCTTTGACGAGTTAAAAAATTCTCAAGTGCATATTTATTGGAAGGTTAAAGGTGGGAACAGCAACAAGCAAAAGTTTCTTAAGAGCAAATTATTTGGACGGTTAAACGCACCAAAAGCCATAAACACAAATTCTTTAAGAGAGGGACTAGCTTTCAGATTGGTTCTGTAAGCTTTGTGCAAGTAATGTTGAGTTGTATAGTTTTTAGATGGTTTAGAGGTTGTATCATCATGCATGCGACGATTAAGTTTTTGTCGAAAATTGTATTTTAATAATTCAATTATTTATTATTTTAGTTTGAATTAAAAACTACTGCAATACCCGTTCGACAGCCTGATTGCGTAAGCTGTTTTTTTGATTTGGTTGAATATTGTCTATGTACAAACATTGATGTTATTAATTCGATTATTAAACAGACATAAATTACTTCAGTAAATAAGTGAATCTGGAAATGTGTTGATGTTAAACTATATAATCAAGTTAAACTTGAAACGAATGAACATTAGGAACAATCCATGCTGTATACTATTTATTATGATGATTTTTGGTTTGAGCAGCAATACTAAGAAACAAAAATTAAATATCACCGTGTTAAGCAACATACTTTGTCAAACAGTTCGTGGTAACGAACTGTAGTAAGGAGCGACCCGGCTCAATAGTAAACGAAACTCTAAAAACGGAATTTTGATGCTAAAATATTCATCAAAAGAATCAGATTTTTATGCTGATTTTAAATATATAAGTTTCATCAAATTTAGTCTTTGTCATCAAAAGTTACGAGCCTGAAAAAATTTACCTTATTTTAGAAAATAGGGAAAAACACCACCCAAAAGTCACAGAATCTTAACAAAAATCACACCATCGCATTCGGCGTATCTGAGAACCCTATAGAAAAATTTTGAAGCTCTTATCTACAAAAATGTGGAATTTCGGATTTTTTGCTAGAAGACAAATCACGGGTGCGTGTTTATTTGTTTTTTTTTTTCTTTTCCCCAGGGGTCATCGTATCGACCAAGTGGTCCCAGAATGTCGCAAGAGGGCTCATTCTAACGGAAATGAAAAATTCTAGTGCCCTTTTTAAGTGACCGAAAAAATTGGAGGGCACCTAGGCCCCCTCCCACGCTCATTATTTCTCCAAAGTCGACAGATCAAAATTTTGAGATAGCCATTTTGTTCCACATAGTCAAAAACTATAATAACTATGTCTTTGGGAATGACTTAATCCCCCAAAGTCCCTGGGGGAGGGTCTGCAAGTTACAAACTTCGACCAGTGTTTACATATAATAATGGTTATTGGGAAGTGTACAGTCGTTTTCAGAGGATTTTTTTTTGGTTTCGGGGGTGGGGTTGAGGAGAGGGGGCTATGTGGGAGGATCTTTCCCTGGAGAAATATGTCATGGGGGAACAGAAATTCAATGAAAAAGGCGCAAGATTTTCTAAAATTACTATAAATAAAACAATGAAAAAATAAACATGAAAAATGAATAAAAATGAAAAAAAGGAGTAGCATTGAAACTTAAACCGAACAGAGATTATTATGCATATGAGGGGCTCTAAAAATACTTTAGCATAAAGAGCGAGGTATTTAGGAGGAGATAAATACCTCGCTCTTTATACTATAATATTTTTAGTAATTTCAACTATTTATTCTACGGCCTTTCTGATTCAGGGGTCATTCTTAAAGAATTGGGACAAAACTTACGATTTAGTGTAAAGAACGAGGTATTAACGAGGGTACAAACCCCCTCATATACATAATAAAAATTAAAGAATATAAAAGTTTGTTACGTAAGTTAATTCTAAAGTTACGTATATTTTTTTGCTAATAAAAAATTCGTAAAAAATTAAAATTAATAGTCGCCTTTTTATGTAACCGAAAAATTGCATGGCAACTAGGCCTCCTTCCCCATGCCTTATTTCTCAAAATCGTATGATCAAAACTAAGAGAAAGCCATTTAGCCAAAAAAGGAATTAATATGCAAATTTCATTTGAATAATTTACGTGTGGAGAGTCAAAATCAAACGTGCATTAATTCAAAAATGTTCAGAAATTACATAAAAAAAACTAGTTTTTTTTAACTGAAAGTAAGGAGCGACATTAAAACTTAAAACGAACAGAAATTACTCCGTATATGAAATGGATTGTCCCCTCCGCAATCCCTCGCTCTTTACGCTAAAGTTTGACTCTTTGCCACAATTCTATTTTTTAAAACAATTAAAAGCTTTAGCGTAAAGAGCGAGGGATTGCGGAGGGGACAATCCATTTTATATACGGAGTAATTTCTGTTCGTCTTAAGTTTTAATGTCGCTCTTTACTTACAGTTAAAAAAAACTATTTTTTTTTTATGTAATTAAGTAACAAGAATTAAGCAACACCAAGAACACTTTATCAAACAGTTCGTGGTAACGAACTGTAGTAAGGAGCAACCCGGCTCAATAGTAACCGAAACTCTAAAAATAGAATTTTGATACCAATAGTTACATCAAAAGAATTGCATATTAATGCTGATTTTAAATATATAAGTTTTCATCAAGATCAGTTATACCCATCAAAAGTTACAGCTTGAGAAAATTTGCCTCATTTTAGAAAATAGGGGGAAGCACCCCCTAAAAGTCCTTCAATCTTAACGAAAATCGCACCATCAGATTTAGCGTATCAGAGAACCTTATTGTAGAAGTTTCAAGCTCCTATCTACAAAAATGTGGAATTTCGCATTTTTTGCCAGAAGACAGATCACGGATGCGTGTTTATTTGTTTTTTTCGTTTGTTTTTTTTGTTGTTTTTTCCCAGGGTTGATCGTATCGACTGAGTAGTCCTAGAATGTCACGAGAGGGCTCATTCTAACGGAAATTAAAAGTTCTAGTGCCCTTTTTAAGTGACAAAAAAATTGGAGGGCACCTAGGCCCCCTCCCACGCTCATTTTTTCCCAAAAGTCAGTGGATCAAAATTCTGAGATAAACATTTTATTCATCATAGTCAAAAAACCTAATAACTATGTCTTTGGGGACGATTTACTCCCCCGCAGTCCCCATGGGAGGGGCTGCAAGCTGCATACTTTGACCTGTGTTTACATATAGTAATGGTTACTAGGAAGTGTACAGACTTTTTCAGTGGGATTTTTTTTGTTTAGGGGGGGAGTTGAGGGGGGTTACGTGGGAGGATAATTCCATGGAGAAACTTCTCATGGGGGAAGAAAATTTCAATGAAGGGGCGCAGGATTTTCTAGCATTAGATGAAAAAACGATGAAAAAATAAATATGAAAGTTTTTTGTACTGAAAGTAAGGAGCAGCATTAAAACTTAAAACGAACAAAAATTATTATGCATATGAGGGGTTTACCTCCTCGTTATAGCTCGCTCTTTACGCTAAAGTATTTTTAGTAATTTCGACTATTTATTCGACGGCCTTTGTGAATCAGAGGTCATTCTTAAGAAATTGGGACCAAATATAAGGTTTAGTGTTAAAGAGCGACGAAGGTTGAACCCCCTCATATATGAAAGGGGCTTTTCCTCCTCAACGCCCCGCTCTTTACGCTAAAGTTTCTTACTGTTTTAAAAATAGAGTTAAGAGAAAGAGTCAAACTTTAGCGTAAAGAGCGAGGCGTTGAGGAGGAAAAGCCCCTTTCATATACGGAGTAATTTCTGTTTGTTTTAAGTTTTAATGTTGCTCCTTACTTTCATTTAAAAAAACTTGTTTTTTTATTTATCTGATTAAGTAATGGTTTGGCTCTAAAGTATCAAGGAAAGTGAAAATTAAATCTGATTATTTCAACTCGGGTTAAGGGAAAGATTGCACAACAATCTCTATAATAAAAAACTTTTAAAAAACTGGAGTTGATTCTTAAACATGAGCAGCCAAATTTATTTGTATCTTTACGTGCTAAAATTTATATTCCAGTTTTTTACTCTATTATTTTAAACTTTCGCTAAAAAAGCACTTTATTTACAGTCAAGTATTTTACAACAAATTATAAAGATAGTAATATGTGCCGGGACCTTCTGCGGGATCTCTTCCCTCTCAATCGTCTATGGTGTCTGCGACTGCGTAATGACGGAATAGCCTGTGTACCTAAAATAAGAAAATATAGTATTAGGGTATGAAAGCATCAATTTTTGTTTCTTTCGAGTAAATAAAGTCAATGCACTGAGAAAGAATAAGGAGGCCACGCCCTCACCCCCCATTTATGACCGGAATAGTAGTAGAATATCTTTTTTGGGAGTTTATGCTGTTGTGAAAACTAGATCGTGGAGTAAAGAAGTTCAAATTTTTCAAAAGTTGAAGCTAAGTTTTGTTGTTTTGACTATGCGTAAGATGATCAGTTATTTATGATTTGAGGCCAGTTATTTATGCACTATCATCATAATTTAGATACTATTTGAATTACCATTATTTCATGACTATCTACCTTAGCCTGCCCTAGGATAGATGGACGATGTACAATCTATCAACAAGTGAAATGATATAATTACTAAAATTTTGAAAAAAGCTTATACCAGCTTTGCCTCTCACTCAGACAAACCGTTTTTGCTTTTTTCACCAATTAGCAAGGGCTCTTAACCTTTTCATCATAGTTCACCAGCTTGATTTTAATCCAAATGATAAACCTAGAAAGGATATGAAGTTTCGAATAGTTTAAATAAATCATTATTGCTGAAATGGAATTGATTCGTTTCTAATTACGCTGCATGTACTTCAAGTATAGTAACATGTAATTATTGCCAAAAACACATTGTCAAATTTTTTTTACAATTTTATCATATTTCTCTGTAAAGCGACGATTATCAAGTTGAAGTTGTACATGTTCCTATTTTATACCATTTAGAAAATTTTTACCGAGATTTTATTGTTCATAGTAGCCTATATACCCATAAGCTGGTCGTAAATGAGGAGTTAATGTAGTTAATATTGCCTTGCGTTCGAAAAAAACGAAAAAATGTGCCAGTGTATAACGAAGTGTAAGATGTGCTTAAACGAAGAAATGTGCCAGTGTTATTTAAAATCTTTGAACTTCTGAATATCGCACTCAGAATTCATCACACTTTTTTCTGGCAGTTTTTTGAAATGGCGGAGTATAATTTCTTTAACAATAATGTTGCGGCTCAGAACTTATTTTTTTACTGGCTTAAATTCTTATGAAAAATACAAAACCTTAAAGGTTAAGAAAATGTATTTTGCTTGCTTACTTGAAATAAGGAGCTCCTACCATTTTTAATTTATTCAATTGTGAAATGGAGTTTCACTCTATTTTAGTTAAATTAAATAAATAAAAAGTAAAATAAATAAATAATAATAAAAAAATAAAATAAAAATAATAAAATAGATTTATTTGAATAAATAAATAAATAAAATATAAATTAAATAAATAAAAAAATATTAAATAAATAAAAATAAATAATTAAAATAAATAAATAAAAAATATAAATAAATAAAATTAAATAAATAAAAAAAATAAAAATTAAATAATTAAAAAAATATTAAATAAATAAGTAAATTAAATAAATAAAAATTAAAAATAAATAAATAAATAAAAAAGCCCGTTAACAGCGCTTAAAAGGGGAAAACCATCTAGTGTGCATCTAGTGGACACGATGTCGATTGAAAGGGGGCGAACAGGTTCATATATTATAGATTTCATTGCTAGACCAAATCCGCAGGAAGCAGCTGCTCCTACTTCTTGGCTCTAGCCTGTATCTCTCCATCTCTTGCACCTCATTTCATGTTTTCGAAATATTTCCTTTAGTGCCAGCTATGACAGTTCAACCCCTAAAAATTCTCAACAAAAGAATTAAAGGAAATAAAAATGTAAAAATTAACATTATAGGACATTTTACAATAAGTAGTCTATCTATGCTTTGGAATGTACGGAAGATGTTCCAAAATCTCTTCTTTTCTTCATTATTTTTATTTTTCGTACTTTTTTGTGGCTGGTCAATTTTACATGTGGAATGGCTTTTCCAGGTGTGCATATCTGTGGGGCAAATTTTTCCGGGGATTTGTCAGTGGAGATAAATTTTCTGGGAAGGGGAAGTTTTTGCAGAGAAGAATTTCCCAAGGAAATTTTCTACAGAGGGTCACTTTCCAGGGGAATCAAACAAGAGCCTTTCTAAAACCGCTTACGGAATAAAGTGACTGACTCGTGAAAAAGCGTCATAAAAATGAACCAACTGGATTAATGTATACTTTTTAGTACAAAGGTATAAGACGCTAGTCGTTGTTTTTCTCTTTGGTAACATAGTATTATCAGTATAGTAACTTAGTAAGATAGTAAATTCATTTTTGTAGTCCCTTAGTTCCCAGAAACACAATTGCTAGTTAAACTGTTACAAATCATTTTTTCAGTGTTGTCGGTGGGAAGAAATCTGCACAAAATTGACGAGAAACAGCACATACACTACAAGTTTTTCCTTTTCGTCGTGGGAAGACGTCTGTACAAAATTGCGATAAACATACCCTATGATATAATGCATTTTTTGAGCAGATGCCGAGAGAACTGGTGAAGTGAGTACACTCTTTCACGTAGGACAATCCCTATTTTACGTGTGAAAGTCAATGTAGAAAAATATTATCAGGAACCTAAAGAAATTCATCAGAAATTAACAGGTCTAAACAAGTCCTTATGTGAGCTTGATTTTCTTGTAAGGCTGAAACTACTGCAATTGTTATTGCTAACAACTTGATTTTGAACTGAACGCACTTTTGCCACATTTTTCGAAAGCTTCATTATTTTTTCGCTGCCTTGAAGTTCTATGTCCTTATTTTGACTTTTTCAAGCCCATTAAAAGATAGCATGCTTCCCGTTTGGCGATTATGTTCAAAATAATCCAAATAACATGTAAAAATGCCCCCAGGGTTGACACAGTTCTCAAGAGCCCTTGACATTCGGTTCTATATCTATGCCATGAAGTTCTATGTCTGATAAACCCCTTATTTTGACTTTTTCAAGCCCATTAAAGAAAGGTATGCTTTTCGTTTGGCTATTCTGTTCAACATTCTCCAAATAACATATAAAAATGCCCCAGGGTTGACACAGACCCCAAGAGCCCTTGAAATTTTATTATTTATCTTTGCCATGAAGTTCTATGTCCGATAAATCCCTCAATTTGACTTTTTCTAGCCCACTAAAGGATGGCATGCTTTTCGTTTGGTTATTTTGTTCAAAATTCTTTAAATAACATATAAAAATCCCACAGTGCTGACAAAACCCCCCAAAAGCCCTTGACTTTCGATTCTATATCTATGCCATGAAGTTCTATGTCTGATAAATCCTTATTTTGACTATTTTAAGCCCATCAAAGGATGGTAAGCTTTTCGTTTGGATATTATGTTCAAAATTCTCCAAATGATATATAGAAATACCCCAAATTTGACAAAACCCCCAAGAGCCCTCGACATTCAATTCCATATCTATGCTATGAAGTTCTATGTCCAATACATCCCTTATTTTGATCTTTTCAAGTCTATTAAAGAATGGAATGCTTCCCGTTTGGCGATTATGTTCAAAATTCTCCAAATAACATGTAAAAATACCACAGGGTTGACAAAACCCCCTAGAGCCCTTGACATTCGATTCTATATCTATGCCATGAATTTCTATGTCCGATAAATCCCTTATTTTGACTTTTTCAAGCAGGATGGCATGCTTTGTGTTTGGCTATTTTGTTCAAAATTTTCCAAATAACATATAAAAATGCCCCAGGGTTGACACAGACCCCAAGAGCCCTTCACATTCAATTCCATATCTATGCCATGAAGTTCTATATCCGATAAATCCCTTATTTGGACTTTTTCAGTCCCCTAAAGGATGGCATGCTTTTCGTTTTATTATTTTGTTCAAAGTTCTGCAAATAACATGTAAAAATACCACAGGGTTGACAAAACCCCCTAGAGCCCTTGACATTCGGCTCTAGGTCTAAGCCATGAAGCGCTATGTCCAATAAATCCTTTTTTTGGCTTTTTCAAGCCCGTTCAAGAACAAATTACTTTTTTTGGGCCCAGAGGGGTGGAGAAAAGAATAATGACAATGCGTGATTCTCCATCAATTAAACATGGTCTAGCCATTTTAACCTTTTTTTTCAATAGCCGTAGAAAGTGGGACAGACCCCTTCTTTCTTATGCAGCCTCATCCTATAATAGAATTATCCTTGAAAAGTAGGACCGAAGAAAGTGGGACCACCCCATTTCTTATGCAGCCTTATCCTATAGTAGCCTTATCCTTAGAAAGTGCGACCAACAAAAGTGGGACTGCCTCATTTCTTATGCAGCCTTATCCTATAGTAGTTACTTGAATATAAAAAAATCAACTTACTTTTTTTTGGCTTCTTTTTTTCTTAGCAAAAGAAACGATTAAATATTTTTCTAAAAATAAATAGAAAATTCCTAAAATTAAAAACATACCAAAAACGAGAGACCCAATAAAAACACAAAAAACCAGAAATTTAATCAAAGTAATTTGTGAATAATTGAAACAAGTTTTGTTTATTTTAAATAAAAAAATAAGTTTTTTCAACTGAAAGTAAGAAGCAACATTAAGAATCAAAACAAACAGAAATTGTTATGTATATGAGAGGGTTCACCCCCTCGTCAATACCTCGCCTTTTACGCTATAGTTCGAATTTTATTCCGATTTTATAAGAACAACCCCTAAATCACATAGGCCTTTTAATTAGAATGAATGGTACTTTTAGAACTATTAGAGGTATTGACGAGGGAGCAAACCCCTCACATACACAATGATTTCTATTCGTTTTAAGTTTTAATGTTGCTCCTTGCTTACAGTTGAAAAAAAATGTTTTTTTTTTTTTATTAAATCTCTGCTCTTTTTTTAGTATGTTGGGAAATCCTTCATGGAATATTCTCTTCCTGCATGAAAAATTCCTCCAAGAAAAGATCCTCGCACTTAACCCCCTTCCCTGACACCCCACCAAAAAATCCCCCCCCTGAAAACATCTGCATACTTCCCAATGACCAATACTATATGTAAAAAATGGGCTAAGTTCATTACTTGCAGCCCTTCCCCCGAAGACTGTGGGGATTAAGTTGTCCTCAAAGACATAGTTTAATTAATTTTTCGACAATGCTGAACAAAATAGCTATCACAAATTTTGATCCGGTGAAAAATGAGCGTGGAGGGGGGCTTAGTTGCCCTACATTTTTTTGGTAATTTAAAAAGGGAACTGGACCTTTGAATTTACGGTGGAGTGAACCCTCTAGCGAAATTCTAGGACCACTTGGTCGATAAGATCACCGAAGCGGAAAAAAACAAACAAAACTTTTTCCAGGCTTATCTAATTTTTGGAAAATGCGGATTATTTCTTAAAGAATATGGTTTTATTGTTTCCATATCAAAAATAGAATATGTGTAATGGAAAAATTAACCAAAGCTCCTAATAAAAGACAATGGAGATGAAATATTGCAAGGATTGCTCTCGCGATAACAAACAGTTTTCGGTAACCAAATATAAGTAAGGAGCGACGCGACTCAATGATAACCAAAACTCTATAAAACGGAGAGGGTCTTTTGCTTGGAAAAGTCGTTTGCAGTTTTGATAATGGCATTAGTTCGGCATTCAAATTGTTCCTTAAATGTTTTTCGTCGGGGAGGGGCTTGAGAAAGAAGTATCGGAGATATGGCTCATATGAAAATAAGAGGAAGATGAGGAAAGCAGAAAAGGCCTTAACATACAAATTAAGCAGTTACGAAGTGGAGGCCACGGGCAAACTTTACGAAGATTATGAAGATACAGCTAGCCGGTATAATTGCAAAATATAGTACTGGCATGTTAAAAAACTGAAAGGGAACAGTCAGAGTTGTTCCTAAGAGGGAGTGGCAACCGGAACACTTGCCCTCGGGACCATGGCTTGGAGGCACCATGGATGGGTAATTGCCCACTTTGATCCAATGTTTCACTTTGATTTGGCTGTTTTTGTTTATATTTGAGTAGGGAGGAAGGAGGGCATTTGAGGAGTTTGAGGAGGGAGGCCACTGTAATTAATTTTTCCCAGGGCACGACTAATCCTAGAAACGGCTTTGGGATTTGTCAATCTGTACTTGTCCAGGTTAAATATAACAATGGGCGATTGTTATAAATAAGCAAAGAGTTAAAGAGAGATGGACAGAAAATTTTGAGAATGTGTTAAATCGTGAAATAGTTACAGGAAATGATACGAAAACGAATGAAAAAGTTCATGACACTTTGGAAGTAAGTAAGTAAGCAAGTAAAATATTTACTACCCGTATTTTTCACATGGAACAAAACGGAGTACAATGAAAAAAAAAATAAAAGAAAAGAAAAAAAAGAGAAGAAAAACGGAGAGAAATTTAAAACACAACATGGAAAAATACATAATCAAGAACTGTAAAAATGTTTAAGCCAGGGGTGGTTCCATTTTGCCTGGAAATTAGAAATCAACCGGTTTACCGCGATACTGGGGTCTGCAATCCTGTGTTTATCAATCATATAAGTATTTTTCGTCCACAAGGGGCATCGCAGCAGGAACTTCGCGAACCTAAAATAAAGGGACCGGAGCTTGCGTTTTTGGGTGTCAGTTAATAAATTCCAAAATGGCGCGATATATAGTATATGCGAAAGTGAAGAAAGATATATTTTGCTAGGAAGAATTAGAGATAGTACTAAAACAGTTAAAAAATAATAAGGCCTCATGTGCTGCTGATAATGCGGTAAATGATCCTCTTAAATATGGTGGTTGTGAATTTAAAGATAAATTAATGAAGATTACGAATATGATTTTTTAAAAAAGAAAGCCCCTAGCAAATTCAAGGAAACCCTAATTAAACCCTTGTACAAGAAAGATGATAGGGGTGAGTGTAGTAATTAAAGAGGCATTAGTATGGTTTTTTTAGGAAGAAAATCACTTAATATGATGAATTATTTAGATGTAGTGATGTTGTAGATAAAGTTTTAAGAAAAGAACACTGTGATTTTTGGAAGAGGAGAGGATACGGTCAACCAAACTTTCACTCTTAGATTTAAAATTGAGAGTTTCCTGAATCATCAGACATTTTCAGTCTGCAGCTTTAAAGATTATGTGCAAGTATTTGATTCATCAATAGAAAAGCTCTAGCGAAGGTCCTATCTTTATATGGTATACTAGATAAATACATTAAAGCATTTAGTCTTATGCACGAGAATAACATTGCTGCGGTTAAGGTAAGAAATGAGTATAGTGAGTGGTTATTCATTGGATCAGGATCTAAGCAGGATATGGATAATTCTAATGGACTTTGTCCTGAGCAGCACGGTAGAGAATATGGAAGAGCATGGAAGCAAGCAAGAAAGTAAAATTCTCCAAAACTTTGATTATGCTGGAGAATTGAGCGTCCAAGATGAAATTGTTAGCAAAATAAAGGCCTTTCTGGAGGTTTTGAGAGCTCGTGGCGCAAGAATGGGTTCAAAAATAAATATTAAGACCGGGAATAAACGAAGCTGAAGAAGTGATGCTGTTTAATGAGAAGATCAATCCAGTAGATAGCTTAACTTATTCAGGTAGTATTATTAGGAACGATGTTGGACGCAATGAAGCTTTTAAAAGTAGAATAGCTAAGAAACAGAATGTTTTTTCACAGTTGAAATTTTTTTAGAAGAATAGAAAGATAAGCCTGCAAACCTGGATTATAGTATCGGAAGCTACAGGGATGGCAGTGGTCGAGTACGGTTCTGACACGTTGCCGTTCCGAAAGACAGAGGGGTCTGACCGACCATATTCCAAACAGAAAGCTGTACAAAAAATCTGGTTCCATACCGTTTTCTTGGGTTGTAATGAGAAAAAGGCTGGAAAGGTTAGTGCGCGTTCTGCAGATGAGAAATGACAGATTGCCAGAGATAGTCCTTTTTGGCCAGCCATATAAAGACAGACGAAATGCAGATCATCCCCAAATAAGATGGTAGGAGGTCATAAGTAAGGATTTAAGAGAAATGGTAACTTCTTGGGGGGATATATAGAGAGAGGTTTGGGATAGGTTGGGAATAGATTGGGATTTTGGAAGAGTGTTTGTAGCTATTTTGGTCTCAGGTGGCTTGAGAGCAGTTGAAGTGAGTGCTGCGCTACAGTGACTAGCTAATACTAATCGTAGCAATGTGTTCGTCGTATTGGTCTGTAAACTCAACATTTAAATTTCTGGACCTCTGACAGAATGTTGAACCCTGTCATGTTCAAACCTGCTTTTCACATAGCATTCTCCCCAGAGGATTCCAATCCTTGAGAAAAATACAGCCAAGATGCAGACACAACTTTTAAGCATTTTAGCCTTAAGTCACTTTATCCTTGGTGTGTTGTTAGTAGCAATAGCTGGCGTGTTCAGTAGAATCAGTTTGAACGTAACACCAAACTTTGTAAAATTTAGAGTATCGGTAATATGCAGCCAGCCAACAGTCTGAAGACGATGACGCTAAGCTATAGGTGATGTAGAACGGGTAGCAGAACTGTTTTCTCACTTAGCATAAATCAACCAGTTGACATTAGTGTGCTATTAAATAAAAAAAACAAACAAGTTTTTTCAACTATAATTAGGATGCGATATTAAACCTTAAAACGAACAGAAATTATTAGGCATACGAGGGGGCTTGCCCCCTCTTCAACACCTTGCTCTTTACGTTAAAACTTATGACATTTAAAAAAAAGTTACTTATTGTTCTAATTCAACGACCATTGTGTTTCGGGTGTCATTTTTAAAGATATGGGACACAATCTAAACTTTAGCGTAAAGATATGTTGAGGAGGGGGCAAGCCCCCTCGGAATGTAATAATTTCTGTTTGTTTAAAGGTTTAATATTGTTCCTTACTTTCTGTTGAAAAAATTTATTATTTTTAATTTAATTTTTGATTGCTTTTGAAATAACGCCAGGAAATCTGGCTCAAACTCCACGGGAAACCCCCCTTTCCTCGGAAATATCCTCTGGACAATTCCTTGTGAAAATTTATCCCGGACAATTACCCTTATCAACTCCACCCATAAAATTGAGTCAGTAAAGGAAAAGCAAGACACATAAAGAAATTTCGTATAGGAATTTTGGCAAACTTCCCCAGTATACAATTTCCCCTCAAAAGCTCACCCACTGAAAATTTCCTGTCCATGGAAAAGCCCCCTCCCATGCAAAGTCCCTCCAGCAGAAATTCGTCCTCCCTCGCCACCCGAAAAACATATGCATGCTTCCCAAAATACTAACACTGTACGAATACTAGGCCATGGCAAACAATGGACAAATTTATAACTTAAAGAGCTTTCCCCCGGAGCTTTGGGGGGCCATGTTTTGCTCAAAGACATAGTTATTAGACCTTTTCACTGTGCTTAACAAAATAGCAATGTAAGAATTTTGATCAGACGAATTTGGGAAAAAACTGGCATGGGAGGCGGCTTAGTTGCCTTGCAGTTTTTGGTCACTTAAAAAGGGCGCTAAAACTTTTAATTTCCATTAGATAAACTATCTCTCAATGTTCTTGGCCCATTGGGTCGATACGATGAACCCTGGGGAAAACAAACAAAAAACAAACGAAAAAACACGCATCCGTGATCTTTCTTCTGGCTAAAACAAAAAATTCCACACTTTTGCAGATAGGAGCTTGAAACCTCTAGAGTAGGGTTCGTTAATACGCTCAATCTGATGGTGTGATTTTCATTGAGATTCTATGACTTTTAGGGGTCTTTCTTCCTTTTTAAAAAAATCAGGCAAATTTTCTCAGGATCGTAACTTTTAATCGGCATAACTAATTTTAATAAAACTTATATAATTAAAATGAGCATAAGAATCCAATTCCTTTGATATATCTATTGATGTCAAAATTCCGTGTTTTACAGTTTCGGTTACTATTGAGTCGGGTCACCCCTTACTTACAGTTCGTTGCCACGAACTGTTTTAAGGCGACTGCATGTAGTGCATAGGTTTAAAAGTTAATTAAAAGTGACAATTTTTATACGCGACAACACAACAGCTTTCTAATAGAAATTTGACAACAATATTGTTTGACAGCATCATTGTCGGTTTTACATTCTAACACAAAAGGTGACAACTTTTGGCAAACATATCCTTTTTTGGCTCACGACTTGGGGATTGAGTAGGGGATTGAGCCAGGAAAACCTTATTTTTTAGACGGATGGAGGTAGAGAACTAGGAATTCTAGAGATAAATACATTCTAAGACTACACTCGCTATACAAGAGGCATGACAAACAAGCAAAAAATGAATAATAGAATTAAATAGCCGAGGAAAACGAGGGTAATGTCAGCCAGTGGACAGAAAAGGAGCGAAAATAACAAAAGCAGATAATTCCACAAGGACCTCCACTAAGACATTTTCAGTGCTCAAAAAATATGAAAAAACAAACCTTTCGAAGTAAACTGGAACAGAGCAGAAGAAACACTGGATCAAATAAGCCAGAAAACTCAAGCAAGAATAAGACCATTTATCAATTAAATCGGGCAAAAATTCTCTGCTTACAGATTGACATAGCTTTGCCTACTGACCTGATTATTATTAAAAGTTCGATCAGATGATCTTAATTTAATTTGAGGGAAAATTGTAATTGAATCTTCTAACTTTTAGTTATTGTAAATTGGGTTTACAGGAATATCTCCAGTATCTCCATTTAAAGTAATATCCAAATATTTTTAAGGAAAAATATCATTTTTTTGTGTTTTTTTTTATTATTTAATTCAGTGTTTCTTGTGCTCTATTCGGGTTTATTTCAAAAGGACAGTTTTTCTTCTTCTTTTTTTTGAGCACTGAAGACGGCTTGAAGGAGGTCCTTTGCCAAAATATCTTGTTATGTCGATTTCGCTTCTTTTCTGCCCCTGGCTGACATTACCCCCGTTTTTCTCTGCTATTTAATTTTATTATTCATTTATTATCTTTTCTTGTTCGTCATAAATTCTGGAGAAGGGGGCAAACTTTTTTCTGTGGTCTTAACAAAAGAGTATAACCTACTTTTTATATTGTCCTACAGCCTCTTTGGCTAGTTTTTCTATAGACTCACCATTCAAATTTCCAGAGCACGGGCAAAATGTTTCGAGCTTGCTTTTCATTTCGAAAATGTCATCAAGAGGAAGTGGAATTTCTCTTCCATCTACCTTCAAATTTCTGATACATCCAACAAAGCCAAAATCTTGTCCAATTTCTGACCTGAAAATACGCTGGAATAAATTCTCATCTTCTGAGTAATAATCAGGCTAGTCGGAACTAAAGTAAAACCTTTGTCAGTTCCTAGAAAAGCCCCCTCATGATCTAAACAAAATTTCAAAGAGTCTAAATAAGAAATCCTATATTAGATTTCCATAGAAATATTTTATCTTTTCGTTGGAAGACCACCATTATGAAAATATGCCTTTTAAAGACATAAGAGAATGCTTTTGCATTTAGAGATCACCGTATAACAGGAAGCTGTACTCTGTTATAACAGGAAAAAGAAACAAAGAGAAAACAACCGTGTAAAAACTACTCCTACAGGGAGTAGGCGAAGCCTGATAAAATTGAAACTATGTTGGTAAATGATGCATGCATTTTCTTCATATTATTCATAGATAACCAAGGGGTTGCTTACTTTTAAGAATCGCGCACACCAAGCGGCAAGTGCTACGCGTATTGGAAGCATGCCAAGCAGGATGCAACCTTTTAATACGAGGTATAAATTCAAAATCGATAAAAAGTTAATAATCCATCATGATCCTTACTTTGAGAAGAGCATAGACATCAGATTTTTGGAACTATCCCAGAGGTATAAAAATATTAGGTAGGATCATTAGGCATAACAGTTACGTCATAATCATCACTTCAATAATTCATAAGAGCGGAGGAACTATTTTTGCTGAATCTTTCAAGAAAACTTGTCCCCGTTATGTCCTTTACAGTTTTTTGTCCTTTATTGACAAGATGATTAATTTTTGTCAATTTGATCTTGATAGAAGATCCTGAAAGGGACAAGTAGCAATTTCAAATGTCATAAGCAATCAATAGCAAGCCCCCTTCTATTTAAAAGGTTGTCACTTGGAACTAAAATGTTCCAGATGAAACGACAGCTCTCCATAAGTAGCAAAAATGTCAATTTAGTTATTCGTTCAGAAGCAAAGGAATTCCCCCCCAAAAAAATCTCAAGGGAAAATCAAAAGATTTGACAGAGACGAGAAAGCACGGAGAGAAAATGGAAACCTTTTGAGTTGGAAAACGTTCAGATTGGACAGACTTTTAAGCTAAAGACGGTCATATCTATTTATTATCCGTATACGAAAGGGGTTGTCCCCTCCTCAACGCCTCACTCTTTACGCTAAAGTTTGACTCTTTCTCACAACTCTACTTTTTAAAACAATAAAAAACTTTAGCGTAAAGAGCGAGGCGTTGAAGAGGGGACAACCCCTTTCATATACGGAATTAACTTCTGTTCATTTTAAGTTTTATTGTCGCTCCTTACTTGCAGTTAAAAAACTTGTTTTTTTTTATTTAATTTTTGAACGTTTTTTAATTAATACATGTTTTGATTTTGGCTTACCGCACACGAATAATTAAAACGAAATTTGCATATAAATTTTTATTTGGCTAAATGGCTTTCTCATAGTTTTGATCGGACGATTTTGATAAAATAAGGGGTGGGGGAGGAGGTCTTGTTACACTCCTATTTTTGGCTAATTAAAAAGGCAACCAGAACTTTTTTTACGAACGTTTTTATTATTAATAAATATACGTAACTTACGCCTGATGACGCCTGAATCACAAAGGCCGTAGAATAAATAGTTGAAATTAATAAAAAATACTTTAGAGTAAAGAGTGAGGTATTGTTGAGGAAAAGAACCCCCTCATATACGTAATAATTTCTGTTTGTTTTATGCTCTAATACTGCTCTTTACTTCAACCTGAAAAAACTTTTTTATTTATTTATTTTCTCATTGTTCTTTTTCTTTAATAATGCTAGAAAATCCTGCGGCCCCTTCATGGAAATTTTCTTCCCTCATGATAAATTCCCCCATGGAAAGATCCTCCCACGCAACCCCCTCCCCCGACCCCCCTTTATCAGGAAAAAGTCCCCCTGAAAATGTCTGTACACGTCCCAATAATCAGTACTATATGTAAACAATGGTCAAAGTTTGTAACTTGCAGCCCATCCCCCGGGGACTGTGGGGGATTAAGTCGTCCCGAAAGACATAATTATTAGGTTTTTCGACTATGCTGAACAAAATGGCTATCTCAAAATGTTTTATCCAATGACTTTGGGGAAACAATGAGCGTGGGAGGGGGCCTAAGTGCACTCCAATTTTTTTGGTCACTGAAAAAGGGTACTAGAATTTTTAATTTCCGTTAGAATGAGCCCTCTCGCAAAATTCTAGGACCACTGGGTCGGTACGATCACCCCTGGAAAAAAACAAACATTTTTCCCTGTCCTCTGGGAAAAATACAAAATTCCACATTTTTGAAGATAGGAGCTTGAAACTTCTACAGCCGGGTTCTCTGATACTCTGAATCTGACAGTGTGATTTTCGTTAAGATACTTGGACTTTTAGGGGGTGTTTACCCCTATTCTTTTTAAATAAGGCACATTTTCTCAGGCTCGTAACTTTTGATCGGTAGAACTAAACTTGATGAAACTTATATATTTTGAATCAGCATTAAAATGCAATTCTTTCAATGTAACTATTTTTTTTTATCAAACTTCCATTTTTTATAGTTTCGGTTACTATTGAGCCGGTCGCTTCTTACTACAGTTCGTTACCACGAACTGTTTGATTATTATTATATACATATATATATATATATATATATATATATATATATATATATATATATATATATATATATATATATATATATATATATATATATATATATATATATATATATGCATATATACTTTCTTTATAAGCGACAAATAATGTATTTATTATTTATTATGTATTTATTATGTGTATCTATGTATTTTTTAATTTCTTTCTCTAAAATATATACATATTTTTACGGGAAAATTGATATCCTGGGATTTTCTGGTCTAAAAAAAACGATCTATATAGGTTAGAACTTTGAGAAAATTCGTTAAAAGTCTTCATTTTGGAAAAGAAATATTCATGAGAGGGACGTCATTTTTATCAATACTTTCAAAAGCATATACACGTAATATATACCCCAGTAGTGGTTGTGTTGTTTTCAGTGTCTGAAATCGTTGATGTTGGCAAAATTACATAAGAAACATATGATTGACAAGAAAAATCATATGATTTACGTCATATTTATGAATGCATTTCAAGAGAATAAATTAAATCATTTCCACCCCCCACCCCCTTCTTCGGAATGAAAGTATCGTTTTTATATCTATGACGTATGCAACATTACAAAAGGAACATAGCTCAGTATAAAATACCAAGGGTAATTAGTCTATTTACAAAAAGCGTTAGTACCATAATATTTGCAGTTTTGTAGACTAGCATTTATTGACATAATGTTTTTGGGCTCGAGACTGTCGGTGCAGGATTTCAACACCTGTTGATAGAAGAGCATCGCCAAGTGCTGAAAACCATGTTGTGACCAAGCAGGGCCCAGAATTTCACAAAGGGTCCATTCATTCTGGAGGTCCCAGGGACTTCTTGCTGTTCGGATCTAAGACGGCTTAAGTGCTTTGGTGTAGACTTGAGAAGATGTGTTGGTTCCCGTCCTGTACTGCTGTCCGGGACACTTGCTCTTCCTGAGACCAAAATAATTCCAATGATTTAAAGAAGATGAAAATTGTAAATTCGAATCTTACGACGTTAAAAAAAAAACTATCGCATCGTCATTTTGGCTAACGAATTCAGACGATTTTCCTTTTTTCCTTTAATTGTTTTCCTTGTATGCTTTGCTTGACTATATTTTCTAATCACTAATTATTGATAATTGATCCAGGACTGTCACTACAGTTATAAGAACTAGGTAATTTCTACGGAAATTTCTACGTTAAAATCAGGATATTTCGTTTAGAAATAAATATTTTACTTAATAAGTACTAATATTAACCGAAAAGAAGTCCATAATAGAAACTGGGGCAACCTCGCCCGGGGCCATAAATACATGTGGAAGAGGAATAAGGCCCCTCAAATGTACACTCAACAGGGCCCACCGATGTGTCCAGACGTCCCATGATTACCAAGCTTCTCCTAACAGTGGGTTAAATGATATGGTGACGCAGAACACCATCGTGGGAGGATCCTCTATAGGAGGACAACTGCGGCAGGGCTTAAATTCCAGATCTATGGACAAGGGTCTCTGCAAAGGGCTACCTTGACCGTTTCCGGATACCTGGAAGACTGGGGACCTTGCGGTACTACTCGCACTTGAGGAGTGGCGCCCCTCGAGGAAATTATAGCCTAGTAGACGACACAGCATTCGCATGGGATTCTGATTAACGGATAATTCTTCTGGACTTGGTCTGTTTTGACGAGAGCTTTCGGATGAAAAACCTCTTCCTAGCTAATTTATCTACTATGGGTTACCTCCTCGTAGTAACAAGCTATTTGTAGGCATGAATATATAATGAGTCGGAGGTAAAAGGCTTGGGACTGTCTGTGCAGGATTTCGACTCTTGTTGATAGAAGAGTATCGCCAAGTGCTGAAAATAATGCTGTGACTAAGATGGACCCGGCATTGCAAAAAGCCTCCATTCATATTGGAGGTTCCAGGTACTTCTTGCTGTCCGGTTCTAAGCCGGCTTAAGCACTTTGATGTAGGCTTTAGAAGATATGTTAATTCCCGTCATGCACCAGCATCTGGGATCATTGCTTTTCTTGAGGCCAAAATAATTTCAATGATTTAAAGAACATGAAAATTGGAACTTGGAATGGTAAAAAATGACAATCGTATGGACATTCTGACTGACGAATGGAGACAATTCGAACTGGACTAATTAGGAGTTTCAAAAACTCATTTCCCAGGGGCAGGAAGCATGATATTAGGTGATATAGAATTTGTTTACTCAGGCAGAAAGGATTGGGTCAATAGACAGGGAGTAGGGCTCAAGATGAATAAGGAAGCTGCTAAGTCTTGTTTAGGCTAGAAAGGTATTAATAATAGAATGCTATTTTCTCACTTTATGACTAAAAAGTTCAAGGTATCAGCTATAGCAGTATATGCCCCTGTTGAACCGACTGACGGAGATACTAGTGACTCAGATGAATTTTACTTAGTTACAGGAGCAAATAGACAGAGTCCCAGGTAGAAATAAAACACTAGGAGATTTTAACAACCAGGTCGGTAGAAATAGGGATAGATGGTATCATAGCCTAGGTAAATTTGGTGTAGGAAAAGAAAACAGTAAAGACTACAGACTTTTTCAATTTTTTAAATATAACATTCTAGTTATAATCAACACGCTGTTTGGTCATAAAATGGCCCATAAGTTGACATGGTATTCATGTGATGGCAAGACAGCAAACCTCATTGATTAAGTTATGGTAAATCGAAGACTGGCCGAATCAGTACACGATGCTAGGGTATATACGAGTGCTGTTATTGATATTAACAGCATAGTTCACCATCTAGTAGTGTCTAGGGTTAATTTAAAGCTCAAATTTTGGAAAAGTAACTACCTTCTGGGAAATTATGATGTGGGTAGACTTCAGGATGAGAATTTGAGAGAAACTTTCCAGTAGCACTTGGATACTAAACTTGAGAGTTTGAAATTTGACAATGTGGAAGAAGGTTGGAATAATTTTAGAAAAACGCTTTGTGAAGTTGCTGACGGTGTCTTATGGAAGGAAGTTAAGACTACAGCTAGGAATATTAGTGAAAAAGCTTTATGTTTAATAGAGAGGAGAAGGGGCTTGTATAAAAGTTATCTGGGTGATTGATGATATGAAAACAAAAGGGATGTAAAGAAAGTGGGGAAACGATTAAAATATGAACTAAGTAGGTGTGAAGAGGCCATAAATAAAATTCCCGAGGATTTGGAAGATACAGGTACATGGCATAATAGTAAAATATTGTACTGGCAAGTTAATAAATTCAGAGTAAGTAGTCAATCCACACTGTCTCAGTTAAAGATAGGAATGGGGCCCCAATTAGTGATAAGGAAAGAGTTAAAGAGAGATTGGCAGACTATTTGGAAAAGTACTAAGCCAAGATACAGTTATAAGAAAAGATGTAGAGGAAAATGAAAAAGTTTGTAATAACTTGCATGTGAACATATATGTGTTTTGTAAGGAAGAATTAGCGACAGTACTAAAAGGATTAAAAAATAATAACGCCCCGGGTGCTGATAGTGCAGTAAATGAGTTTCATAAGTTTGATGGGTTTGAGTTTAGAAATAAGTAGCTGAAGATTATGAATATAATTTTTGAAAAAGGGGAAGTACCTAAGAGTTTTAAGAAAACCTTAATTGAACCACTGTCTAAGAAAGGTGATAAGAGTGAGTGTCGTAGTTATTGAGGCATTAGTCTGGTCTCTGGGTAGCAAATTACTTGGTAATATGAAACTTTTTAGACTGAGAGATGCTGTAGACAAAATTTTAAGAGAAGAAAAGAGAAGAAAATTTGTCGACCAAACTTTCACTCTTAGATTAATAACTGAGAAGCGCCTTAGTTGTCAAACACCTTTGGTCTTCGGTTTTATAGATTATAAGCAAGCGTTCGAGTCTGTTGATAGAAGAGCTTTAGCAAAGGTCGTATCCTTATTTGGTATACAAAAAAAATACATTAAAGTGACCAGTACTATGTACGATAATAATATTGCTGCGGCTAAGGTAGGAAATGATGTTAGCAGCTGGTTTTGTATTAAATCAGGAGTTAAGCAAGGTTGTGTTCTATTCCCCTTTGAAAGGATGAATTTGATGAACTTTGTCTTAAGGAGTACAGGAAAGGCAATGGGAAACCACGGAATCAGATGGGGAGGATAAAATCTCATGGACTTCGATTATGCTGATGATTTAGGCTTATTAGATGAAAGTGTGAGCAAACTGAATGAACTTTTACAGGTTTTGAGAGTTCAGGGTGCTAGAATAGGTTTGAAAATTAATGTTAAGAAGACTAAGTCACTAAGGCTAGGAATAACTGAAGATGAAAAGGAGAGGTTGGGTAACAATAAGATTGATCAAGTGGGCAGCTTCACTTACCTTGGTAGTATTATTAGTAAAGACGGTGGGAGCAGTGAAGACGTTAAAAGTACAATAGCCAAGGCTCAAGGTGTTTTTTCATAATTAGAAAAAAGTTTTTAAGAATAGGAAGATAAGTCTGTAAATGAAGATTAGAATATGGGAAGGTACAGTGAGGACAGTTGTCAAATGTGGCTCTGAAGCATGAGCGCTCCGAGAAGAGGATGAAGATTTACTAGATGTTTGCCAGAGAAATTGCCTACGATTTATTCTTTGCATCCAGCTGACAGACCGTATTTTATACAGTAGGCTTTACGAAAAATGTGGTTCAATCCAGCTTTCTAGGGTTAGAATGAAAAAAAGGTTGAGATGGCTAGTGCACATTCTGCAGATGAAGGTTGAGAGATTACCGAAGATTGTCCTTTTCGGTCCACCGTCTAGTGCTAAACGAAAAGCATGTCATCCTCGTCTTGGTTGGGAGGATTCATAAAGAAAGAATGAAAGGAAATGGGAACTTCCTGGGAGGGTGTAAAGAGAGAGGCTGTAATTAGATCGGGACAGAGGAGGAGCGTGCGTAGCTGTTTTGGCCTCGGGCGGCTTGGAGCAGTGGTGAGTTAATAGTAGTAGTTGTAGTAGTATTAATTCAGACGATTTGAACTGGACTTATTAGTAGTTTCAGAGACTCATATCCCAGGGGTAGGAAGCATGAAATTAGGGGATATAGAATTTGTTACTCAGGCAGGAAGGATTGGGTACAAAGACGAGGAGCAAGGCTCAAGAAGAATAAGGATGCAGATAACTTTTGTTTAGGCTGGAAAGGTATTAATAATAGAATACTAATCGCTCATAAGGCTGAGAGTGTTTTTTCGCAGTAGAAAAAAGTGTTGAAGAATAGGGAGATAAGTCTGCAAACCAAGATTAGAATATTGGGAGCTACAGTGATGACAGTGGTCAAATATGGTTCTGAAGCATGGGCGCTCCAAAAAGTGGATGGAGATTTGCTATATGTTTTCCAGACAAATTGCCCGCGGGTTGTTCTGGGTACCCGGCTGACTAACCGTATTTCATACTGTAGGCCGTACGAAAAGTTTGGTGGAATCCCACTTTCTAGGGCTATAGTGAGAGAACGATTTTTATGGTTGGGGAACGTTCTGCGGATGAAGGGCGACAGAAATCTAGACGAATGCCAAAAACTGTCTTTTATTGTTCATTTTCAAATACTATTTTAAATAGTGTTATTTTTCTCGAATCAAGACATAAATTAATGGAATGTAACAGGCAGGTGCATCCAATAGAGCAATAGAAACAAGAAATTTTCATTAAAAGCCCACGAAAATATTTTAACATGGCTAAAATTTGCCTCTAATATTAACCCTGCCCCTGGAATTAGTTGCCAGGGGTTTCCACCTATCTTGAATTCATGGTTCTTTTTGCTTATATTTTATCCTTTATAATCTTTTTTCAGGTTTTATTTTTGAGTTTTAATCGCTTTTTTCCGTTATTAATGATACTTGTAAATTCGTTTTTATTAATTAAAGTTGTATGCATAAAAGTCTGTGTCCTTTAGATTTCTTTTTCTAGGATACAAGTTCAATACGTAATCATTTACGCAATGAAATGTCTTAAAAGCCGTAAAAATATCTTAGTTTTGCTTTAATTTACCTCTAATATTAACCCTCCTCCCTGGAACTGGTTGCCAGGGGTTCCCACTTTTCTTTGATTCATGGTTCTTTTTGCTTATATTTTATCCTTTATAAGCTTTTTTCAGGTTTTGTTTTTAGTTTGTTGATTTTTCATTGTTTTTGTCTGTGTTTTAATATTGGTTTTAAATTGTTTTATCAATAAAAGTTGTATATACAAAAGTCTGTGTCCTTTAGATTTCTTGTTCCATGATAAAACTTCAGTACGTAATCATTTACACAATGAAATAGATAAAGTCCATACTATGTAACATCTCACTGATTCAATAGCCAACTTAAAATTTCTAGATCACCCTAGAAAATTAATAATGCTTTAACAGACATGTGCAGCTAATAGAGCAAACATCAATATTATTGGGATGCTTGTGCGTTCTCACGTGGAAAGGATTGGAAACATGCAGCCCATTTTATCGTTCTAGAAAGCGTACAGGGAATTTCCTCGTGCGTGTAATAGGTTATGACGTAGAAAGTATTCCTTGAGTAATAATATTGGAAAGGCTTTCATAGTCCACCTGTCTAGCCCTCCACTCCGTTGAGAGAAATCTCTTTCAAATTCTAATGCGAACAAAACTCTTTGGATTATAAAGTTTCCCTGAGGAAAAAAGCAGAAAACGAAATCTCGAAAAATAAACACCTCGAAAGAAAAAAAACGACTTGAAAGATAAATTAAATCCCGAAAAAAATCTCTTTAAGTATTACGTAACACCCACATGTACATTGTCATTATGAAACACCCCACGTGTGTTCCCTCCTCAGGTACAAGAGGGGATCTCCCAAGGGCCCAGGATAGAATGCGTCATCCTTAAAATAAGCAAAAATTCCCCTATTACATAACAACCAATGAAACCTTGAAAAGTCTTGAAAACTGTCTTGTCAGTGAAATTGATTGCTAGGTGGCCCCCATAGAATTGGATGCGAGGGGTTCCCCGTTGGAATTGATTGCTAGGGTCCCTCTTGTAGAAATTGGTTGCAAGGCCCCCTTTGGAATTGACTCTCAGGGGCCCAGTTGGAACTGGGTTCTAGAGGGTCCCAATGGAATTTATTGCTAGGGGCTAGGGGCTCCCCGTCGGAATCGGTTGCTATCCCCCTCCATCGGAATTAAATTCTAGGGCACCGTTGGATTTGAATGCTAGGGCCCCTAGTCGTTAGGTTATGTTCTGGGTCCCGGTGAAATTGGATACTAGGGCTCCAACGGAATCGGATGCTAGGACCGGCCCTTTGAATTTGGATACTAGGGCCCTTCCGTTGGAATTAGATGCTATGGCCCCAATGAAATTGGTTGCTAGAGCCCTGGTGAAATTGGTTGCTAGGAGCTTGGTGGAAATGCTCGCCAGGGTCCAGCGTCTTGAAGGTTCCCCACTAGCTGGCTCTGAAGATTTTTCTCTGGCCCTCGTGGGTTGTTTTAAACACTCTCTATTAGGTAACACCCAAAGCCCATTGCATTGCAGCTAAGGTAATCCTGATTTGGTGGGTCCCCCTGAAGGTTTTTTTAAGAATCAGAGAAACTATTAAGTAACATCCCAAACCCCATGCGTAACGTACAGGTGTGCTACACCGTTACAGCCGTGCTATAGTATTTCTTAAGACCAAGATGCACGTAAGAACGTCTTGAGGGGTTAGTAACTCCATTTGTACACCCCCTATCTGCCCCGGTCAAAACCATGAAGGGGATAAGACTGAGGTTTTGAATAGATTGGGATTGAGGAGAAGCGTGCATAGCTGTGTTCACCTCAGGCGGCTTAAAGCTGTGGTGAGTTTTTAGTAGTAGAAGTAGTAGTAGTAGTAATAGTTTTAAGTAGTTTCATAATACCTACATGAAAATTGAACAGCCTAGACCGTCAAACGTGGTAGACCAATCTGAGCAGCTAAGGTAAAGAGTATAAAAAAATATCTAAAGTAATGATGAACGAAAATGAAGGAAAAATATATACAGTCAGAATACTTTCGTCAACAACAATTACAACGAGTCAAAAACAAAAGTGAAGAACGAAGAAATATACCATTCAAAGATAAGCGGCAGCAAGAAAAGACAAGCGAGAGCAAAAATCTGAACGGGTCAAATATTAAACTGAAGAAGAAAGAAACATTACATTAGAACAACGAAGCCATCATATTCTTTCACGCAAAAAAAATATCCCCTGGAAAGTAGTAATATCCCATTTTCTTAAATCCCATTTTATAATGGTAAATATCCCATTTTCTTGAGAGAAGAGCAGTAAACAAAGTTGATTCATTCGGAGGTTCCTACTTACAATGAGAATCAATATATACAAGCCTACCACACGCCGAACACCGGGGCCCGGCTTCGGCTTCATAATTTTTTTTCTTAACTGGCACACTTAACTTTCTTAACTGGTATATATATATATATATATATATATATATATATATATATATATATATATATATATATATATATATATATATATATATATATATATATATATATATATATATATATATATATATATATATATATATATATATATATATATATATATATATATATATATATATATATATATATATATATATATAACACACATATATATATATATATATATATATATATATATATATATATATATAGCAAAGAGCAACTATTTATAGTCACAATACTTCCTTCAGCAATAGTTGCAACGAGTCAAAAACAAAAGTGAAGAACAAAGAAACATACTGTCCGAAGATAAGCAGCAGCAAGAATTAAAACTACTCAAAACAAGAGTGAATAAAAAAGAAATATAAAGAAATATTCGGCTAAAACATAGACAACAGTGAGAATTACGAGTAATCACGAAAAATCAGATCACGTCAAAAATGGAGTGAAAAACAGAATTATGCTGTTAGAAGACAAGTAACACCGAACCAAAATTAAAGCGAAAAACAAAAAAATACTACTTGAAAAGAACATCGCCATCACAATCTTTGACACCAATAAAAGCTGGCGCAAAACCCAGTACAAATTCACAAGTATGCCACAAACTATACAACTATTGATTAGAAGTCTTTCGGACCCTTTAACGTTCTATATGTCCCTTAGAGAGCCCTCCATTTTCCCAAGGAAAGAGTATCAAACAAAGCTCACTCATTTGGAGGTTGTTACTTATAACGATAATCAATATATACAAGCCAACCGCATGCCGAGTGCCGGCTCCTGGCTTCAAATCGGCTACATATTTTTTCCTTCACTGGTATAAAGACCACTGAAACGATTTAAAAAGGTCAAAAGGTTAAGGAAGAATTTATATTTTCCCCGTGGTGGTTGTAACGAACCTATGGTGACATCATAACGTCAAGAAAGGGCTCACATTGTCTGCGGTTGAAAGATAAAAGTGACAATGAGAATTGGTATACACAAGTCTGTCGCTTAGCCACGCCGGGCCCCGGCCTCAAAATTGGCTACGTAGTATTTTTTCTTCTTAAAACTGACTAATTGACATTTCTGACCAGAAAAATGATCTAAATAGGTCACAACTATAAGAAAGAATTCGCATTTCTCCCAGGGTGACTGTATTGAACCTGTGGTGACGTAATGAAATAAAGAAAAGACCCAGATTGTCTGCGGTTAGAAGACAAGTGACAATATGAATCCATATACAGAGAAGGAGTCTTAAAATATGGCCTGCAAAAATTTCTTTGACAGTTTCCATAGTTTTATTCTTCTTACAAATAATTCACCTGCTTTAAGCTTATTCTTTTGGTTGGACCCATCAGAATAAGATTTCCGATACGTGCCTTGACACATATTAAAAGTTGGCTCTAAAAAGGAGGCAACTTTTAATGAATAAGTCAAAATGACTTCCTAATGAGGATAATATGCTAACTATTCCTGTTAGAAAGAGGAACTTTCTAAAATACGAAAGAATGAGAACCGTGACAGTGAAAAGAATGACCTGAAAAGTTTGTAACAATCTTAAAAATGCAAGGGGTCTACTTTGTTAAAAACTTGGCATCTCAGAAGTATTGAAATAGGGGATTTTTTTAGTGTTTTTTTAGTGGTGTAAGGAGAATTTTTAGTGGTTAAAGTGGTGTTAATTTTTGTTATTAACTTGGTAATTTGCTGGAAAGTTTGTTTTTATTGAAGCTTGGATGCCTGGGCGATTAGTTAGTATTTCTTGAGCATATCAAGATTACTGAAAGGTTTCGTATCTATCTAAGCTTTGGAGTCTGAGTGGGTTGAGACTGATTAGGGAACACCTTCCCTCTCGTTAAAAGACGAGTGATTCCAAATTGTTGACTATCTGGAAGAAATATGTCACTCCATTGTAAAAAAAAAAAAAAAATTTAAACCTTTACCATCCATTGGCTAGCATATACATACACTTTTGCTAGCCTGCCTCCTTTTCACAAGCTTTTATTGCTCAAAAGCGGATGCCAGTGGGTATAAGTACATCAATCCATTTTAATTTCTTTTGAAGGTGGTATTTTCCAGGAGTAAAATCTATTGTATTTCTGTGACTTATTAAAAACCTGGCTTTTAAATTTATTTTTAATTTTGGTTTCTTCTTCTTGTTTTGATTTTATTCCTTTAAGTCCATAATGGTTAATTTCCCGCTCTCTTGATTTCTGGTTTTCTTCTTCATTTGCACTAAGGATACCTTTTTGATTATAGAGGCGAAATATTTTTCTTCTCTGAATTCCACTTGCCATAGACCCATTTTCTATTAATTTCCAGTGGAATGCTTCACTCTTTGGTTTCTATTTTGTGAAGTTACTAGTCCTTAGGGATACGGTTCCCTTGGCCTTTCCCAAACAGATCTTCTTTTGAAACTTGGCCTGAAGCCTTTCCTTGATTTTAGACCAACGATTGATGTTAGTTCATGAGAGCAATGCCATATTGGACCTCATGCCTCCCGAAATAAAATAAAAAGAGTTGGTCAAACTTAATAGCGAAGAGACGCTGAAAAAAATTTTCTAGATACGTTAGATACAAATGAGAAAATGCAGGATATTGTACTGTATTTCAAAATGTTAAAATGAAAATATTAAATGTTACGAATAATAAAATTTATCAGTTGTTTTGATTGCTGATTTATTGAATTAAATCTGCGTGCAAAAAGTTTTTTTGTTTTACTGAACTTATATTTTCTTTTACATTTTCTTGTAGTTTTTCACATTTCACATAAATCAGACAGCATATTCACAACAATTCATAGATGAATAGCATTATTTCAGTTGTCACCTTTCAAGTGTTAGATGTTAAATGTTAAAGGACCCCATGGCCTTCAACCTATGCTGAATATTTGTTTACTAAGTTATATCTATCGTAGCTATTAGTGATATAATTTATTTTTCATCATTATTTTTCTTGTCAATTTCCATTTATCTCTCTTTTTCTATCTTTTAAATTGCTGAACGGTGCAATAGTACCCTCACTGACTTCTGAACGATGCTCTGAATGGATTCCGAATTTGCTGGACGGTACAATAAGTATTTCATTTTTCCGGTGCAATTGGTATTTCCATTTGTCTCTCTATTTCAATTTTTTTAAATTACTGAACGGTGCAATAGTACCCTCATGGTTTCTGAACTGTGCTCTGAATGGATTCTAAGTTTGCTGGACGGTGCAATAGGTATTTCACTTGTTTCTTTTTCATACCTACAGTCTCTGGTGTAGCATGTTTGCAGAGACACCGAACAAAGATCTCTAAAAATATTATACGACAGTGTGAAAATGTTAGATTCCACAAGTATACTTTAAAAATACTTCAATAAACATCTTAAATATCCCAAATAACCGACTTTATCCGTTATATTTTTTTTTTCAAATCCATTAAATCAAATCTGCGTCGAACAGTTTTCTTTCTTTTTGACTTCATAAATTTTAAAAATTTTCCTTTTTTTTTGTTTTCATTTGCAGTGTTTTACCATTCAGATAAATCAGACGGAATTAGTAAATCTCACAGTGGATATGCCTTTAAGTCCCATTCACAGTATGCGTCACATAATTAGCTTGAGTTTCTCAACGAAATTATCTCAATAACGGAGTCAAGTAGTGTTAAGTTGTTGGTCAGTTCTTGCATAGAGAACTGAAATGTTTTTTGTGTATAATCTAAATATTTCTTCAGAAATGGTGTATTTGGTTTTTAATGTTTATGTAATTTACGCAATTTAAGACCGTTTCTCTGCCCTAATTTTATGATAAATTTTCCGACTGTCATTTTTACTCATTTCATTCCCAATCATTTTCAACGAAAATTTAATTTACTGAATAAATCTGGGGTGATGCTCCTGTGCAACTTTGACGTTAGGCTTTTCGATTTATGCTTTTAAGGCTTTTTGTTTAGGCTTTTTGCTTTTAAGCAAAGGCTTTTTAGGCTTTTAGGCTTTTTGCTTTTAAGGCTTTCCTGGTTTATGGTACACTAACTGTACATATATAATCGAAGTCATCTTTAAATCACTCATTATTTCAATATAATATATAATGGATTTAGTTCTAAAATAACAACCAGAAGGCAAATCAATGTATTCGTGCATTAATAATATCGGATCATAGACAAATAGTAAGAGTGGGAAATTGAGGAAGCTCTATCATAGGCAGTGCAATGGCGCTGCCAAGGTAAAGAGTGATATGGGCAAAATGTATTATTTATTTATTTATTTTATATTTTTTTTTGGTTTCAGACCAGGGCACTTCGTATCGAAGGAGTTGTCGAAGAAACTTCAAGAAGAGCTCATTCGATTGAAAATTGAAAGGGCTAGTGCCCTTTTTAAAAGTCAAAAGTGATAGAAGGGATATACTATTTCCCCAAACACATCCAATCATAGCTTTTAGTTAGCTACTTTGTTCAACGCAGTTAAAGGGTCCGGATAATACATATTTGAGGATGAAAACCCCTCTAAAGCACTCAGGGCAAGGGTTGTAAGCTATACCCTGGGGGCATATAAGGTTTATATAGAAAGAGTGATCGCATAAGCTTCGGAGAGGACTCATTGGAATGCTAATCAGAAGTTGTAGCGCTCTTTTTGAGATTCAGAATGTAGAAGCGTGGATAACCTCCTCACGCTTCGTAGTTTCCCGAAATACATGTGATAGAAATTTTGAGATGGTCATTTGTTGTCTTAAAAACTTCGGAGAAGGCTCATTCGATGAGAAATTGAAAGGACTAGTGCCATTCTTATAGTGAAAAGTCATTGGAGGGTAACTAAGCCCCCTAGCACACCCATTATTTCCCAAACACTTCCAATCAAAATTTTGAGATAGCCATTTTGTTCAACCTAGTTGAAAGGTCCAGAAATTTTATCTTTGAGGATGACAACTCCCCATAGACCTTAGGGCAGGGTTGTAAGTTATGTCCTTGGGAATTATAAGGTATATATAGAAAAGGTGATCGTATAAACTTTTGAGGTTGGTAATCAAAAGTTCTAGTGCTCTTTTTAAGATTCAAAATTTTCAGATAGCCATTTTGTTCAACGTGAATGTTCGAAGTGATCGGAGGGCGGATACCCTCCCCCCTACAATTCATATTTTTCCGAAATACATCTGACAGAAATTTGGAAATGGCCCTTTGTTGTCGTAGAAACTTCTAAGAAGATTCATTCGATTGGAAATGGTAAGGACCTTTTTCAATAGTCAAAAGTTACTGGAGAATAACAAGCTTCCCCCATGCCCATCAATTCCAAAATACATCTGATCAAAATTTTGAGATAGCCATTTTATTCAGCATAGTTGAAAGGTCTGGGAATTATGTCTTTGAGGATGCCAACCTCCCCCCAGTCCTCAGGACAAAGGCAGTAAGTTAGGCAATTCGTTCAATTCGTAGTATATGTTGTTGAGAAAGGTATGCATGTTTGAAATTTTCTTTCCATGAAGACGAAGTGTATTCAGGTGAGCCTTTCATGTTAAGGGGAGTGTTGGACTAAATCAAAATAGTTTATTCGTATGCAGATTGTGAAAAGGATACGACACAGGAATAGCTGAGTATATTACAGGAAAATGATCAAAAAGGACATATTTGCATGAGTTGACTTCAGCTGACTAAAAGGCAATAGGTTAATACTATTGGTACTAGTAGTACTACCGGAATTCAATACTTTTACTAGTAATATCAATAATACTACTGTGACTTCTTTTACAACTGTGGCCTTCAGGTGAAATTTTCAAGGAATTTTGAGGGGGAAGATGAACTGAGTCAGAACAAGCCCTGTGTATGCAGGTTGTCAAAATGGTGTAACAACATAATCTAAGGAACAGTTTTGCGTGTGAAGTTGAAACTAACAGGGCTTATTGTGAGGGATGTAGAATTAACCATAAGAAAATAGTTGAGTCCTAATGCTACTGCTTCTGCTCATACTACAGTAACTGTAACTATTATTACTACTTCTATTACTACTACTGCCACTAAAGCTTAGGCTACTATAATTAAATCTATAAATTATTCTACTGCTACTACTACTACTACTACTACTACTACTGCTATTAAAACTAAGGATATTAAGGCGAAAATTATTAAGGTGAGAATATTAAGGCGAGAAACTGTATGTAGCTCAATCGAAACACACTATGCCCACACAGGTAGTCAAGCGGACGCACCAGAAATGCAGCAGGAATTGTTGATGGTATGTATCAAGCTGAACTTTTCAGCGTTGTTGAAGTGGATATTGAATAAACCGAAGATGCTATGCGGACACTCCTTCGCAAACTAAGGGTATTAAGGTGAATCTTTAAGGAATGTTTAGGTGGATGTTGAACTAAATAAAAAAAAAAACTATGAACATACGGACTTTCAAAAAGGTGACAAAGCAATATCTGAAGAACAAATTATTTTATTAATTTAGACTTAACTTTAAGTAAATTAAGTTAATTAGATTAAGTTAAATTTTCAAGATATGTTGAGTGGGATTTTGAAGCGTGGTTGGAGGGTCGTAATCCATCTATGCCTTTTTTTAGTTCCCACCCCTCCAAAATAATTAGACCAAAACTTTGTAATAGGCATCTTGTTCAAAATAGCCCAGAACTCAAGCAACAATCTATATAGAATGACATACCCCCCCACTCATCCTTGGAGAGGGATTCTGAACGCAATAAAACGAACTGGGTGCGTGCTCGTTGTCAGTTTGATATATAATCAATATCTGAGGAACGGCTGAGGGCTAATCAATCAGTAATAAAAAGGGTCCTTGCCCTTTGTCGAAGCTCCACCTCATTGATCAAAATTTTGATAAAGCGATTTTGTTCAAAACAGTCAAATGATCTGGTAATTATACTTCCGGGGATGTTCTCTGCATGGTCCCCAGGGCAAGGATCGTAAATTATTCAATTTGCCCTTTATTACATGCAGAATTTATCATTAGAAAAAAAGGAGAATGTTTGATTCTAGGTGTGTTCGAAAAGACTAAGTGTATTAAGGTGAGATTTTGGGGGCATACTAAAATAAATCTAAATATACTACATACATCCCCAACAACTGAGGGTATTATGTTGGAGGTTTTAAAAAATGTTGAGGAGGATGTTAAAAAGTAGTCAGTGGGGTACCTATGCCCCTACCATTCCCCTTGTAGCTACCTTTCCTGAAATACATCTGATCAAAATTTTGGAATATTCGTCTTGTTCAAAATATTCGAAATATCAAATATATATACCTCCAGGAATGATAAAACCTCCCACAGACCTTGGGACAAGTGTTGTTAAGATATGTAGGTTTCCCATAGTTTATATACAAGGCTGATTAAATTGAAACGGGGCATGTTTTATCCCAAGTCTCCAAAAAGACTAAGAATATTAAGACAAAATTTAGAGAAAATGTTGCGGGGGATGTAAAAAAAAAAAAAAAAAAAATCAAAGAACACTATATTCAAGAGGATTGTCAAAGAGACACAACAAATATATCTAAGGACAGTTAAGGGTATGTTGAGAGGGATTTTGAAAAAGTGACATAGGTCCACCAACCCCATCTTGCCATTTTAGATGCTCCCCTTAATACTGAAAGAGATCCTAAAAGCCACTCTATTCAAAATAATCAAAAAATATAGTAGCTATGCCTCTGGGGACACCGTTCTCCTACAACCTTTGGGGTAAGGAATGTGAATTATACCTCTTTTACATTTTTTAAATACAGGATTTTTCATTAGAAAAGGAGGAATTAATCATGGATGTGTCAGAAAATGCAAAGGGTTTTTAGGTAAACTTCCAGGAAATATTGAGGGTTATGTTGAGCGAAATCAGAAGAAACAATATATATCAATAAGCTATACAAAAGGGCTACCTGCAATATTTTAGGACAGGTAATGGGTATTAGATTTAAACTTTCGGGGCCACTCCTATTACTACTGCTTCTATTGCGACTGCAAATGAGACTACTTGCGACTGCAAATGTGAATACTTTCAACTGTAACTTCGACTGCTTGCAACTGCTACCATATCTACTTTTGACTACTTTCAGGGAATGTTTTCAGGGAACTACTTTCAGGGAACTTAGGAAATTTAATGTTGAAAAAAAAAAACACTTTGATACTTTTATGAAACTTTGATGTTGGATTGAAGAAATTTTAAAAACTTGAAACTTTGGTAATCAAAAACGTAAAAAAAACTAATTAAAAAGAAACTTTTTGTATAAA
The DNA here is from genome assembly GCF_032884065.1 of Artemia franciscana. Lineage (NCBI taxonomy): Eukaryota > Metazoa > Arthropoda > Branchiopoda > Anostraca > Artemiidae > Artemia > Artemia franciscana. The sequence continues at coordinate 32,575,846 of NC_088880.1, read as the reverse complement.
AAGTTTTTCAGAGATGATTAAAGAGCCAATTTAATTTTAAGACCAACAAAAATAAATTCCTATAATAATTCAACCTCAAAACGACCAGAAATTACTTCAAGAATAAAAGAAAGCCTAAGCAAACAGAACCCTAAATAAAAATCATAGGACCAACATACAACAGGTACTAATATAATTGAATAAATAAATCATAAAACGAGTAAAACTTAACTTGAATATTAACATGAAATTCAAGACAAACAAATGTGACTACGAATAAGAATTCGGAAGCTATCCCCTTCCTTACCTGTAGCTGTAAAAGTCTGAAGTCTACTGTGTCATTTGTGCTTTAGGCTACAAAAACAGATTATACTACAAACATCTTCTTTTTTACTTACATCATTGAAAATAAAATAAAAACTACAGTGAAATAAAATCTGGAATTACTGAGCTTTCAGCATTAAATTGATTATATATTAAATATTTATGTTAATTTAAATAGTTCTTTCCAAGGCCTTGAACTTTTACAGTTAGTGGAGGGGGAAGGGTATTTGACAAACTCTTATTTACCTATTGTATGTTTGTATCCTATGATTGTTTATTTAATTTCTGTTCGTTTTGGGTTCCATTTGCTCTTTGATAGTACTTTCTGGCCGTTTTGAGTTTGACCTACGATAGAAATTTATCTATGCTGGCCTTAAAATTAATAAAGATCTTTACTTTTCTTTGAAAAACTTCTTTTTCGGATTTCCTTTTATTTAATCTATAAAACGGATAATGCAATGCTAGATAACATGTTTTTCAGATTGAAAAGCCACCAAAATTGATGAAAGCCTTAAGAGCTGTTACAAAAAGGCTTTTCCCAAGTCCTTCATTTTAAGAAGTAAAACCAATAATGAAATCCAACTTTTCAATATTGATCTTCTTTGAAGACAAAAGATATTGCAAGCCGCTTGATAAACGTTTTTTGTTTTAAGGCCTTTGAAACCATTTTCTGTCCAGAAGTTTAAACTGAAGACACTTATTTGTATTTTCAGAGAATGTAAATATAGTAAAACTCAGTAGTAAATATAGTAAAACTAAAATATAGTAATACTCTTTGCACTGGATGAATGATATCATAATGAGATGTACCCATTTTGGGTTCAATTATCCTTGAGGGTATCAATATCCAAAGCCTTATTCAGGATTTTTATTCGGTAAGGTAGTTTTTTTGGGGCGGAAGTAGTATCCTCTTTATAGATTTAAACGGAGCCCTCTCCCTGCTTTTAAACGGAGCCCTATCCCTGATTTTGAACGGAACTCTATCCCTAGTTTTAAATGTATCCCTATCCCGTTATTCCGACTACAGCCAGAAGCTGGCTGTTACGTCATAGGGAATACTATCTAAACGATGTAGGTGTTAATTACATAATTGGAGTTGAGGTTGACGCTATCTTGTGGGACTTTCTGGATTTGCTTTAGTATTATTTCTGCATTGGAAGGATAAACGTCGATACCTTATTTAAAAAGTGAAGATGAAATATTCCAAGAAGCCACGTGTAGCCTACATGATAAAGTTGTGGTAGCAATGCATGCTGACAAAGAGAAATATTTGAATTATGAAAAAGTGCTAATGGTGATCTTATTGTAAATGTATACGTGTGTTGTCATGGCAGTAAGGAGATAAATTTCTTTGGAGTACCGAGGAAATTCAAGTGTTTTAGAGACGGGTATGCGAGAGTAACATCCCTAGAGACGTTAGTGTTGAAAGAGAATGTGACCATACAACTTTTAGTTGATGGGATTCTTAAAAAACTCTTAAGAGACTATTCTATGAAACTCATGCATCACGAGCCAGATGCAAATGCTTATTTTATTGACATACTAATCGAAACAAAAAATAAATAAATATTATATTGTGAATTGGCTTTGAACACTACCTAGAAATCGTTTGAGACGGATGTTTTTTCTCAAGGCTACAATAAATGAGTCAAATAAGCTTTGTGACGTCACATGCCTACTCCTTCTAAAAGACATTCATATCCCCCAGTCAGTTTCTTTTCGGAAGTCAAACACTCAACATTGGAAAAATATTTTAGACATGTCCAATATGCTTGTATACATTGGGCAGCTGGTTGTCCTGTGAGAATTGGACTTTTGTTGATGACTATAATGAAACGTGTAGATCATGCAAACCCTTTAAAATGTACAGAGGATACGCAGTGCAAATTAAATACTGTAATTCCTGTTTTGAAGAGATTTTTGAATCTCATACTAGAAGTTTCCTATCCTCTAATTGTCATTATGATAAATAGGATCAATGGGAAAATACTTACCCTGGCATGATTACAATGATTAAGTTTGTTTTTGGGAGACTGGTTTCGTTGTGGTTTTAATTTTTTTTGGAGGTAGAACCTGGTCTAAACTTCAGTTGCTGGAATAATAAGAGAATCTGATTTTTTCGACATCGTTGTGAAGATACAGGCTACTACGATTACAAATCTACTGACTTTTATTTGGCTGTTTCAGAAAGTGATTCTTCATATGAGAATTTTGTGTGCAACATTGCTTGAAACAGTCAAATTAAAACACGTGAAATTTATAATATGAATCAAAATAGTACTATTGACTTTACGAAGAGATATAATAAAGATGAAGCTACATTATAATGTAGAAAATGTGACCCTGACTTTGCATGCCAAGATGAATAAAAGTTGAATCCGGACACACTCCGTCACTTATCATTACTGACAGTTTTCTAAGCGTGGAAGAAGAAATCTGAAGGACACAGAGTTTGGTGCATAAAAGCTTTATTAATAAACAAATTTACAAACATTTTTCAAGCATTTCACTCTTAGAACACTGAAATTTGTGCTATAAATGTAGGAAAGAGTATTTTCAGCTAGAAACTTGTTCAATCAAGGATTGTCACCATTAATGCTAAGAAATCCACGTTAAGTGTATTTGCGACAAAAATCAAATATAATAATCAAAAATTAAATATAATAGTGCATGAAGGCCACAACATTTATTTGATTAATCTTGTACTTGCTTCCGATTTCGAATAACAGATTTTCCACTTACCTCAAAAAAGTTTTTAATGTAAGGCACGTAGAAAGCACACGGTAGGCAAACAAGATCCAAAAATTCAATATTCTTGTTGTTTGAAAAATGCATAGCCAATGTGTCGTTTTTACACTTGATGAGCTTCTATTAACAATGATAAGGGTATTGTTAATGCTTTGAATATGGTCGAGGAAATCCAAAAGTATGGAATAGGATTTGTATTTGGACATGTAAAGATCCAAAATGAACACATTTATTCTTTTATTTCTGTTCATGGGGCCAAGTCTAATGGAACACTGCCATCAGGGGTGATTTCCCAATAGGTTTCAAATTGATTTAGTGAGATTGATGCTACACTCTCCTCCAACGCTTTGGTAAAGGTAAACTCTAAACGTACTATTCCCGTTCAGATAATAGTCATATCTTGAATACCGGACAAATCCAATACAATGATACCATGAGTTTTTGCAAACATTTCTTCGGTTACACCATTTTCAAATAATTGTGAATCTTGAAGTAGGGATTGCATTGTCATTAATACAAGGTCCAGTAGGATTTATTAAAGGATAAATTGTAGAGTGGAATTTTATTTAATTTACATACAAGAGATGAAAGTCCAAAGACTTCAAAATTATGTGGAGAATTTGTCCATAATCCAACGGCATTGGCACTTTTTACAAAACCCAAAGCAAGTTTTGAAGGAATGTCACCATTGATAAATGACGTATCAGATGTAGGTACGTGTAATTGTAGCAATATATCCTTGATTCGTGAATTTCTTAGGAACGTTCAGTTTGATAAAACTTCCACTAGCTCTTGATTTCTCAGTTGCAAAAGCAACAGAACTCATAACCTGTTGTTTTCGTACATGAAGTATTGCTGAGGTGAGAGAGACTGTTACATCAGGTGCAGTATCAACTACTTTTCGCAAAATTAATTTGAACGGTGTAAGTTGTAGCTTTATATCAATCTTTATATGGGGGGGGGGCAACCATAAAGGAATATAAAATATCTCGTGATTTATTTTCCCAGCCAAATATAAATCTTTAGTTGTTGCATCTCTAAGCATATTGCCAGTGTCAGTGTCCGTTTTATATTTATATCCAATAGTTATATTTCTCAAAAGCTTATAGGACATTGGAGTTATCAACATGAATTACAACTTGCATAATTTGAAAGATTGTTGATTGCGCTCTCCAATGTTCCATTTATGTAGACACTGGTTTTGTCTAGCAAAATTGTGTAGCACGCAATTCTCACATCAACATTTTCTGCATTGAAAAGATTTAGAGATGATTTGACTGAAGGATGTGATTCTTTACACGTTAAATATGCCGAGAAAAGAAATTCTTATTCGATCTAAATTTATTTTGGTTTCTTTTTCTTCTTTGACAAGAGCGATGTTTTACCTTTACTGCTTTGTCATGACTTTAATCCCTCACTGAGGGATCGCACGCCTGACCTGAGATTTTATTAAATATTTTTTTTAAATACTTCCCAGCGCCCCAATTATTTATTGTAGAGAACACAAAATCCGAAGCAATCGGTGCAATATATATTTTTAGGCAGGGGTAATGCTGAGCGAAACAGCTTAGCAAACCAATTGCCGAGACCATAACTGGGCATTGACGAACGACCCCTGTAATAGTCCAATCCGTGAATAATTGTCATGGTCCAAGAGTAGCGACATAGTAATCAATATCAGGACAAACTTAGGTATTTTTTCTATTATCTATTTAACCGAAAGGGTTGAAAATTACATGTAATTACAGCCAAAACTTTTGTTATTGCTAGAGGATCGCCCAATTCACTTCTAGATGTTCACTGACAGAGCTCTAAATACGAAGTGCGGACTGGAATATATAGAAGGTGCTTTATATTGTAGTGGTGAATATGTTCGTGACTGGTTTTTTGTTCAGGAATGCGTAGGAGGGGAATATTGGCATTACTGATTCTCGATGTCTCGACAAAGGATGCGTGAAGAAATATAAAATTGTCTGATGAGAAGCTGAGATGCATAGATTGCACAATCACAATTTTACGAGTCCGTTTTTGTTGATAACTCGACACAGCTCATACCTATTGCTGACCCTTACCATTGAAATTTTCTGCTTTAATAATATGATCTTCCAATTATTTCATTCTAAAATGGATTTGTAATGTTAATTCTCCTCTGTTCTGTTGAATAGTTGAATATGAAGCGTTTCTTTTTTCGAATCCCAGTTTTTTGTTAATAACTCGACACAGCTCATGCCTATTATTGTACTCCTCATTGGGAGTAGTAGCAAAGGGGTAATCATCAGATTTAAAACTTGCCACAAAACACTCATCAGAGAAGTCAAAGGGTCTTAATTTAATCTCATGTTTACGATCGTTTCTCAGGATATCATACGTGTTTTTAAAAATACAATAAAAAAGAGCAACTTCCTACTTGCTCTCAAATTCTCTTGTTTTTTTTTCAATCATAAAATATCTTGTTTTTTCAATCAGAATAGAGTGGGTCAGAGACATTGGACATGTTTGTCACATAAAAATCATTAGAAATTGTGAGCGTCTTCAGTGGCAATCCAAGAATCTAATCAGAGTTGTATCCTAGCCAACAAACAAACAGCTGTCTCTTACCTTTGCGAGTTGGAGTCCTTAATATCTTTTCAGTTTGACACATTCCAGTAAATTTAACTTATGCTATCAATAATCATAAAAACCACCAAGAATCTTGTAATTTTTCATATCACGTAGATGAAATGTTACAGGTTTAGTGTGTAAGACTTTTGGCACTTTAACAAGTTAAGTGGACAATAAGTAATTCTCCTTTTCAAAATTATTACTTGTTCGACTGATTCGAACAGTATCACCAATTTTAAGTTTCTTCTTCACAGCTTTTTCATTGGATTATTGTTTAATAAGAAAACCAAGTGTATTGTTACTGTGATATCCTTAAAAAGAACTAATATTGGATAGCGATAGACGAGGACGTTGATTATAAATAAACATGATTTTATCTAATTATTGAATAAAAGCAGCAGTATTTTTCAATGTACAGTCACTTGAGATTAAAAATCGATTTTTTTATTATCAGACGTTCAACCAATGCCGACGTTATCGGACTATGACTATGATAGAGCATTGAATTATGTTTGAATAAAACCTTTTTTACATATGGATTAACAAATTCAATATCCCCATCTGTTGGTTTTTTTTTATATAAGAATTGTTCAAAGATACATTTAGGGGCTCTAGCAACTTCATCGCCTCTCTCTTCCACAAGGAAATGGCATACGCATAGCGACTAAAAACACTGATTGCAAGTAAAATATACTTGTATGGGTTATTTTGACGTCTTTGAATCTCGACTAAAGTCGAAAGATCTGCTTGTAATATATGCAAGGGCAAAAAGCATTAGATTTTTGATAATGATTGCTGCGAACTCCATGATTTCAATGAACAGTGTAGCTGGGTTAAATCTGTAAATGCTCTGTCACCATCATCTTTCAGCTCTAGCGACTCGTGCAGGTATGATAGGGGAGCCTAAACTTCCTGATTCACCAATATTTTCATAAACATGTTTCAAAACTTAAGCCATTTTGAACGTAAGCGTGGTGTGAAGTGTCCGTTACCCTTTTGTATACTAAGAGTGGCTGAAAGACTCTGTCGTTTGATACCCTTTAAATTAAACCTCCACTTGGCGTTCTATCCGAAAACGACATATCTTTTGATATTTATCCGTATTCTTTTAACCGATTTTAAAATAAATTTATTTCCAATAAGATTCTTTGACAATTTTGATGACTTTAAAAGTTTATACAAATGACTATCAAATAATTCCAGTCTTTACGAATTACAATCAAATCTGATATAAAATCAATCAAATTGTAACTCTCTCCATAGATTATAACTTAATTCTTACTAGCATTAATTTGTTCATGTTAATTTACAGCGAGACAAGTCAAGAGTCTTTTCCTTTGCTTACGATCCGAATGAGGCATGAAGTTTACAACACTTAATGAACACTTAATAGATCAATCTTATCCTTGTTGTGACGCTATCAATTTTTCAGAACTTTCTGAGTTTTGAGTTTGATTGATGACATTTACTTTGAGTAGTCTTTCACGGTAGGGTTTGCGCCTATCGATACTTAGAAGGAAATTTAGAACCAAAATTAGTTTTTTCATCGTCGGCAATTGTTTTATTGTTAATAAACTTATCAAGATTATCTCCAAAGTGCTATTTTGGTGAAAGAGTGATTTCAAATGGCGTCAATTTGTATGATTTAGCCATTTCTAGAGAATGGTGTTTAGAAGTCCCGCGATTATCGGTAGTAACAATGAAAAGAAACTACCGCCCGCTTGTACAAGCTGTTTCCTTTTGATTCCCTTTTCTTTCTTTTTGCAGGCTAGGGCAATTACAAGCGAACGATGTTTCTTTGTCTGTTGCCTAAAACCTTCTGGCAGTTGAATATTGCCTTCAGTTAAGTTTAAATAAAGCTTAGATAGGGTGCCCTGTTTGTCATCAATGATATCTGATGTTTTGATGATTGATGATGATTGATGTCATTGTTGATGCCCTGTTTGAGTATAGCTTTCCTTTGAATTCCCTAGGATGGAAAATAAATGAATGTTTTCGCTTCTTCATTTTCACGATGGCGACTAATGACCTTTGTTACCGTTCACGGGTAGATATAGTGATTTTATTATCAAAAATATCCATAACTACACATAAATCCTCGGGGTTCTTCTTATTAAAATCCAATCAAATGTATCCATAAGGCTTATTCGTATCTTGATTGTATGCCGAAAGTAAACATTTCAGTTTACCGGGATATATCTATGTGTTCAAACATATGACTTGAACCGAAAACATCCTTATAGGTGATATAGTAAGTAAAAATCAAAGCCACTCTTCTCACACACTTGCTCTGATGAAAGAGATTATAAAAGAACAACAGTTACAGAAATATTTCATGATGAGCCTGGAGTGTAAATAATTGTAACATCTCCTGAGACCATTCTTCAATGGATTCAGCTAAGTCATCAATGATCAACCACGAGTTTGGTTCAATAATATTAAACACGTTAATTCCCGCCCGAATCTTATGTCTGGTGCAATAGTCTTTATTTTATCATAGGGCTTTTGCCACACAATATAGCAATAATAGATATTTTTCGTTTTTTTAAACATTTCATTACGGTTTTGAGTTATTTTCGTTAAAAGTGTTGTTTTGCCAGAGATTGAAGGTCCGCAAAGGATTGATCTGAATAGGGTTTTAAGTTTATACATATTACTCCTCTCGCTGTAAAAGTACAACTAACTGAAACTAACATCAATCTGTTGGATAAATACTCAAAAGATAGAGCACCTGGTTTATTTTTCTTTAATACATGAATAAATGCTTTACAAATTTACAAAAATATATTTATATAGACATATTTACATAGGCACTGGACATTACAAATTCACTGAAACAATTAAAATGCACTTCCCCTCGGAGTATGCAGCGGCCAATATGCTGGCTGGAAGTTGAAGTGCCCTCTGCGGCGGGGTGACGATGGTAAATCCATAGCCTAATATCAAGCCTTTTTTAAACATCGGTCCCGCTTTGCGAAAAAATAAATAAATAAAAATAAAGTATATAAAAATAAAAAATAAAAATATATAAACACTAAACATAAAAACACTACTTATAAAACTATTAGAAAATGACTAGAAAAACTGACTAGAAAACTGACTAGAAAATGACTAGAATGACTCGGTCACAAGACCGAGACACCGTCTTTAATCCACATATACGTCTAGTAACACATATATAATGGACGTGTGGTAGCCCTATCACACCGCCCGTGCGCAAGAAGACTTTATCCGATATGCCAAACATCGGATTTTTCTCAACCCGAACTGTATAGCACTTAAATTTTATTGAGAAAATATCCATGAGCTTCACTCTTGGAACTTAATTATTTTCTAGACAGTTCCTATAAACACTCATTTCAAAATTCTCCTTTCTACAGTATGAAGGGCACCCTTTTGCAGATTTGTTTGATATCCTCATTTTGTGCTTGTAACACCTTCGGACCTGCAAGCATACCTTTAGATAACAAGTCACTCCCCGCTCGGATTACAAAAATAATGACTTAATTGGGGCCTGACAATTCAATAGCACCGAGTAAATGAACTCGTCCCAGTTGGTGCAGTCCATTCAAAAGCTAATGTGTTCACTATTTTCCAAATCATCTGATAAATTATCTATTTACCTCTTAAAAAAATGAATCTGTACTCCCCATAGAAAACTTGAACTTGTCCCTCCCCAGGCCACTGGAGCTTACACCCATTGTAATAAAATTCCAACATTTGTTTTTGGAAATTTCTAATATGGCGTCCGAATTTCTTATTGCAGGTAATGCGAGTACGCGTCACACGTCTTTTCAATTAAAAAATGTTTTTGTGCGGTAGATACTTTCACTCTGTCCTCACCGCCCGTCAACCGAATGCGTTTTTCGAGAAGTACCCCAGTCTTGCTGACATAGGAGTGTGCAATGTCTACTGGATACCACATGCAATACTACCACTTGTAAGAGTATTTAAGAACTCTCGAAACTTAGCTTTAAAAACATAAATATTGCGCAAAGCAGTATTGGAAAGGTAAAAATCAAGCAATAAGAGCGGTGAGTTTGCATCACTTTGGTCTGGTTCCTCCATATGAGTGTGAGAGTTTGGTGCCTGTTAAGCTATCACCCACTCGACCTCACTAGGTGGAACTTGCACTAATCGATTCTCTAAAAATTCCATATCAAGGCCGAGATCCCTCACGAAAATATCCACATCAAAAGTGATGGAAAATAAACTAAAAGGACTCACCCCCGTAATATAATCCCCCTGACGTTCACTTTACATTTGGACCCTACATAAAGTTTCTTGGAAATCCAATGGTAATACCGGTATGTGAACCTAGGAAATCAAAAGAGCTTATTAGCTCATTGAAACACTCTCGATTTCATCCTGTGAAAGAATTCGTATTAGGTCGAAAGATCATATTAGTCCGAACAGTTTTTCAGGGGATAGATGACTTATACTTAAGAGAAGCCAACGGATGTATTGAGACCACACTACCAATCAATTGTTTAATCTCCATAGATGGATCTCTAAAGTGACCCTTCGGATGTATTGAGACCTCACTACCATTTCAGAATTTAAAGATCATACATAGACTCCCAAAGTGAACTTTCAGTTCCCTAGGTCCTGTACTACTACTTAAAAGTTTAATGACCTTAAATTACCCCATAAATGCGGGTAAGTTGTCCCCCTTTACGTTTCAGCTGTCACAACGTTCTAAAGAGTCTTAAAAACTATTGAAGGGATATTGACATCCATTGGTTCTACTAAGGAGGTTCTTGAACAAATCTTCAATTATATGATCGAGATCCTTTTCGGGTACGGACCGGAAAAAGAATAAAAAGTGTTAGTCTCTTGATGCATTTATGATTTTTAAGCTGTGAAGAAATATTAATCAAGGGGCCTTGGGCAGGTTATAAACCTGAAAATAATGCTGAATTTTCATTATGATGAAAAACCTATTGGGTAATATCCTCAACTCCTGCTTCTTAGAACGCTTCTCCTCAGTCGGATGCAGGATCTTAAATAAAAACTTATTGTTAAAACACTACTAGTAGCTAAATCATGGCGAAAAGTCCATTTCCATTAGGACTGAGAGGGTCCTCAAATCGATCGAGTTTTACCCCCTTTATTAACCCCAAAAGAATGTATTACTTTTTAAGGATGGATAATATCATCAATATTTTTAATAATTTCTAGAAGAATTTAGTTTTTTAGCAAAATACCTTTCGAGGCGTTAAAAGAATGAATTATTGTTAGGATAGGACAATATCATTAGACTCCCCTCTCAGATGCAGCGAAAAAGGTTGCAATTATCCTAGTTATTTCTCCCTTTGTTAGACCAAACATGAATATGAACTAGATAGAAAAAGCTTTAAGCTTTTTAATAAATATCAAAGAATTTATAATTACATTAAGATCAGCTACTTGCATACAGGTTCGAAGGGGTCCTATCATGGCCTTGCTTGGAGAGCATAGAAGGTCTGAAATTTTCACTGGCATGGGGATTGGGAACTGAAGGACTAGATTCATGGCCTTTTAGGGGGCCGTTGGTCTTGATGGGCAGGCTTAGACAATGACTGAAGGTCTTGAAGGGAGCGCATCATCACCTTGCATTGGGAGCATAGATGGGCCAGCATTCTTGTGATGGGGTTGAGAGCTGAATATCCTACATCGTACGTCCTTGCTATCTTAGGGGAGCGGGGGGGGGGTGTTGGTCAGGATTTTCCTTAAAAAGAAATAAAATTTCAGTTTTTCATGTAAAGAAAAACATCTTATTTTCAAGACATCCCGAAATTAAATTTAACTCGGCCCTTTTACACCCCACCCGTTATCAATCTATGATAGAAAACCATAGTTTTCGCACTACCACGACGGAAAAAGAAAAAAACTCAGTTTCCAAAAATATGTGTTATTGAGAGGATAAAGAATTCAACTAGCCAAAAGAGAATTAAATATTCTACTTTTTTTTTATTCTTCAAATAAATTTTTGCTTTTATTATTGCATAATATAGTTACAAAAGCATATGCAAGTGCGTTTAAATATTATAGAAGAACATTCTTAAAAACGCCCTGGTACCTATTTACTTTCCTCCCTTCTTTATAATTGTCAGAAGCCCTCCTTCTCCAACTTAAATTGTCAACTTTGTATTCAAGTAATTAAGTTTAGAAGTAGTTTTCACGAGAAGCTTTTTCAAAGTAAAGCTTTACGAAAATTGCCATTATTCACCCGTCTGAGAATTTTAGTGCTTCAATTCCAGGTTAAGAATCCAAATTCCAGACCACAATGCAATAATCAATTGAGAATATAGTGTTCTACGCTTATATATTTAAAGGGAGATAAAATAAGCCTGGTATTTGCCTCGAAATACCTTCCAATGACAAGGTTGTAGCCCCCCTTTCATCTTCCTAACCTAATACTCCTTTTCAAGACACCAAAAAGTATCTAGACCAGAATTTTATGAGGAATATGTATTATAGAATGCGGTAGAGGTAAAAAGCTAGACAATCAGTTAATTTCAAGGTTAGCATGGCCCTATTCCGGGAGTAAGGGCTTTCAAATAATTTAATATTATTATCAAAAAAGGACCTTGTTTGCTTTTTCTAGGATAATGAAAATATATTTAATGGTTTCATTTAATGCTTAAATAAGTTATATTTTTCCGAGTGTTTCATGCTAGAGTCAAGGATTATGTTTGACTGTAATACCACAATTTGTGACTTAGGCCAAATAGAATAGTGGTTGAAATTGCCAGCTGGTAAGAATTCCCTTCATGCAATTATCAAAAGAGCAGCTTTCCAGCAGAAAATAAGCCTTTACATCATTAAGGATTTAACACGTGCTGGTGTTTATGTCTTTTTTTAGCAACCGGCTAGAATATGCTTTGATTAGGGGAAAAGTGCATTGAAATTGCAAACGGGTTGTAAAAGCATATATTTTTCGAGAAAATTAGGTTACTCTATCATTGTGAGAATCTTGCAATAGCAGAAGGGAGGTTTTTTAGATATTTCTCTAATAAAGGTAGTTATATCAAATCAAATTTGAGTATGTGCACCGTATTTTTTGTTAGGGGGAGGGTATAGAAAGAGAGGCTTACCTGTTGATATGTTTGAGATGTATCCGTTTTTAAAATGATGTGACACATTCAAGATCTTATGTAAGACTGATGGAATTTCCGTCCTAACACCCGTTTTTATATCCCCAAAGGGAAAAATGGGATTGATCAGCTTCCCGTTAGAAGAATAGCGGATGACGCTTCCGTTTTTCTGGGAAATAGCAGGATACCAACAAGCCTTTGTTCATAGGAAAATCAATAGTCTATGTAACGGTTCTAATCGTAGAAAATGGCGGATAATTTGCTGACACGAAATCACGGTAAGATTATGAATACATTGGGATCATATGACAACAACGCCCATACTTGAGGGAGGACCCTTAAGGTTTTTAAAGGAAAATCTTTAGTGGAGGGGGTCCTACAGTTTTTTCTTTAGGAATCGAAGAAACTATTAGGCAAAACCCTAAGAAATCCTGGAGTAAAGAAGCCCTGAGGTTTTTTTTAAAGAATCAAGGAAAATATCTGGTAATTTTTGCTTCTTGACTAGTATATCCGGAAGGTTTTTCACTGGCCTTCGAAGGTTTTTTAAACAATCTATTGTGTAACAAGCAAGCATAACATCCAAAAGTAAACATTCCCTATGACTTAACAGGCACCCGATGGCTGTCTTCAGAATGATGGGATAGGGATGTGTTAAAAAAATAGGGATGCATTTCAGTTTAAAACAGGGATGGGACTCTGTTAAAATCCAAAACGGGGATACTACTGGTGGAAGGGAAGTTTATAAAAAAAAACTTTAAAAACACCTTTCAAATGTGTTTTTTTGGATTTTTATTACGTATTTACGAGTCGAAATAACATTCTGAGGAGAAGGGTACAAACTCCCTAATCCTCCCCCTGGATACGGTTTTGTCTACACTTCAATCTCTATCTAGAATTAATTAAAGTAATTTTTCAACTTGTGATTGTGAGAAAGACTTTGTATTCCTTCTTTTTGAGCGTAAATTCTATGAAAGCAAAAAAATTAAAGTGCAAATCAAATTCGAAGAGTTTCCCGATTCTCACATGCTCAATGTTAACGTTAGTTTTATATTAAAAAGCCTAAACAAGCCTTTTTAGCATGCTCAGTTGGACTCTCAAGTTTTCCTTCGGTATTTCTCTATTCGGAAGTAGAGTTAACTTGAGCATTGTTAGTTGAATTACAAGCGATTTGGCATTTGTAGATTTGGTACTTTTCCTTTTGAAATTTGCCTGGTGACAGGAAATAGGCGTAAGAATTAGAAGATGATTTTTCCTGGTATTTTGTGCTCTACTTTGTAGAGTAGAAAGTAAAATACTTTTTAGTATTAAAACAGCAAGTCGTAGAAAAAAACAACAACAGAGGATTGCGGGATTTGACCCCTTTCTCAAATTCAAAATTTTATATTAAGAAAGGTAGGCTTCTTTTTTACATTAAGAAAAAGTACAAAATAGAAAAAATGAGGCCTGAATGGAGAACATTTGAATAAAAAGAGAGACTGGGCATTGTATAGTTTTTTCCTCTTTTCGTAAAAAAATTCCCAAGTTTTCGCTTATTTTGGTGGCTGCAGGTGGCTTTCGGGTGCATAAGTGGGAAATACTTTTATAAAACAAAGAGAATGGACATTGTATTATTTTTTTTCTTTTCCTTCAGGCATTCATATTCTTTTCCCGGTTGTTTACCCCCTCTCTTTTGGGGATCTATATTTATGTATTTCCAAGATCTTCTTCCCTTTTCCTATATGGTTCCTTTAGTTTTCAGGTATTTTGTGGTAACATCAAAAACAAGAAGAACAGTATAGAATTCTTTTCGTAAGACAGTGGAAATCTAATTTGAATGAATACTTCTGCCCTATATCCAAGGGCTGTCCTCATCAAAATATAAATATATAGAAGAAGAAAAACTTACACAACAACAAGTTTACACAAAAACTAACAACATACGACCAATAAAACTAAAATGAATATTTTTCAAAAAGTCCCAGCATCCTTACTTCAGCGATGCTCAATCAGGACTGATAAATAAAGTGAAATGAAACAAGACAATTCATTGAAATGAAAGAAGAATAATTAAAACATGTTTTTAGTGCTAATTTCGCTTTTTTGGCAGCTAACCTAAAAAGATATGTTTGTGAATGGTTCTGTGTTAATATGTACAGGTTTTTAAAAATATTTTGGAAGATCATTGTTTATTAAATTTGTTTATAGAGTATTTAGTGAGTATTTACCCAAGTCCCTGTTTAAGGAAATACCTGCCCTATGCCTAGGCCATTGCTAATAAGGGCGGATTCCTCAAAAAGTATTTTGTGGCTAGGGTTTTAAAATACATGGCTGCTTAAAGCAGAATCAATAGATAGGGTAGCAATATTAGAACTTAGAGCTTTGGTTATATCATGTTTGGGCTGTTGTAGGAATTGTTCTAATCCTGGTGAAATCTACCTATATAATATTAGCCACAGTCAAACTGTATTTGATAGACCCCTCATTGGCGAGTAACTGGTGTCTTATTTTTAGCAGAATTTAGGAAATTTGTGATTTTGAAACTAATGGTAAATACAACATACATATTATTTTGTGTGCAGACTTTTTTCAGATTCTTAGTGATTTTTGGGATTTATAAGAGATAAATTATCTTTTAGGGCTTATCGGGATTTGGACATGGTAAACTACTTTTACGGAAGTGTCTTTTAAGTAGATAATTGTATTATTAATAAATGAAATAGTATACCCATTTCCAAAAAGTATGTCCCTGATAAAGTTTAGTTTTTCTGTAATGTAGGCATCAGAACAAATGTTTAGGGCCCGATCGACGAGATATATTACGACAGCTTATTCATCTTGTGGGGGGGGTGTTTGATTTAAAGTATAAATGTCAATTGTTTTGTGTTGATTTTCTGTAAATAGTAAAATTGAGTTTATCTAATTTATGAATAACTAGCCCATCTAGGAACGAGGTATTATTTACAATTTCAATTTCCAAGGTAAAGTATAAATTTCTATTATATGTATTAAGGTGGTCTGAAAAACCCTTCAGTTCATTTTCCCCATAGTTCCAAAGCGAAAATGCGTCATCCATGTAAAGTCCTAAAAAGATATGTTTCAAGAAATATGGATTTAACGCCCAATTTTCAGTTTGTTCAATTTTCAACATAAATATTCGCTAGTAACCAAGAGATGGGTGTGCCTATCGGTAAACCATTAATTTACTGGTGAAAAGAATTACAAAATTGGAAATACATTGAATGCTTGTTACAGAGTTTAACGAAGGTCATTAAGACCTCGCAATCTATTCTTCTGCTGAAACTTCTATTAAACGATCATTTTCGTTTATTTTATGTTCTAATAATGGCTCAGATACTGCTAAATCAATATTTGTATGCATAAAAGCAATGTCAAAACTACTACTTGTGTTTTTTGAGAAACTGACGTTTTTGAGTTTTCTACCGAATTACGTAATCTACGTACTACGTAATTCGTAATCTACCGAATTACGTATGTATGATTTTTGAGAAAAAAAGTAAATGTTTGAAGGCTGTACATAACCATTTTCCAATACTGGAGGTGGTGGCTTTCGTAAAAGCTACTATAGGCCTTAAGAGAATGCCTTGCTTATTTAATTTAGGCGGACCATAAAATTTTTGACAAAAGCTATTCCGGGAAAAAATTTTATTATATAATTGTGGAGTGATTTCACCATTTTGTTTTAGATTATTGACTTCATTTATAATGTTGTTAGCAAACTGATCAGTATGATCGTGGTTTATAGTTGTTTTAATTTTGTCATTTAGATGTGAATAAATTTTTGTGTTGTAATCTGTCATATCCATGACAACCAGAGAATGGCTTTTATCTGCTTTAGTTATAATAATGGACGGATCTTTGCGGAGATTAGATAGAACATTTAGGTCATACAAATTATCTGGTTTTATATAGGCAGGAGAATTAACCTTTTCTTGATTGTTGTAAAGGGCATCAATAAGACTAGCCCCAACTTAGTCTGGGATGGAAATAGATTTATGTATAAAATTTGTGCAAAGAAGACTCTAGAGAGAAATCAAATCCGCCACAGGAACTTGATTTTGAAGAAAAGAGAATTTCGGATCTTTTTCGAGAGTTTGAATTTCCAATGGTTCAAGCGTTCTAGAGGACAAATTAACCACATCCGGTCCAGGAGTGAATTTTGGAACATAAATAGGGTTATTCATTGATGATTCATTTCTTAGGTTTACCAATTTTTTAATAAGTCCTTCCCTTGATAAGCGGAAATCATGACTAAATAAATTTCTTTCCAATCCAGCAACTTGGTTAAAATCAGCCGAAGACAAATTTTCAAATAAAAATTTTTCTAGAGATTTCCTTTCAGAGGAAACAATGTATCTTTTTTGTTTTTTGTCTTTAATAATGTGTATTAATGTTTTTTATTGTAATGTATGAGCAATTCGCTCTTCTTTCCGGGTATTCAAGTGTAATCTGAATCGGAAAGACTTGGGAATAAGTTTCTCAAGTCTGGTTTTGATGTTTGTGACGAAAAGGCAGTGTGGTCTTCGTCGCTTTTTGTATTTTGTGCTCGAATTTTTACAAAAGATGATGAAACACTCTTTTGTATAGAGTATTTCACTATATGGGAAATACACGTCTGTACGGGTTTTGTTACTAAATTAATTAAAAAACTTTTTCCACAAAACAGGTTTTTCAAAGATAAGTAGTGCTCCACTAAGCCAAAAATGGGCAGAAATAAGGTCAAATAACCTTCAAACCGTACAACTACCGTATATCACCATCAATAAATAAATGAAATTCAAAATGAACAGAAATTACAGTAAATAACCGAATTTATTGGTACTTCACAAAAAAACAAAACAAAAACAAAAGGAAATGACCATGGATTGTCAGTTTCAATTCACATCTACTGATATTTGTTCTTTGAAGTTTTAATAATTTTTTTATTAAAGTGAAAAAGAAAAAAAAATTAAAGTTTATTGTGTTTTCAGTAAAGTACAAGTTATGTACTGGTTTTGAGAAGGCATGGGGGTTGTCAGTCCTACTTTTGTTAATTTTTACTCGTTTTGAGTTTGACTCTGTTATTAATTGTAATTCGTGTTCGCTTTGAGTTTCGTTTATTTATTGATGTTGATGTGCGTTACTTATACGCTTGGAAGGTTATTTCACTTTTATTTTTGCCAATTTTTTATTTAGTGGAGCTCTTTACTTTTCTTTAAAGAACTCTTTTTTGTGGAATTTTTGGAATTAATTTCTGCTTGTTTTTACTGACATAGTCTTTTTCATAAAAAAGATTCACATCTCTTTGTTTATTTTTCTATAAGAATCTATAGTTTGACTTTCTATTTGTGCGTCGGAAAAACTTTTTCATTAATTTTTAATCAAGACAAAATTAGTAGGCATATTGTTTGATTTGAGTTCATACTTCCTCTAGTTGACCTGAAAAATAAAAACTAATACCATTCCCAAAAATTCTATAAGCTCTTTGCCATCTAGATTCCCGTGCATTCTTTTGATTTGCTTAAATTGTAAGAGAAGAAGCAATAATAGTTGTAGCCCCAAAAGTTTCAAGTTAACACCCCCAGTCGTTCTCGATATATTTCTTTCTTTCTTTTTTTTTTAAATGTGTTTGTGCTGTTGCATTGGTGATTTCTATTTTCATTATATATATATATATATATATATATATATATATTTATATATTTATATATATATATATATATATATATATATATATATATATATATATATATATATATATATATATATATATATATATATATATATATATATATATATATATATATATATATATATATATATATATATATATATATATTTATCACTTAATGTAGTGTTTGATAATTTAAAAACTGTTATCAAGAAATCTTTCCTCTTATCTAGTAAAAGGTTCTTAAAAATAGACATTTATAATAAAAAAGCTATATGGACAAATTGCTTTAATACTACAGTTAACTTGAGATGTTACAGCTTGGATATGATTTTTGAGTTATTAGAATGTGTTTTATACAATACTTATATAAGATTTGGGGATGATTTGTACAAGCAAATTGTGGGAATTCCCATGGGGGGGGGAATGCCAGCCCATTTATATCTGACTTGTTTTTAAGTCAACTAGAATATAAATATATGATGGATAAGAATAATCCAATTAATTTAAAACATGCTTTGTCAAATAATAAAAGATATTTAGACGATATTTTGTTCTTAAATTGTAAGGATTTCATTGATATTTCTAAAAATATATATCCATCAGAGCTTATTCTTGAGCCTAGTCATGGCGCTGGTCATGAAGATCATTTCTTAGATTTAAATATTAATATTTGTGATAATAATAAATTAAGTTTTAAAATGTATAATAAAACGGATGATTTTGATTTTGAAGTGATTAATTTCCCATTCCCTGAAAGTAATATACACTCAAATATCACATATTCAGCGTTTTTCTCACAGTTCCTTCGTTATGCAAGGATTTGTAGTAATTATATTGATTTTAAAAATAGATGTAAAATCTTAAGCCAAAAATTGATATCAAGAGGTTTTTCTGCAAATAAATTAACTTGGCAATTTAAAAAATTTAGTTTTCATTATAACGAACTTTTAAATAAATATCAAAAGAATTATCTAGAAATACTTAAAGAAATTTTCAACTAATTTTGGAGGTTCGAGAAATGTTGTCGCAGCGCCATTTATTTTGAATTGTGTTTCTAATTGAGCGAATTTTCTTAAAAATTAGCCACATGGTAAAGATGAATTCTATAATTGTTTAGTTCATTCAGGTTTTTTGCAATGTGTTAATATTTGTGATTTGGTAAAATTTATAATATTTAGTTTACCTATTGTTGCTAAAAAAGAGGGATATATTAACAGGATAAGCTTGTTTTGGTTTTATTTGGTTGTTTTACATTTGCTGTTTTTTTTTCTTTCATAGGCATGTATTTTGGGGGTGATACCTGACACGGGGATGTCATGGATATTCTGTGGTAGCCACAACACTGTGCTGGGTAGAGAATTTAAAGTGGCGAAACCCTAAATAGGCCAGTGTATTCTCCT
Organism: Artemia franciscana; assembly: GCF_032884065.1. Lineage (NCBI taxonomy): Eukaryota > Metazoa > Arthropoda > Branchiopoda > Anostraca > Artemiidae > Artemia > Artemia franciscana. The sequence continues at coordinate 32,556,065 of NC_088880.1, read as the reverse complement.
GATGAGCCCTTCATGAATCTGAGTGTGTTTCCATCTCGCGAGGACTTTTATTTTAATAAAATCATTCCCTGAGTCGCCATCGTCATTTATATATCCCCCTGTGCACCCCGGCGTCCCCTTTGTAGTTATGTCCCTGTGTCCCGGTCGTCATTTATATTCCCTGTGTCCCGGTCGTCATTCGTGTCCCGGTGTCCCAGTCTCTGATTTCTCTTTGAGTGTCCCGGGCGTCATTTATATTCCTTGTGTCCCGGTGTCCCGCTCGTCATTTATATCCCCCTGTGCCCCCGGCGTCCCCGTTGTAGTTGTGTCATTTATATTCCCTGTGTCCCGGTCGTCATCCCGGTATACATTCGTTTTTGAATTGGTATATGATGAAATAAATTTTTAATTTTTTCCCTTTTTTTCCTTTTAGTTTTTTTTTATTGGTTTTGACCTTTTTTTAGGTTTTTTAGTTTTTTTCTTTTTTCTTTTTAGTTTTTTTTGAAGTTTTTATCTTTTTAGTTTTTTATTTTTATTTATATTTTTTTAGTTTTCTTTTTCTCCTTTATTTTTCAGTTTTTTTCCTTTTTTTAGTTTTTTTTTCTTTTTAGTTCTTTTAGTTTTTACCTTTTTTAGTTTCTTTTAGTTTTTTAGATGACAATTTTTTTAGTTTTATTCCTTTTTTCTTTTCAGTTTTTTATTGGTTTTTACCTTTTTTTAGCTTTTTTATTTTTTTTCGTTTTTTCTTTTTACTTTTTTTTTAGTTTTTATCTTTTTTATTTTTTTTTTATTTTTATTCTTAATTTTTTTTATTAGTTTTTAGTTTTTTTGTAGTTTTTGCCTTTTTTAGTTTTTTCAGTTTTTTTTTTAGTTTTTAGATTTTTACCTTTTTTAGCCTAACCAGGATTTGAACCTGGGACCTTCATTCTCCGTTCTGACACCCTCTCTCACCGAGTTACTACTCCAGCATGTTCATTTTGGTGTTTTAAATGGTATATTATTAACCAAATTAATGTGTTTTACAATATACTAAGCATCGTCATAACAAAAATGACGACAACTAATTTCATGACGTCAGTCAATACAGAAATTAAGTTCTGAAATTAAGTCATGAAATTAGTTGCCGTCATTTTTGCTTTGACGGTGACGTCATTCAAGTTATATAAGACATATGTTCACGTAGAAATCTATTAACGTTTAAGTTTACAATGACTGATGAAGATGCTCAAAGAGTCTATGCCAAAAAACTTGCTGCTGATAGAGAAAGTCAGAAAAGAAAGCGTGCCGAGGAACTATCAGCAGCAAGTTTTTTGGCATAGACTCTTTGAGCATCTTCATCAGTCATTGTAAACTTAAACATTAATAGATTTCTACGTGAACATATGTCTTATATAACTTGAATGACGTCACCGTCGAAGCAAAAATGACGACAACTAATTTCATGACGTCAGCCGACACATAAACATGACGTCACCTGACAACTAATTTCATGACGTCAGCCGACACAGAAACATGACGTCACCTGATCCACAGATCCACAGACAGACAACTTATTTTTATATATATAGACTAGCTGTTGGGGTGGCGCTTCGCGCCACCCCAACACCTAGTTAGTGGGGCGCTTCGCGCCCCCCAAGCCCCCCCGCGCGCGTAAGTCGTTACGCGCCATATTAGTTACGCGCCATATTCGTTACGCGCCATTGTAGTTGTGTCCCTGTGTCCCACCTGTGAATATAGATAGATTTATATATGTGTTTCAAACTACGTAAAAATTGCGAATATACAACATTCTTGGCTTTCCCATTGTCTGTCCATATACAAAGCCGTATGTACTAATAATGACGTCATATGCAAACGCTCTTTTTACAAACAAACAAACATGCATACACACAACTCGTTTTTATATAGATAGATAGATAGATAGATACAATACAAATTAACTACGTAAAACTTGTGAATATACAACAGTCTTCGCTGTCCCATTGTCTGTGCGTATAAATAGATTGTCAGGTTTACCGACCCTCAAAGATGCAACATACAATTGTACATTGGTAAAGCAATCGGTATTAAGATCTATACCGCATTTTTCTAGTGATTGCCCTTGAGCTTTGTTGATGGTGGTTGCAAATGCTAATCGAATTGGGAATTGCAATCTTTTAAATTGAAAAAGCAGATCCGTTGGAATCATGGGAATGCGAGGAATAAGAACAGCCTCACCCTCATAAGGCCTTGTCAAGATTGTGGCATCTATTAGGTTTTCCATTGTTTTTTTTTTTACGGCAAGTCGCGTGCCATTGCAAAGCTTTGGTGGGTTGATATTTCTTAAAAGTATTATTGGTACGCCTATTTTTAGTTGTAGCAGGTGTGGTGGACACCCTGAAGGATCTATGGAATTTAAAAATTCAGATGGATAATTAACCGCTTCATTTGGTTCCGAAATACAAATTAACTGCGTAAAACTTGCGAATATACAACATTCTTCGCTGTCCAATTCTCGCTGCATATAAATAGATTGTCAGGTTTACCGACCCTCGAACATGCAACGTACAATTGTCCATGGGAAAAACAATCAGTATTAAGATCAATACCACATTTTTCTAATGATCAATTTAATATTAAAGTGATAGCCGTCGGCTCCATCCCAAAAAATGATAGGATATTGTAGGGCATCGTAGCATCGATGAGTTTCAGCAATTCTTAACAACTGAGCGTTTCGCTTATGTAGAATAATATCTCGAGGTAAAATCTGATCACCGACCATAACGATTGCCACTTCGTCGATAGTCGGAGCATTGTATCTACGCACATGTTGGCCAGGAGGCGTTTTGTCAGCGGAAATAACAATTTTATGAGTATCAGTAGGCATCAAATCGATGGCTGTTTTGAACAGACGCACTAAATTATTATTTTCGTGGAAAAGATGTTGCAATTGGGAAACGATTGTCCTTTCAACGTTGGGAGAAATTTCGCAACGTGCATTCAATTCAGAATTTCTATCACTGATGAAGTACAATTGTAAAAATTTATGATTCTCGCCTGAGAATGGTAGAAGGGACCCTGCTTTATGATAAATTTGCCCTTTTACTTTGAAAGTAGACATAAATTGATCTGGATTTTCGATTTGGGCTCCAAACGACGTCATTTGGAAACATGAGTTGTATTGTCTGATTTTTGACAAAAAACGCTTAGATTCTGACGTAGTTCCAGTAAGGAAAGTCTTCAATGGCTCTGGTGGTGCAGCCAATAGAGGAAGTTTAACTTTTCCTGAGGCGCAACACATTCCCATTGTTTCACCATTGAATTTCAAGGCCTTGCAATAGGGACAAATTTTAGACATTGTCCCGATTTGAACACATCTACTCAAGCTATAATCATCGACTGGGTTGTACCTGAATGCCAGGCGATAACTTTCAGATTGCTCTGATTCCTCGGCACGCTTTCTTTTCTTACTTTCTCTATCAGCAGCAAGCCTGTTTCCCTGCTGGTCTTTTGATTCCTCGGCACGCCTTCTTTTTTCACTTTCTCTTTTAGCAGCAAGTCTGCTTCTGCGTTGCTCTGGTAGTTCCTCGGCATGCTTTCTGTTCTTTCTTTCTCTATCAGCAGCAAGCCTGTTTCCCTGCTGGTCTTTTGATTCCTCGGCACGCCTTCTTTTTTCACTTTCTCTTTTAGCAGCAAGTGTGCTTCTGCGTTGCTCTGGTAGTTCCTCGGCATGCTTTCTGTTCTTTCTTTCTCTATCAGCCTCAAGCCTGTTTCCCTGCTGGTCTTTTGATTCCTCGGCACGCCTTCTTTTTTCACTTTCTCTTTTAGCAGCAAGTCTGCTTCTGCGTTGCTCTGGTAGTTCCTCGGCATGCTTTCTGTTCTTTCTTTCTCTATCAGCCTCAAGCCTGTTTCCCTGCTGGTCTTTTGATTCCTCGGCACGCCTTCTTTTTTCACTTTCTCTTTTAGCAGCAAGTCTGCTTTCGCGTTGCTCTGGTAGTTCCTCGGCACGCTTTCTTTTCTGACTTTCTCTATCAGCAGCAAGTTTTTTGGCATAGACTCTTTGAGCATCTTCATCAGTCATTGTAAACTTAAAAATTAATAGAATTCTACGCGAACATATGTCTTATATAACTTGAATGACGTCACCTTCAAAGCAAAAATGATGGCAACTAATTTCATGACGTCAGCCGAAACATGACGTCACCTGATCCACAGATCCACAGATCCACAGACAACTTATTTTTATATATATAGATTAAAAATTGTATTTTAATTTTTTAAATATTGTGAAGCTTTTAGGGCAGTTGGCTTTCACAATTTTGTCAGTGTTGCCACTTCATGGTGTAAAACTAAATAGGCAAGATTAATTAGTCAAATTTGACTTCATCTGTGAAAGTCAAACCTCAGCAATCTGTTGATTCTCAAAGACAATTACACCTTCAAAGGAACACCTTCTCAGGCTGTTTGTTTTTAGCTGTTTTTTAGCCACATGTTTTTAACTTAATTTCTGCTGATCAGTCAGCCATGTTTCTTTTTTTTCGGAATCGGTGCCCACTAACAGCAAGAACTGTATATCTGCTCATGAAAATCTTTTTCATCAAAAACTAAAATCCTAATTTCGCAACTTTTTTAGTAGTTCCTACATAACCAATTATAACAATCAGATGCCATTTATATTGTTCTAGGTATTTTAAATAAAAAAGAAAGGAAGTGGAGTAGCCTCCATATTTAGCGGCTTTTGTAGCAACTGAAATTTATCAAGAATTATCCAAATTAGAGCTTAGCTAATGAATACAGCTTCAGCTATGTTGGGTTGTCACTTCTTGGAAAATGTCAAATCCTTCAGTTGGTTCACTTTGATACTGAATTCTACAATTATCAGGTTAAGTACTATTTTGTTTTCGGTCTGCCTGTTTTTGTAGTTATATTTAGCTACTTCCCAGTAGCCTTCTAAGAAATTGTGTTGTAATATAGCTTACGAATATTTATGAGGATATAAAGAAAAAATAAAAATAACTTTTCATAGAACTTAAAAAATTAACGGTCATTTTAATGGCTTTCATCGCGTTGTACTGATACCTTGCTAAGCATCTATAGAGTAGAGAATCTATGTCATTCAAAGTGCAAGAAAGTCGGAAGATAAACTATGACTTTAAAATACATTCTAGTTTTGTTTCTTATAGCACTGGAGATAAAATTAGGCCTACTGCAACAAATATAATATAGCACAAATTGTAGATATGGAAGTTTGGCTGAGACTACCACCAATTTCTTCCTTTTTTAGGGGGGGGGGGAGAAGTTTGAATTTGGCCCCAATAAATTAGTCTAAATAAAGGCAAGTATGACAAAAATTATGACGGTGTTTTATTAATCGTAAAGTAAGCAGACACTTTCTCTTCCAAAACCTAAAACTCTCCACATATTTAAAGTATCCTTTTTTAAATTAATTTGCCAAACTCCGAACCAAATTAGAATGGTATCAGAAAACGTCTCCTGACCGTAGACAAATTTTTGAATCAGTATATTGACAACCGATGAGATTCTGTTCTCGTGACAAATTGCACAGCACAGTTTATGACAATCTGGCCATACTTCAGAATACCATCAAATCTACCCGTGAAAGCTGTGCTGGTTTTTGATTTACTATTAATCAGTAAGAAGCAACCCTACACAAATTCAAAGTAACGTTTGTGTAACAACCTTTCCAAAAACAGGCAAATTTTGGTAGCAATGAATTAGTACTAAAAATATACATAAGAATTGAAAGAAATTGGCATCGCTCCCTCCCTTTATTAATGGTTGATATGGAACTTTAGTCAAAGGCATCTTGTAGTGTTTTGTTTACACCAAGTTTTACACCAGTTTACATCGTACAAATGTTTACACCAGGCTAAAACGTTTTTTTTTTTACAAATCCCAGGGCAAATAGCAAATTCAAAAGGAGATATACGTCCTTACTCGCAAAGAAGTAAAAAATATCAAACGGTTATTTTATATGGTGACATGAAAACAGAAAAAAAAATCAAGCAAAGAAATTAAGATAAATAAACAAACGAAAAACTTAGAAAAATCACAAATCTTTGTCAAAAAACAAAAATTGGGCTATCAACCTAATTAAAAGTTATCCAGAGGGCTAGCATTCTTAAAACAGTGGAAACAGTGTCTGGGGAATTTCACTCCCCTTTTTATTATAACGACAATGCAACATTTCTGAGATCTCTTCTCCAGCTATATCCTTGTCGTTTTAGTTAGGTTATAGGGAGAAATTATTTCTTTGGAGAAATTGTTCTTATTGGAGAGAAAACTAAAATATTAATTTATCATCAATAATATTGTTTAAAAATTTATGATGATATTATAGGGTATAATTACATCTAAAACGAATAGTTAAATCAGAGGCTTACTACCACCAATACTACTGCTACAATCAATAACACGGCACAGCATTAATCTACCCAAGCCCGAAACACCGGTGAGCATTCACCCTTTATCCTACCCGGCACAATGCTTCCGTTTTAGCCACTTCCAAAGAGATCCCCAAAGATCGTAAGTATTTTTCTTGTGGTCTCATGCAAGCCAAACACTTGGCTCGGAGTCTCTCTTTACCATTTTGTAAAGTCTATAGTATAACTATTCTAAATATACAGAATTTTTTCAATTTTTATACCAAACTTACCGATGCAACACCCTTCCTTAGATTTTAGAGAAACCAGTATAATATTTCAAATAATACATTTGTCATAAGACAATGTCTTATACCCGTTTACTAAATTATTATTTAGTTGTTTTTATCTTTTTCCACCAAGAGGCCATGTCCAAACGGTTCTTTATAATCAATGCTATGAATAGCGTGGAACCAAATTGTTCGTAAAGAGTCACATTAGACAGTATATGACCGAACATTATTTCAAAGAATATCCTGAAATAAAGGCCCTTAAGGAATTTCTAGCATATTCCTTTTTCTTTTTTAAATTTACATCCTTCTGGGCTGTATTTGACTAGACTCACCCTTATGGCCTCAAAAACCATAAATTGCATACTTACATAGATAGTTTTTTGTTCTCTCAAACGATCCTTAATTTAAGTTGAACATAGGCCAGTGAGAACGCCTGTGCTGCTTTTAGAATAAATGCTGCTAAAACTAATAACTGCTAAATATGAGATTGTAGTAACATGGGTTTTAGCACATATTGGAATTAGGGGAATGAGCGGGCAGATAAGCTGTGCAAAATGAGGTGGTGGGTATGGGGAGAATTTAGTATGCCAATATTAGGTGAAAGATTTTTTATGTTATTATGAAAATTCATTAAAAGAGAAAGAAAAAGAAGATTTCTCCGAAGGTATCAGAATCAGGTCCTTGAATTGTTTGATTGTGGTATCCCATCTCTTGATATATACCACCCAGTCAGCCATGTGATTACATAAGAAAAAAACTAGTTTTTTTAACTGAAAGTAAAGAGCGACATTAAAACTTAAAACGAACAGAAATTACTCCGTATATGAAATAGATTGTTCCCTCCGCAATCCCTCGCTCTTTACGCTAAAGCTTTTAATTGTTTTAAAAAGCAGAATTGTGGCAAAGAGTCAAACTTTAGCGTAAAGAGCGAGGGATTGCGGAGGGAACAATCTATTTCATATACGGAGTAATTTCTGTTCGTTTTAAGTTTTAATGTCGCTCCTTACTTTCAGTTAAAAAAACTAGTTTTTTTTATGTAATTTCTGAACGTTTTTGAATTAATGCATGTTTGATTTTGACTCTCCACACGTAAACTATTCAAATGAAATTTGCATATTAATTCCTTTTTTTGGCTAAAAGGCTTTCTCTTAGTTTTGATCTTACGATTTTGAGAAATATGGGATGGGGAAGGAGGCCTAGTTGCCATGCAATTTTTCGGTTACAGAAAAAGGCAACTATTAATTTTAATTTTAACGATTTTTTTTTATTAGCAAAAAATATACGTAACTTTAGAATTAACTTACGTAACAAACTTTTATATTCTTTAATTATTATTATGTATATGAGGGGGTTTGTACCCTCGTTAATACCTCGTTCTTTACACTAAATCGTAAGTTTTGTCCCAATTCTTTAAGAATTACCCCTGAATCAGAAAGGCCGTAGAATAAATAGATGAAATTACTAAAAATACTTAAACATAAAGAGCGAGGTATTTATCTCCTCCTAAATACCTCGCTCTTTACGCTAAAGTATTTTTAGAACCCCTCATATGCGTAATAATCTCTGTTCGTTTTAAGTTTCAATGCTGCTTCTTCCTTTCATTTGAAAAAACGTTTTCATGTTTATTTTTCATTGTTTTCTTATAGTAATGCTAGAGAATCCTGCGCCCTTTTCATTGAATTTCTGTTCCCCAATGACAGATCCCTCCAAGGAAAGATCCTCCAAAATAGACTCCTCTCCTCAGCCCCACCCCCAAACAAAATAAAATCCCCCTGAAAACGTCTGTACACTTCCCAATAACCATTACTATATGTAAACACTGGTCAAAGTTTGTAACTTGCAGCCCCTCCCCCAGGGATTGTGGGGGAGTAAGTCATCCCCAAAGACATAGTTATTATGATTTTCGACTATGTTGAACAAAATGGCTATCTCAAAATTTTGATCCGTTGACTTTGGGAAAAAATGAGCGTGGGAGGGGGCCTAGATGCCCTCCAATTTTTTTGGTCACTTAAAAAGGGCACTAGAACTTTTCATTTCCGTTAGAATGAGCCTTCTTGCGACATTCTAGGACCACTTGGTCGATACGATGACCCCTGGGGAAAAGAAAAAAAAAACAAAAAAAAAACAAATAAACACGCACCCGTGATTTGTCTTCTGGCAAAAAATACAAAATTCCACATTTTTGCAGATAGGAGCTTGAAACTTCTACAGTAGGTTTCTCTGATACGCTGAATCTTATGGTGTCATTTTCGCTAAGATCCTACGACTTTTAGGGGGTGTTTCCCCCTATTTTCCTAAATAGGGCAAATTTTCTCAGGCTCGTAACTTTTGATGGGTAAGACTAAACTTGATGAAACTTATATATTTAAAATCAGCATTAAAATGCGATTCTTTTGATGTAGCTATTGATATCAAAATTCAATTTTTTGGAGTTTTGGTTACTATTGAGCCGGGTCGCTCCTTACTACAGTTCGTTACCACGAACTGTTTGATTATCAGTATATTCAGGCTTAGAACAGACTATGCTCGAATTAAAAGTGTTTTATTTAGAGTCTTCAAAGTCTTCAAGACCTATTGACCCATTTGTTTTCAAGACCCATTTTAACCATAGTGACTAAGGCCAGACGGCAATTTTAATTGTTTGACTCTTGCTCATCAAAGAGCGATAGCCAGACGGCTTAACACGGAAGAGGAACAGCTTCCATCTTTAAAGGCTCTGATAGAATCGCGGAGACGTACACGGTGAGGAGTCCACGCAGGAGTGTAACAGATACCAAAACCTCTAGTTAAAAATCCTCCCTTGTCAAAACTTAGCTGAACAGAGTTTAGAATTTTTGTTGTGTTTTTAACAATGCAATATCTTCTTAAAGTGTACTTATTACTTGAGATTTTTTCTCTAAGTCTAGATAAAAGCGATGGAATAAATTTTTTGTGATATTTCCACGTAAGATAAATACTGTTCGTTCTGACATGTATTTTATTCTTCTCTTTTTACCTTATCTACGCCATTATAAACTGAAACTCAAATTAACATACAAAGTAGGTTGATACCGTCAGAGACTAAACTTATTCTTTTGTTATTCTAACTTTGGGATACTCCCCCTTCATATACACAATCAATCCTTTTTGGAAATTTTCCATATTTACACCAGTAGCAATGGGGAAAGCGTTGTGCCTTGTATGAATAAAATTCGGTGATCGATCTCTGTCAATAAAAATAAATGTCTAATGCTTCTTCTAAATAAACATAAGATTCAGTCAATGGTAAACTCCGTCGGTTAAATACTGATCTCCTACCGTGTATCAACAGACCCCCCCCTGAAAAGAAATGTAATTTCTTGACGAAATTGACGTCCAGCTTTAACAATATTTGGCTGGTCAAAAAAAATTGAAGGGTTGGAGCGAATATTGTAACAGCTAAAACAAGATGAAATAATTCTTAAAATTGAAGACTGTTCCCCTGCCAGGAAACTAACAAATAATTCATACATACTGGCTGCTGTCCAAGGACACTGGCAATGCCTATAAAAGGATGAAGTTCGACCTTAAATTTCTGTATAAGATAAAAGGGTCTCTATCTATTTGCTGATTTTACATTAAATAAGTTCTAGACAATTACCACAGGATAGTTCATGAATGCACTGAAAAATATTTGTTTTCATCTATGTTGGTATATTTGTGCTTTAAACAAACGACATGGTTCGCTGGCACCAATCGGTTCAGTAGGACTGATACCCAAACTTTGGGTGTTTAAATCGAACTACCTAACATTTTTGGACGTGTTCTGGGTTCGCACATTCAAACAACTCAAAATCTTAAAAATATTGAAAAGTGTGCTTGATCTTGAAGAATCGTACCGTTTTTATACCTCAGTCTGTTAGCTTTATCAGATCTAGACTAAATTTCATTTAAAAAAGGAACATTTTTCTTACCTTAGATGACCTGGTAATCCTCCAATGTAAACATCTAGCCCTAAGTCAAGGGATCTTAGTTTCCCAGAAGTTCTGCCAGCAGCCTCGTCGTTGTTATCAGTTCGAATGATTGCATCTTGGCGATACCTCCGAGCTGATATACTGTGCCATTGGTCAGAATTTAACGAGCCAAGAGACGTTAGTGTCACGGGACCGTTTCCGAGGTCAAATAAAAACTCGGCGTGCCTGGAAAAAGATGTTATTAGCTGTCACTTGAAATTAAAGAAAAAACAAGATTGTCTGGAAGATACCATCTTTTCGTTTCAATTACAGTGCTTGACAGCTGTGGATACAGGGTTTTTGTACAATAGCGTAGTATTTGATAACAACTATGAAGAACGATCAGCTTGAAACATTTCAATGTAACATAATGTAAAATCAAAAATCAACTTCTATAGTATTTTCGTTAGGGGTATTAAATTCACTTCTTTTTCTGTTTGGTGAGCCTTTGCCAGCCCCTCCCCCCTTTTTCTCCACCCCTCACTTATTAAGTAAAAAACTTATAATGCTTAACTGAAGACATTTATGAAGGTTTTAAAGGAGTTTAAGGGTAATTAATTCACCGATTAACTGTAAAGCAGTGAACCAAAAACGCTATTGTTTACTGTTAATTAACAAATTACGGTTATTAACTTACTGTTATTAACACTTACTGTTATTAACAACTTATTGTTATTAACAATTACTGTTAATTAACAAATAAATAGATAGTATTTTCGGTAGGGGTGTTAAAATCTCTTCTTTTTCTGTTTGGCGAGCCTTTGCCAGCCTCTCCCCCCTTTTTCTCAACCCCTCACTTATTAAGTAAAAAACTTGTAATGCTTAACTGAAATCATTTATGAAGGTTTTAAAGGGAGTTCAAGCGTAATTAATTCGCCGATTAATTGTAAAGAAGTAAACCAAAAACGCTATTGTTTACAGTTATTGTTTTTGTTTACAATATTATTGTTTACAGAAATTGTGTATCAATATGAAATTCCATTCTCAATGCATTCTAAGAAATACTTTTTTCCTATTTCATTTATCTTTGTGTTTGAGCCTCGAGCCTATTAATCTTGAGCCTCTGAGCCTCTCTTTGAGCCTATTTCTTTTGACCTTTTTTTGGCTCTTGAATTCATTGTGACAAAAATTATGGTTAATTCTTTTGTCAAAGGAAGCAAACTTCCCGTGTTTTTTTTGTGTGTGTATGGAGTCTTTTTTGTTCTATTATTTTCATTCACTTTTCTGTATTTATTAATTAGTTTTGCACGTTATTTTTTTTGCCTTTGTTAAGCATGTTGGTGTAAACTGTTTTAACTATATAAGATTAAATAAAAAGACAAGTTTTTTTAACTGAAAGTTAGGAGAGGCACTAAAATTTAAAACGAACAGAAATTATTCCGTATATGAAAGGGCAGTCCCCTCCTCAACGTCCTGATCCTTACGCTAAAGTTTTTTTTATTGTTTTAAAAAGTAGAGTTGTAAGAAAGAGTCAAACTTTTGCGTAAAGAGCGGAGGGTTGATTAGGGGATAAGCCCTTTCATATACGGAATAGTTTCTGTTTTTAAATTTTAATGTCGCTCCTTACTTTCAGTTAAACAAAAATTACTTTTTTTTATTTAACTCCTGAACGTTTTCGAATTAATTCAGTTTTGATTTTGCCTCACCGTACATGAATAATTAAAACAAAACTTTCATACAAATTTTACTTTTTTGGCTAAATGGATTACTCAGAGTTTTGATCAGATTATTTTGAGAAGAAGGGTGGGGGAGGGGCCTAGTTGCCCTCTAATATTTTGGTTAATTAAAAGTACCCTAGAACTTTCAATTTTACTTAAAAACGTTTTATTAGTAAAAAATACACGTAACTTCCGAATTAACTTAAGCAGTGAACTTCTATGTTCGTATATTTTTATTATGTATATGAGGGTTTTCGCCCCCTCATCAATACCTTGCTCTTTACACTGAAGTTCAAATTTTGTTCCAATTCTTTAAGAATCACTCCTAAATAACAAATGTTGTTTAATAAGAATCAATGGTTCTTTTGAAATCATTAAAAATACTTTAGCGGAAAGAGTGAGATATTGATGAGGGAACGAACCCCCTCACATACATAATAATTTCTCTTAGTTTCAAGTTTTAACACTGCTCCTACTTTCAGTTGAAGGAACTATTTTTTAACTTAAATTCTCATTGTTTTTTTTAAATAATGCTGGAAAATCAAGTAACCCCTTTATGGATATTCTCTTCCCCCGTAATAACTTCCTCCAGGAAAATATCCTTCCATATAACCCCTCTCATCCTCCCCCCAGAAAAAATCCTCCTGAAAATGTCTGTATACTTCCCAATAACTATTACTATATGTAAATAATGGCAAAGTTCATAACTTGCAGCCCTTCCCCCGGAGACTCTGGAAGATTAAGTCATCCTCAAAAGCATAGTTATTATATTTTTCGATTATGCTGAACAAAATAGCTATTTCAAAAAAAAGGGTTCGGTGACTTTGGGAAAAGGTCAAAGCCCTCTCATGACATTCTGGGACCACTGGGTCAATATGATCATCCCAGGAGAAAAGAAAAAACACATCCGTGATGTTTCTTCTGGCCAAAATTAAAAAATTCCATATTTTTTTCTTCAGATTTTTTTTTTTAGCTTGAAACCTCTACAGTAGGGTATACTGATACGCTGAATCTGACAGTGTGGTTTTCATTAAGATTCCATAACTTTTAGGGGATGTTTCCCCATTTTTTTCAAAATCAGACAAATATTCTCAGGCTCTTAACTTCTTATGGGTAAGACTAAACTTGATGAGACTTTTATATTTAAAATCTGCATAAAAATCTATTTTTTAAAAATATACCTATTAATGTCAAAATTCTGTTTTTTTAAAGTTTCGGTTACTGTTGAGGCGGGTCGCTCCTTACAGCAGTTTACTAAGAACTGTTTGATAAGAATAAAATTATATAAGAAATCAACATCACGAGCCCAGATGGTTAGAATTTGCATTTCAGAGTCAAAAGCAAGAATAAAACACAACAGGAAAGGCAAAGAACAGCGACAACAGCAAAACAAAGCAGCTCAAGAAATTAAAGAGAACGTTAAAAAACTTACAACAAAAACGTAAAATGATTCAAAACAGAAATTCTTTAGAAACTGGCCAAAGAATACATTAACATGTAAATGCACCGAATGAACAGCCGTTCGTTGAATAGATTAGGTCAAGGTATCATCTAATAAAACTAATAAAAAAAATAGACAGCCTAAAAGAGATTCAGAAAAGAGAGAGAAAGAGAGATAAAACTTAAGAACCAATAGATCTAGTAATAGTTTCAAAATAGTTTCAAACATATATAAAAGTAAATAAATCACATAAAAGGGGGAAAACAAAGGAACTCGTAGACATAACAAAAAAGAGGGCAAGGAACTGGCAAGTAATGTGTAAAAATGCCAAAGGGTTACTTGTTTACATGTTAACCAACAGACCTTGTGATAACAGAGGTCTCAACGCACAACTATCTGCCACAACCACACGCAGTCATATTTTAGTCAGTTTAGTTACTTAGCTGTACATTTGTGCAAACTTTCAGTTCAGTCAGTGAGTCAGTTGCAGTCCAGTTGAGTCACTTTTATGCTTGCTTTGAACAACTCACTAGTTCACTAATGCACTAAGTTAGTGTTAATTTATTAAATTGATTTATAAGATTCACTAATTAAAACCAAATGTACTATGTCTTCCTGTTTTAAAGTGTTTAATTCACTGATTGACCTCTTACAATAAGGAGTTATATTTAATTTCGACAGAATTATTTGCTGTTTATGTCTTGTGGAACTTGTCTACTGCTTCCGATTCCATTAGGCACAACAAAACAAAGAACCGAAACAAAAAAATAATTTATCCTTTGGGACTATCTTAGGTCTATTCATTTTCCAACTATTCTCCAGGATTTTTCTGTTAGTTTTTTCATACTTATTAAGTTTCTAGGGCAGTATAAAATTTTTATCTGCGCTGTCTTGTCTATTGATTGACATATTAAAAGTCAGTTAATCCTGTTGATTCCGATTGAGTATTCAGTCAACTGACTGTTAGTCAATGACTCTGAATCAACTTAGTCAGTTCACCTTCAACAGAAAGCTACATTTTATTGAGCTATTTGGTGCCATGTATTTTTAGCTGATTTTGTTTTTACCAAATTCCCACCCTCTTTCTTTAACTTTACACCTACTATTACAAAAAATTTAAATTTAAATTAAAATTTAAATATTAAAAATTTAAATAAAAAATACTATTACAAATGAATATCTTTTTCCTGAAAATTGAATTCCCAATATTCCCTAAGTTTCTAAAGATTTATCTACCTGCGAATGTTTCTACTTAACCAGTTCAAACAATCAGACTGGAATTTCATTGTCCTTGGTACTTTTTGAACTTTCTTCTATATCAATGATTTTAATCAAACCACGTTAATTTTATTTATGCGGGTTCGATGGCTACCAATGGTTATCATGAAATTGCGTGATGAATATTCTAAGAAGCAGATAAAACCTAATATTTCAAATATGGAGAAAATTTAAAGTAAGACAATGTCTGTTTCTAAATTATTTGAGACATTAGGCTTTTGTGAAACTTGGGCAAAACGACCGCAAAAACGAAAGCTCCAATTTTAATAAAAATTGTACATTGAAAATAAGAAAAGAATTTATTCCTTATATCATTGCTGTTTTTTCTAGAAAAAAGTATTCTTGATTAATGTCCTAGATAACTCGTGAATGTTTAAAGCTATGAATATTTAGCATGCACAGTAGGCTACATACAAAAAAGATGATAAGGTTTTCAATAATAGACGTTGATTACGCAAAACAAACTCATTTGGCTAAAGTTCCCTGCTTAACATCATTAAAAAAAAAAAAAAAAAATCAAATTTTGAAAATTTCGGAATAGTTTCTGTCTTGAAATAAGGAATAATGTAACTGAGATGAAAAAAAATATCACAAAAATAAACCAAATAATTTATAGCACAGAAAAATAGTATCGGACAGTAGCCTCTCTTTTTCTGTTTGTCTTGACTAGAATTGACTTTTCTTGACCTTGTCCAGACAGAAATTATCTTTGTTTGATGCTGGAGAATAATGAGCCTAGAATTAGTTATACAAAAGGGTGCTTAATCCAGTTTTAAAGGGGGGATCTATATTCCCTCCATAAATATGGAATAAAATGGTTGCTTTACGAGATTACACATAAAAACGATGAAATAAAAGTAAAGGTCCGTTTTCCACCCAGAAAAATAAAGAGAATAATCTCTCTTTTGCCCTTTTCCATTGATCATAGAAAAATTAATCAGCGGCACTTGTTCATGATTTTTCTAGGAGGGGCGCGGGGGGGGGGTATTTCAAAACCTAGGATGAGACAAATTCGTCTTTTTCTAAGAATTACAATACCAAAAGTGTAATATTCAATGAAAGTATCCCCAGAAAAGGTGTTTTTTAAGATCTGTGTAAGAGAGAATATCCCTCACCCCAATTAAAACCACGTATATCAACGAATTACCTAAATAGCTTTTCAATTATTGTCATTAACAAGAAAGTCTGTCGCATTAGTAAACCTGAATCTTTAGTCAACTCGGTTTCAAAAAGGTAGGCTATAACCTATTTTTTCGCTTTGATTGCAGACTAAATAAAAAAAAAAGTTTTCTTTTAACGGAAAGTAAGGAGCGACATTAAAACTTAAAACGAACAGAAATTACTTCGTATAAGAAAGGGGGTGCTTCTTAATCAACGCCCCGCTCTTTACGCTAAAGTTTTACTCTTTCTCTTAACTCTACTTTTTAAAACAGTAAAAAACTTTAGCGTAAAGAGGAAGCATTTGGAAGGAGGAGCCAAGGTTTTCTCCCTTTTTATGCATCCACTGGTTATAACATTTTGTTTATTTTATTCCCTTTTTTTCTCATACTGGGTAAAACAACGAATTCGAGAAAGAATGTCCGACTGTTTCCAGTCCACTAAAAGCACACAATAAATTATGTTTAAGCCAGTCCTCAAAGATCTTCCAAATTGCCAAACAATCCAAAAGAATGGGTCCTAATTTTAAAAGGCTTTATCTTTGCATACCTGTTTCTGATTTTTAGAAGAATGAAGTCGCCTTGTAAATCTTCCCTTTGAGTTCCAAATAGGATATAAGCTTCCTTTTCAGGGCTTGGGGTGCAAACTTCCACGTCAATACTGCTCCTCTCATGGAATGTAAAGGGATTTATAACTGTCAGCTGATATTTTCCATTGAACTGATATCTCGCCTCAATATTTGACATCTTCTCAGTCTGGAATAAGTTCAAAGTTGGAAATAAATCTTTTTTCTCCAGAGGGAAAAGCTTCATTACAGACGGGATTAAGCGAGGCTAAATTGTTTTCATTTTTAAGGGAGTATTTCTAAACACAAGGGATTGGAGTTCAACTTTTTGTTGCTTTAGAAGCTAGTCTTTTGATTGACATATGAATCTCGAATTAAATCCTCGAATTTTGAAAACTCGAGCCAAAAGTTTGACATTTGGATTAAGGGTTGGTTACTTAAAGAATTGGCTATAAGCCAAGTACTAGATTGATATTATTGTTCTAGCACTTAAAACAATGGTTAGAAAAAAAAATAAAGCTCCCAAAAGTTCATTTCCTATAGACAAATTTGGGCTATTCAATTTTGTTATTGTACGTGTCGATTTTTGGGTGAAGGACTAAAAGGGCTGCAAAATATAAAATTACCCATTTGTCAAAATAACCAAAGTGGTGAATGCTTGATCCTAGATGTCAGATTAGCTGGAAAATTCAGAAATAATTTCCTGGGACAAGAACAACATGCCCTTTGTTGGGAGATAAGTGGTTGGATATAAGGGCTCGGAAATGGATTGGAAATTTGGTGTTCCTGATTAATTGTATTACAAGCAAGCTCTTGGGATCTTTTACAATGCCAAGATTCCTAATGTTTTTAATAGTATACTCCGAAAACACCACGTATAGCGTACCTCAATAAATCCGAGAAGCATTGGCATCTGATTCTTCAAATTATTTACAGGAGTGGCTTAAGGTGTCGAATGAAAACTTTATGGCAGTATTTGAAATTGGATAGTGGCTCGTAGGGATTTTGAATTTTTACTTTGGGAGTACTTGCTTACTTTTACTTCTTTAACGTTGCAAGCCCTTGGGTTATCGTAGCATTTGAGATTTGGTGACATGTTTAACTTCAAAAGCGCTTCTCCACCTGATGGCTCAACATTAGACAACCATTCTCTGTCCCTGTGTCTACTATATTTCCTGAACCCTCCAAGTGGCTCCAGATCAGACTTGATGGAACTAAACATGTTGAATAGCCGAATTTTATTTTGACCAAAGACTTGCTTCCATTGTGAAAGCAACAGGTAATATTTCAGGCATTGCTTTGATATTGTGTTGTCAGGTTGTCGCAGTACGTAGCCAAACCGCGTGAGGCGTCTGTATCTTATGACGTTTGGTATGGGAACCCAGTTTTTAGCTTTACTGTGAATGGTATTGCTGCTGACTCGCACAGACCACATTAACTTTAGTATATACCGAAGGTATTTATGACAGAAGTCATCCAGATTCTCGGCATTTGGATCATTTCTGACAGCTGTACAGTAGTACCGACACAATTTCATCAAAAACAAAGAGAGGGAAAAAATTTCAAGATGGAGGAAATAAACGAGACTAAGGCAAGTAGAAGGAAAAGACAAACTAAAACGACGCGGATACTTTGCCTATAAGACAAGGTGTCTTTAAAATTAAAAACAAAGATAAAATTTAAAATAATCTAAAGCCTAAAATTAAATAAAATTAATACCAACAAATACACAGTATATGCTACCGTGATTGAGTGCCACAGAGGCTAAATAGAGTTAATTCAATGAGAACACTGAAATTTAGTCACTTCACTGTTCTCATTGAAATAACTTCACTTTGCTTCTGTGGTGATCCATCA
Source organism: Artemia franciscana (assembly GCF_032884065.1). NCBI lineage: Eukaryota > Metazoa > Arthropoda > Branchiopoda > Anostraca > Artemiidae > Artemia > Artemia franciscana. Next base: position 32,537,503 of record NC_088880.1, on the reverse strand, counting down.
AAGTAGCATCAGTTGTATATTATTTGTTTTTTTTTCATGGTTTTAGATTTATCTAATTTTAGGTTAATGAATATTTTATATTTTATCTTCGTTTTGTTGTTGAAGACGCCTTATTTTATACAGGGAAAATATGCGCGTCGTTTTACTTTGTCTTTTCCTTCTACTGGCCATGGTCCCGTTTGTTTCCTTCATCGTAATTTTTTCCCCTTTATATTGTCGTTGCAGGCCAGTTTGACCTTAGATATTTACATTTCACTCAGTATTCGTAATTTTTTCTTCAATGCAACTAGTTGCTTATTCCATGAGGGTTTTCTAAGACGAAGAAAAACAGCCTAGACAAAAGTGATTTGGGCTAGGATTTGCTCCTTGGCGCAGCCATTGGGGTCCTTCATAGAACCTGGGTATTTAAAAGAGTTTACATTTTTGATAGGGTTTTCATCAGAGACAGACGGTTTATTAATATAAAGAAACAAAACAAAAACAAATAAATGGTCCGAAGCAGAGCTTGTTTGGGAGAAGAGCAGAGCATTGAGTAGGAAATATGCGTCTCTAATGCCACTTGTCCTTGTCGTTTTGGTTTCCTGCTGACTTATATGAAGGTTGATAGATTTGCTTTTACTAGATAATTCGTCAATCATGGATTAAGTCTTCTTCTTTGATAGAGCCGCGAGTACACAAATACTTTGGGCATACTCTGGGTATGTTACTGAAAGGGAAAGGCTTATCGTAACTGAATGATACCGTTCAATTGCCTTTGATGTTCAGTTTATTATGAAATTAAACAGGATCAAAATTAATTGATTAAACAACACATTTTTCTTGTCCCCACGCTCAATACCCATGAGTGAGGACAGATTGTTTAGATAAGCCATCTTTAATCTTAGTGGTCCATGTGGTATCGCACATCAGCGTGTCAAAATTGGTAATGAAGACAATGAACACCTGGCTTGTCTCTTGTAGAAGCTTAAATTTGTGTTCTATCATCTGTGCTAAGCAGAGCAGCGGAGCAGCCAATTCCTGTGCTAAGCTAAGCAGAGCTTGTGCTAAGCAAAGCACGGTCGGAGCAGCCAATTCCAGACTCGAAGCCTTCCTAATAGGTCTAGATCTCTAATCACGGATGTTGTGGAGGCTGTTTAGCAATATAGTGGCGAAGATCTCTGCAATTGCATCAGCTAGGCTGATTTCACTGTAACTCCTGCATTCTACCTTGCCTGCTGTTTTAAATACTTTTGTTTATCCAATTAGATAAATATAGCTAGGCCAAGATTTCCTGACTTTCCCAAAGGGGCATTTTGGAAACGACACATGCACCAGAATAAAACAAAATTAACGCTATGTAAACCTTATTTTTCAGTTTATTTACACTATCTTGGGAATGGCTTAAGAAATCGAGTTGAGACTTCAAGAAAACTTTGGAGGCGAGGAGGTCTAAGCGAGTATATTTTTTTGTTTAGAGCGTTTGTAGGTAAATCGGAATACAAAAAAAAAACATTCAAATGTTCAAGAAAGCATTTATAAAATATCTTGGGAACAGCGCTTGGAGGGTGGATTTGAAAATTTCAGGCACTGATTGAGTAGGGTAAGTGGGAAAGTTCGGCAAGCGAAATTTGAATTTAGCTTAGAGGGAGAAGAAAACTTTAACTGATTTTGTCTCCGATTAAAAGGCACTATTTGCTTACAGATTTTCAGAGTGGCACATATTCAGCATCTTGGGAAAAAATAGGGGAGTGAATTGAATCTTATAGGGAATGTTCAGGGGGAGGCAAGTTGATGCTGAATTTTAACCCGAGGAAAGGGTAGAGGTAAATCAAAAAGAAACTACATGTGTCCCTGTGATCGAAATAGAATATTAGTAATCCCTCAGAAATGGAAAGCAACGGCTAAATCGACCTAGTAGAAACTTTGAGGGGGGGTCAAGTAGACTTTAAGTTTTGAGCTTGGGATTAAGGGAAACTTATCAAGGAAAATGAGCTTTTGAAAAAAAAATGAAGGTAAATGTTTACTTTAGTTCCAAGTGCTCTAAAGTGCGTGCTACTGCATATAGCAAGATTCTGATGATCGCATATTGTTTCTTTATCATTATTAGAGAAGCATATCTATTTCTTAGGTTTCTAAAATTCCCTCTATCGAGACTAAAATGCGTAAAGTGGGCTTGCTTACAGATAACATTACTTATAGAGCAAAGCGTATTAGTCCTTGAGCTCCGCGGGCAGCGGGGCGACGTCTGTATTCTATATTTATTCAACACAGAGTGATAAAACTAAAAAAAAATCCTCAAGCAAGGCTTATTAAATAAATGTAGAATACAGACCTCACCCCGCTGCCTACGGGGTTCATGGACTAATACGCTTCGCTCTATAGGTAATGTTACCAGAAAGCAAGCCCACTTTATGCATTTTTATTTTGCCCCTTGGAGGAGGAGGGTCAACCAGAAATGGATGCACTTCTCTAATAATGACAAGGAAACAATATGTGATTGTCAGAATCTTGCTAGCTGCAGTAATACGTACTTTAGAGCACTTAGAATGAAAGTAAACATTTACCTATTCGACAATTTGATTCTTAGTGCAAAACATTTGATTTTTCTTCCGCTAATCTGCATTATAATTTCAGAATTCAAACAAAGCTAAATAAAAGTTTCAATACCAAGAGTACCCCAGGCAGGAAACTAATCAGGTTGCATTGATTTTCCATTTCCTACTTTAATTTTATTTTTAAACAACAAAATACAATTCTTTATAATAAAATTGGTCAAAACATATCCGTTTAAACAAAATGGCAGCTAAAAAACAGAATTAATACAATAAGATCGTCGTAATAAAGTCGTTGACCACTTTATTTAAGGTTGTAACAGGGCGGGGTCAAGGATTCGGCCATGTAGAACGCCAAAGTTTTATGCAGATTTTAATCCATTTGAACAATATTGCCCTTTCCCAGTTATCTGGACTTCTGTAATTTAACTATGTTCCTATATATTATATTACTAATTATATTCCTAATATAAATAATTATATTAGAAAATAATTTTTATTATATACCTGTATCTTATTTTTCAATAAGAAAACAAAGGCGTTTAAAACTGAGAAGAAATTAATCTGAAAAGATTAAATAGAGTAGTTTTTCAAACAAAAAAAGAAATATATTAAATTAAAGAGGAAGCGCAACGCAGTCTTTTGGTAATTAAAAACTAAAATGAACGGAAGTTGCCAAAAATATAGTTTTCAGTAAAGCGCCAATGACGCAGCAGGGCTTAGACTTTTATAGTGAAAGAAGGAGGCTAAACCCAAACTCTTCTTCTTAGAAATTTTTGTTCTTTTCAAGATTGATTTGCATATCCAATTTAAGTTTCATTCTTTTAAGATTTATTTAACCATTTATATTAGTGCCTATGGTATGTTTGTTTACTATGATTATTTATTTAATTTCTGTTCGTTTCGGGTTTTATTCATGCTTCAATACTAAATATTTTGTTCGTTTCAAGATTAATTTGCGTATTCAAATTAAGCTTTAATCGTTATAAGATTCATTTATTCATGCATATTAGTACCTGTTGTACTGTTCGTTTTGTGCTTCATTTATCCTTTATTAGTAATTTTTGGTCATTTCAAGTTTGAGTTATTGTAGGTTTCTATTTCTTCTGATCATAAGTTTAATATGGCTTTTACTTTTCTTTACAAAAACCTTTTCTGGAAAGTTTTGTTTTTAAACAATACTTTGAAGCATTTGCGGTTTGAGGTCTGAGAGGGTAAAAATCCCCTTCATATTGTTTAGTTTATGATTTAGTTCGTATAGTTAAACTTTGTTTTAAAAAAACTGTAAATGAGATTTTACTCTAGAAACATTGCCGTGCGAAAGCTAAATTCGGATTTAAAGTCTCGGGGTTTCAGGGATCGGCAATCACTCATTAAATTTAAAGTACCTTGGATAGGATATTAAAATCAAGCTAAAATTAAATTAAAAAAGATTATTTTCAATGAAAGCGAAGAGTGAAATTCAAAAGATCCGCGAGTGAATTGGGCTGTCCATACCTCAACTCCCGGCCTTTTACATAAAAAGACTGAATTTTAGTCATATTCCTTCACGAACGACTGCCAAAATACAGGGTCTATTGATTCTGAATAATAAATGTATTTAAAGCACTCCGAAAACTTCAGCTTAAAGAGCAGGGAGCCTCTAGCTAAAGACGGGGTGAATTGAGGAGGAAGTAACCACCCTTATTTACGAAATGCTCTCTGTCCGTTTTTGGTTTTAATGTCGCTATTTTATTTGAAAAATACAGAGCTATTTTTTTTTAATTTAATTGAAAATTAGAACGGTAATTTTTTTTAATTTAAATTGTATGTAATGTCTTCAACCGAATAGAGTAAGGAAATCATATTTTGGTACAATATTTGAATAATTGAAAAGATGGAAATGATCACCCATTTTTTATATTGAGAATCTACGAAATTCATGCGAGATAATATTTTTACTTCATAATTTTACTCCATAATCTTTGCCTCGGATCAATTGACACAGCTGCTAAAAGGGTTCACTCTGAAGCGACTGCGGGAAACTTCGTCATTTAAAATGAATAGCTGTTCTAAGAGAGCATACTTTCTAAATTAAAACACGCCTTCCACTTATTTAAAGTCTGGATTATTAATACAAAGAAAATTTGCTCTGATTTACAAATAATTTTTTCTTCCTTTAATTCAGAAAGGATTTCAATTCAACCTAAATACTTTACTGCAGGTTACTTAATCAAATGTTGTCAAATAATATCTGGCTATGACTTTTTGCTGTAAAGAGGAAAGCCTTTTTTTTTTAGAAAATTGCTTAATCTTTGTGTTGATAAGGAGGAAAAAAATATTGAGGATTACCAATTACTTATTGGGAAACACGCAACGTCAACAGACTAAGCTTTAGTTTATTCTGGTGTCAAGGGATATGTGTAATTTAAGGTCCTCTAATTTCGCCACTGCAGTGGGTATTTTACTGAAAACCTTGAAGAGTTTTTACACAAACGCTGCAAAACTTAGTTCTATAAGCTTACGTAACGTAAACACCGAGACTAAAAAAAATACAGGAGTTTTTTTTTATGTCTAGTAATGAGATAAAGGTTATGCTGATGGAAGCAAGTCGAAAAAACAGTACTGAGTTCTTTTATCGAAATTACCCTAGCCCATCCACAAAATACATTCAGAATTGAGTCGTGCTCGTCATCTTTTGTTTCATTATTAGAAAAACCCACTGTACAAAAAAAAAAATTCGGCAATCAAAAGAATCATATTTAAAGAATATATCAATAATCGCTTTGGGAACTAAACAAAATTAGTTCCCAAAATGATCCGTAAGTAACACATCACAAAAATAGTTCATTCAAAGAGAAAAAGGGCCATATATTTCTTATAATTCAATGGTAAAACTGCTACAACCTCTACTACTAACAACTCACGGCAGCACCAAGTCGCCTGAGTCCAACACACCTACGCACGCTACTCTTCCATCCAAATCTATTCAAAGTCTCGTTCTTTACACCCTCCCAGAGAGTTCCAATTTCCTTTAAATCTTTCTTTATGACACCCTCCCACCCAAGACAAGGAAAATATGCTTTCCGTTTAGCCCTAGACAGTTGGCTGAAAAGGAGAGTCTTCGCCAATATGTCACCCTTCATCCGCAGAACGTGCCGTAGCCATCTCAACCTTTTTTCCATTATAACTAAAGAACGTGGGATTGAACCACATTTTTCGTAGAGCCTACTGTTTGAAATACGGTCAGTCAGTCGGGTACCCACAAAAATCCGTAGCCAATTTCTCTAGACAATATCAAGCCAATCTTCATCCACTTTTTTAAGCGCCCATGCTTCAGAGTAAACAGACTAACGATTTGACTAACGGACTAACATTTGACCACTGTCATCCCAATCTTGGTTTGCAAACTTATCTTCTTATTCTTCCAAATTTTTTTTTTTAACTATGACAAAACATCCTGAGCCTCGGCTATTCTACTTTTAGCATCTTTACTGCTCCCACCGTCTTTACTAATAATATTACCAAGGTAAGTAACTACCTACCTGATCAATCATTCCATTACCCAGCGTCACCTTTTCATCTTCATTTTTTCCTAGCCTTAGTGACCTAGTCTTCTTAAAATTAATATTGAAACCTATTCTAGCACCCTGAACTCGCAAAACCTCTAAATGTTCATTCATTTTGTTCACATTTTCATCTAGGATGCTTAAGTCATCAGCATAATCTAAGCCCAGGAGAGTTTTTCCTCCCCATTTGATTTAGTGGTCTCCCATTGCCTTCCCTGTGCTCTTTAAGACAAAATCTTCCAAAGGATTCACATAAAGGGGGATAGAACATAATTCTGCTGAAATCCTGATTTAATCCAGAACCAGCTGCTAACCTCATTTCCTACCTTAGCCACAGCAGTGTTTTTCTCGTACATAGTACTAATCGCTTTAATGTATTAGTTTGGTATATCATACAAGAATAATACCTTTGCTAAAGCTCTTCTGTCACCAAAATCGAACGCTTGCTGATAATGTATAAAACTGAGGACCAAATGTGTTTGACAACTTAGGAATTTCTCAGTTATTAGTCAAAGAGTAAAAATTTGGTGGATACATCCTCTTCCTACTCTAAGACCGCACTGTTCTTCTATTAAAACTTTGTCTACAGAATCTTTCAGTCTAGAAATTATAATATTACTAAGTAATTTGGTACCTACAAAGACCAGACTAATACCTCAATAATAACCACACACACTATTATCAACTTTCGTGTACAGGGGTTTAATTAGTGTTTTTTCTGAAATCACTAAGTGTTTTCTCTTTTTCAAAAATCATATTTATGCTCTTAAGTACCGGATTTCTAACCTCAGAGCCACCTTATTTGATTTTACTTATTTACCACACTACCAACCTCTGGATCCTTATTATTTTTTAATCCTTTTAGTACTATCACTAATTCGTCCTCAAAGAATAAATCTTTCTTCACATCCAAGGTATCACAAACTTTTTTATTTTCCTCTATATCATTTCCTGTAACTCCCTCTTGGGTTAGCACATTTTTAAAATGGTCTGCCCATCTCTATTAACTGTTGCGTTATTATTAATTGTGGCCCCATTCCTACCTTTAACAGGGACAAGTCCGGATTGAGTAGTCCCTCTCAATTTATTATCATGCCAGTACAAAATTTTACTATTATGTCTTCTAGCTACATCTTCCAGATCCTTTGCAATTTTAGCCATGGTCCCACTTCGTACTTCCTTAGTTCATATTTAAATGCTTTTTCCACATTCTATACATCCTTTTTGTTTTCATATGACCTATCACTCACATAATTCTTGTACAAGCCTCTTCTCCTCTCTATTAAACATAAAACCTTGTCACTAATATTCCTAGCTGCAGTTCTAACTTTCTTCACTAAGACACCCTCAGCAACTTCACAAATCGGTTCTCCAAAGTTATTCCAACCATCTTCCACACTGTTGAATTTTAAATTCTCAACTTTTGTATCCAATTGTCCCTGGATATTTTCTCTCAAATTTTCTTCCTGGGGTCTACCAACATCATAACCTCCCGGGAGGTAGTTACCCTTCCAAAATTTCAGCTTTAAATTAATCCTAGACACTACAAGATGGTAATATTAACTTTTAACATCAATAACAACACTTCTATATACCCTAGAATCTTGTACTAATCCTGCCAGTCTTCAGTTTACTATAACATAACCAATATGGTTTGCTACTGTACCATCACGTGAATACCATTTTAACTTAATGGCCATTTTAGGCACAAACAACGTATTGGTTATAACTAGATTGTTACTTAAGCTTTTAGAAAGAACATAATATTAAATTCCGCTCGATTGGTTCTTCTTCGTGGAAATTTATGCTATAAAAAAAGAACAGAAATTTTAAATTCCACCTGATTTGTCCTTCTATGTAAAATTCTAAGGCATTAAAATGAACAGAAAATTAGATTTAACCTGATTGTTTTCCTTTGTGGAAACTTAAGCTATAAAAAATAACAGAAATTTTAAATTCCACCTGATTGGCTCTTCTGTGTGAAATTCTTAGCCATCAGAAAATTAAGTTCCACTTGATTGATCCTTTTATGTGGAAATTTAAGCTATTAGAAAGAACAGAAATCAAATTCCACAGTATTGGCCCCCCTTTGTGAAAATTTGAGCTACAAAAAGAAGAGTAATTTTAAATTCCACCTGATTGGTTCTCCTATGTGAAATTCGACGCCATTAAAATTCACAGGAAATTAAATTCTACTTGATTGATTGTTCTTTCTGCAAATTTAAGTTATTAAAAACACAGAAAATTAAGTTACGCATGATTGGTTCTCCCATGTAAAATTTTAAGCAATTGAAAAGAACAAAAATTTTTAATTCTCTTAATGAAATTTTGAGCTATTAAAAATAACAGAGAATTAAATTCCAACTGATTGGTTTTCCTATGTAAAATTTTACGCTATTAAAAAGAATACAAAATTAAAGTCCACCTGATTAGTTCTCTAGTATGAAAATTTAAGCCAATAAAAAGATTAAATATGTCTTTAGTCATGAGAGTTTTACAAGCAGTCCCTCTGTTTTTCTGTGGTTCACTTGACTGGGACGCACTGAATATGAAAAAGTATTTAATGAATGAGTGGATTTGTTTACTCAACCCAATGCAATACAGCACTGTAAAATAGAAAGTTAGACCTAAAAAAGTCAAACTTAAAAAGTAAAAATTGATGCAACTAAAAAATAAAACAGGGACAAGTCCTTTCAGTAGACAGTAAAAACAGATGCAAAAAGCTCTGGATATTTCAAACACATACAACGGTGATCGTCATGAGCAGATAAATGGCTGATGAGCAAATGTTTATCTGATGATGGCGATCAGTGCTGTATGTGGTCGAAATATCAAGAGCTTTTCGTCTCTGGTTACACTGTCTAATAAAAGGACTTATCCCTATTTTCACTTTTATTTTTTCGTCACAGAAAGGCTGTAGGATTTTCGAGAAAACACCTGTTGTAACTAAAAGAGGACTTCATACTAACAGAACCACCCTCCCCTCTACCACCACGCTTTTTTCGATGATAAAGTTCCATTTGCCCTTTATTCATGCCTCAATTGATTAATAAAAATATTCAATCCTTCCAAAAATGATTAGCCCCAGTCTTTTTAAAGGGTAAAAAAAGTGAAACATTAAAAATGTATCTTGTAATTGTTCCTTGTAAAACAAAATTGTCGAACAGGCTTATAAAAAAAAAGGTAAAGGATACGGCATTAGACTTTACAGTCCCTACCGGCGGTGCTGATTTCCGTTTCTTGGCCCTTCAGCCAGGAAGTGCAATGGGGGGTTGGGGGCCAACCATCCTGTGCTTTCGCACACCCTTCCTGTTTACCTTCCCCAGATTTTTCCAGGTACCTTTTTAAAGCTGGGTCGACTCTGGCTAAGCTTACAGAGTCACGCCACTGACTCCCGTCCCAAACTGAACAATTGGGTACACTAGGATTCGAACCGGATTAATTCACCAAGCTACAATTATAATATTGCTTTGACTGTTTCTTAAAAAATGATTAGAACTTGCAAAAATTTAATGTTTTTTTAAAACAAAACATAATAATAATAACGCGAAGAAAATTTCAAACACTTTCAATCTGTTAGAAAATGAAATTGAAATTTCAATCTGGTAGATTGCAGGAAAATAACGCACCAAAAATTTTCATAGGGAGCATAAATCTTAATCTGTTTCTTATTTAGTTTCTCTAAACTTTCTTGCAAATGACTTTTATCTGGCAAATAATAAGCTATACTTTATTGATCCCGCAGTTTATCTTGTGTAAATATATTATTTCTGGGGACATATATTATTTCTTGAGACACAATTTTACGCCCCTCCGCTGCGAAGCAGTAAATATTTCATTTATGTCACAAATATAATCCATGGAACTACGCCAGGGCCTGTCATAAGCAAATACCATCATTTATATCCAGATGGCTTTCTAAGCCTTTTTAAATCTTTGGTGACCATCTGAACAGCCTTTCATAATGTCATAAGGCAATTTATAGTTCTAATTTTAGGGTGCTAAAGAGTGATTCTCACGACTCTTAATGAAATGCTGCACCAACAGACATATCTGTAATAAGACAGAGGCATAAGAGAAAGTTGGGTAGTTGGGGTGCGTTTTACATATGTAGACTACTGAACAATCTCTTATTCTGTGGATGAAGGATGGCAAATGGACAGAGATTATCCTTTTTGGCAAACAGTATAGGTCCAAACAAATCAGTTCGTTCCCAGTCGGGGTGGGAGGATGTCATAAGGAAAGATTTAGGGGAAATGGGAACTTCTTGGGAGGGTGGAAAGAGGGTGGTACGGACGGAGGAGAACAGCGCATAGTTGCATAGTGTTGGCCTCATTCAGCCTGGTGCTGCTTTCAGTTGTTAGTAGTAGTAGTAATTTTATAACAGGAAATTATATTATGAAACAGCTAAGAGCTCCATTCCTACCTATTCAGAGATTTAATGTTTACTCTTTCTTACGGAGTTCTTATTTCCTCAAAATGTTTTCCTGTATACCCTTCTCAACCCATTCGAGATCATCCTGCTTTCGTTGTGCCTTAAGGGCCGGATACACATAGCTTTTTTGGCACTGACCTTGAAAAATGCTCTAGTTCTCGGTGCTGATTTAAAAAAACGGCACAAAAAGATTTTCAAAAATATGTCCCTGAGGTGTGTCAATCCTCAATGGTTCCCTTCTCTTCGGCAGGAAAATCAAAAGAACTAAGCTGAGATCAATAATGTAGCAATTGATAAACTGCAGTTGGCTTGAAATCTTGCGTTTTGCGCAAATCTGAAATCGGTACTGGAAAAAAAAGTTATGTGTGTACGGCCTTGTAGCTGGATTATCGACGAGCAAGACATTTAACATCATATCATCTGTAAAATGTGACCTAGAAATCTTCACTTTTCTAGAATCTAGGTTAACTGTCATGGACTTTATCTTCATCAAATATTTCGTGGTAACGAACTGTAGTAAGGAGCGACCCGGCTCAACAGTAAGCAAAACTCTAAAAAACAAAAATTTGATACTAATAGATACATCAAAAGAATCGGAGTCTTATGCTGATTTTAAATATATAAGTTTCATCAAATTTAGTCTTACTTATCAAAAGTTTCGAGCGAGAGAAAATTTGTCTTGTTTTGGAAAATAGGGGGAAACACCCTCTAAAAGTCATAGGATCTTAATGATCACACCATCGCATTCAGCGTATCAGAGAGCCCTACTTTAGAAATTTCAAGCTCCTATCTACAAAAATATGGAACTTAGTATTTTTTGCTAGAAGACCGATCACGGGTGCGTGTTTATTTGTTTGTTTGTTTGTTTTTTTTCCCAGGGGTGATCATATCAACCAAGTGGTCCTAGAATGTCACGAGAGGGCTCATTCTAACAAAAAAAAAATGTAACCACGCTCAGTTTTTCCCTAGGTCAACGGATCGCAATTTTGAGAAAGCCATTTTGTTCAACATAGTCGAAAAATATTATAACTATGTCTTTGGGGCTGACTCACTCCCCCACAGTCCCTGGGGGAGGCGCTGCAAGTTAAAAACTTTGACCAGCGTTTACATACTGTAATGGCTGTTTGGAAGTGTACAGACCTTTTCAGGGGGATTTTTTGGTTTGGGGGGTTGAGGGAAGGGGATTACGTAGGAGGATCTTCCCTTGGAGGAATTTGTCATGGGAGAAGAGAAATTCCATGAAGGGGGCGCAGGATTTTCTAGCATTATTTAAAAAAAACAATGAAAAAATAAATATGGAGAAGTTTTTTCCACTGAAAGTAAGGACCAGCATTAAAACTTAAAACGAACTGAGATTATTACGCATATGGGGGGGGGGGTCATCTCTTCCTAAATACCTCGTTCTTTAAGCTAAAGTATTTCTAGGAATTTCAACTATTTATTCTATAGCCTTTGTGATTCAGGGGCCAATCTTAAGGAATTGGGACAAAATTAAAGCTTTAGTGTAAATAACGAGGTATCAATGAGGGGGCAACCCCCCTCATATATATAGTAAAAATGTACGAATATAGAAGTTCGTTACGTAACATAATTTGTATTAAGATATTTTTTTCAAAAATAAGGCAAATTTTCTCAGGCTCGTAACCTTTGATTGGTAAGACTAAACTTAATGAAACCCATGTTTTAAAATTAGCATAAAATCCAATTCATTTGATGTATATATCGGTATTCAAATTCACCTTTTTAGAGTTTTGGTTACTTTTCAGCCGGGTCACTCCTTACTTACAGTTTGTTACCACGAATTGTTTGATACAGTTACTCTAATGAGCACATAAGACATTCATCAGACAATGCCTCTGGAAAAAATTTAGCTTATAGAAGATCAAACATAAAAGATAAAATAATATCCCCTTTGAATTTTTCGAGGCCCAACTTTTAAGACCTTTACTTGACCAATGCCATATTCTATTTTTGCAAACTTTTTCGAGCCACCAAAGGACACTATGTGGTTGAATCATTCTACATTTTATATATTCCTTTTACTCACCTTCCAACTATTAATACTGCCTCAGTTACTAGTGAAGCTATTCATTTGGTCAATTTCCTCAGTGTTTAACTGTAGAAAAGAGATTCTACTTTAAAACCTTGTTTTACTTATAGTGATTCCAAATAGGCTATATAAAATCTTTAACTTAGAATACACTGACCTAAGCTACTAGCCTAAGAACATTTTTACTATTTTATGGGGGGAGTAATTTGATGAAAGTAACAATATCAAATTTAGTAATAAGGGATAATTACAAAAAAGGCTTCAAACTCCTACCTACAAAACACCAAAATTTCGTATTCTTTCCGAAGAAGTTGGTCACGGATACATGTTGTTTACTTTTTTTGGCAGGTCGTTTTTTTTATCATAGATTAAATAATAAAAAACTAATTTTTTTTATCTGAAAGTAAGGAGCGACATTAAAACTTAAAACGAATAGTAATTACTCCGTGTATGAAAGGGGCTGTTCCCTTCTCAGCGCCCCACTCTTTACGCTAAAATTTGACCCTTTCTCTAAATTCTACTTTATTAAACAGTAAAATACTTTATTAAACAGCCCCTTTCATACACGGAGTAATTTTTGTTCGTTTTTATTTTTAATGTCGCTCCTTACTTTCAATTAAAAAAAAACTAGTTTTTTTTGTTTAATTTCTGAACGTTTTTTGTTAATTTATGTTTTATTTTGGCTCTCCGCACATAAATTATTAAAATGAAATTTGCATATTAATTCATTTTTTTTAGCTAGATGGCTTTCTCTTAGTTTTGATCTGACGATTTTAAGAAATAAGAGGTGGCGTAGGAGGTCTTGTTGCCCTCCAATTTTCTGGTTACTTAAAAAGGCAACTAGAACTTTTAGTTTTTAACGAACGTTTTTATTAGTAAAAAATATACATAACTTAAGAATGAAATGACGTAACCAACTTCTATATTCTTATATTTGTATTATGTATATGACGGGGTTTGTCCCCTATTTAATACCTCGCTCTTTACACTAAAGCTTAAGTTTTGTCTCAGTTCTTTAAGACTGATCCCTGAATAAGAAAGGCCGCAGAATAAATAGTTCAAAGTGCCAAAAATACTTTAGCATAAAGAGCGAGGTATTTAGGAAGAGAAGAACCCCTCATATGCGTAATAATCTCTGTTCATTTTTAAGTTTCAATGTTGCTCCTTACTTTCAGTAGAATTTTTTTTTTCATGTTTATTATTTCATTGTTTTTTAATAGTAATGCTAGAAAATCCTACGCCCCCTTCATTGAATTTCTCTTGCCCCATGGCATATTCCTCCAAGGAATGGTCTTGCCACATAATCCCCTTTCCTCAGTCCCTCCTTAAAGCAATAATATCTCCCTGAAAACGTCTGTACACTTCCCAATAACCATTACTGTATGTAAACACTGGTCGAAATTTGTAACTTGCAGCCCCTCTCCCGGGGGCTATGGGGAGTAAGTCATCCCCAAAGATATAGTTATTATGGTTTTTGACTATGCTGAACAAAATGGCTATTTCAAAATTTTGATCCCTTGACTTTGGGAAAAAAATGAGCGTGGGAGGGGGCCTAGGTGCTCTCCAATTGTTTTGTCACTTAAAAAGGGCACGAAAACTTTTCAATTCCTTTAGAACGAGCCCTTTTGCGACATTGTAGGACCAATTAGTCAATACGATGACCCCTGGGAAAAAACAGAAAACAAATAAACACACACCCGTGATCGGTCTTCCGGCAAAAAAAAAACGAAGTTCCACAATTTTGTAGATAGGAGCTTGAAACTTTTGCAACAGGGTTATCTGATACGCTAAATATGATGGTGTGAGTTTCGTTAAGATTCTATGATTTTAGGGGGTGTTTCCCCCTATTTTCCAAAACACAGCAAATATTCTCAGGCTCGTTAGTTTTGATGACAAAGACTAAATATAATGAAATTTATATGTTTAAAATCAGCATGAAAAGCCAATTCCTTTGATGTATCTCTTAGTATCAAAATTCTGTTTTTTAGAGTTTCGTTTACTATTGAGCCCACACGAACTCTTATTACATTGACCACACGAACTCTTTGACTACAAAAGAGATGTCTCTTTTACGGAAATTCAGTTCTATTACCTCTTTAAATTAAAAAAGAGAATACGCCCAATTACCAATTTAATCGAGCAATTTTGCTATTTAATCTAACTTAAGTATTAATTCTGGAAAGGTTTTTCAGGCCACCATGCTTTTCCATTTACAAATAAAACAAACGAAAATACTGAAAATCGGGTATAATATTCCAAATGATAGCATTTTATTATCAGATGGGTTTTTTCGCTTCGATTTTTTGCTATTTTTTACCTTTTCCTTTTATGTTCTGTTGAATTTATTTTTTTCTGCTGATAACGAAATCCGGATGTGAATTCGAAAAATTTGGACTTCTGTTATTTTTGAAATATTTTAGTCTTACTTGAAATATTATACCTGTTTTTCTTAATTTTCATTTGCTTTATTTGTAGATTTAATTTACTTTTGTGTTTTTTTTTTCACATGTTGTTTTCCTTGTGGATGAAACTGATGTTCTTCCTTGACCCTTGCCGTAGCAACTTTTTTTTTAAGATGAAAACTGGATGCAAGTATATTCATAGGATACAAAGTTCTCGGTGACATCAAAGTGTGAAAAAGCCGAAAGCAGAGGTGGTTTCTTCGTCTCTCTTAATTTCATAGAAAATTGTTGCTTATAATAATTATTACTTCCGATAGAGGAATGTATCCAAGGCAAAAAGGAGGAGGGACACAGCGAATATATTCCCTAGAATTCAGCAATGATTCAAAAAAATCTCTTGCTCAGTAAAAAGTGTAGCAGCACGGAACACTAGCATTGGGTACAATTAATTTCCTGTATTTGACAGTTTTCATTAGTTTTGCGTATGCTTTGGCTAAAAGAGGGAAAGTTAGGTAGAGGGAAAAAAACGCCAGAGGAATATAGAGATGGAGAGAGAGAGAGAGAGAGAAAAAGAGGCAGAGGGACAGAGAGAGAGAGAGAGATGGGAAGAGATCGAGAATTCAATTTTCTATAAGTGTCTCGGGCAATAAACGACAACACTACAAAAAAAATGTAAAATATTGTCATAACTTACATTCAAAAAAAAGATAGATTTCTTAATGACACAATCAATCTCACACATTAAACATCTGCCACAAGCTCTTCTTTCAGATAACACCATAAACAAAATTAATTAACCAAAAGCACATACACAAAAGTAATATAAAATATCAGCCTGCGAAATCGAAGATTGGAGCAAAAGTTACGTTATATTTTACCTTGCTTCGCCTAGTTTCTTATCATTTTTTCATTTTTCTTTTGCTTATGCTTATATGTATTATTATTTTATAACTTCCGAAGTATCCTATTTCCCATACTTTTTACTAATACGAGATGGTTGGATTACTTTTCTTATATTTACTTTTGACTGGAACTAAACGCTTCTGCGGCTCGTTCAGCTCCGTATTTCACAAACAGCATTTTTCTATAAGGCACTGTACTATGGAACGGATTCAAGATAGTACATCTCGTCACTATTTCAGAGTCCACCGAAGAGGTAGAATCCTTCAAGTGACGGTACATTGTTTTTTACCATTGACCACCAATTTTCCGTGCTTATTTCGTATGTTTTTTCGTAGTTATGTGCTAGATTTTAAATTTTGCTTTTGAATTTTTTTACTCAGCTATGCACGCTTCTTTTACATACCAATCTATCCGAAGCTTCACTTTTTATTTCTCGGATTAATTCCAACTTTTGTTAAATATTTCTTTATCGCCTCTCCCAATGTAATTTCTGTAGTTTCCAATGCTCTAATCACGGTTCGCAGACTAATTTTTTTTTTTTCTTTTTTTTTCTTTTTTTTTAATTGCTATGGAGGAAAATTGCTAAAGGAAGAAACGCTTGATAGTCTATTTCGAAGGATTGTCTACTTACGAAAGTCGTGAACACCATGTGGCGAATGGTAGCGCATGGTACACGTGGCGTACATGTGGCGCATGGTACACAAGGTAGACATTTTTGAGATGTGACACAAAGTTTGACGATATCTGATGTGAAGAAATATGATGTGGCAGAAGTGTTGAATGTGTGATGGGAAAAGTACACCAGGTCACGATGAGTGATCATCTCCTAGCTTGTATTATTTTGGATATGATGTATGGTTATGGGTATGAATTTGGATATGGCTTTTGTCCCAAAAATTTAAACAATAACAATTTGCTGACTCTCAATGCAGCTGCTCCTATAAGAAGCCGCACTTTTTTGAGCTGTTTGATGTCGTTTGTTTTAATCCTATCTTTGGCTAATTATTCATTTAATGAACATTTTCCAACAAAATCGAAGAAGTATGTTAAAAGTTATACGAAAAACAGAAATTAGTAAGAAAAAAAAATAAAACCTAAAATAAAAAGAAATTATAATTAAAAATGGATTCCAGACAAAATGAGAGGAACCTTAAATTTCTGTATTAATCTTTTTTACTAAATATTTGCATGGTTGTGACACATCTTTTTTTTTCTTTTTTTTACGAAACTAGTATCCATGAAAAGTGGTGATCTTGGATTTTTTTGGTGCAAATTTCATCTTTGCCTCTTTAAAATTTAAGGTGTTGCTTCGGAAGAGGATCAGCTTATTTTGAGAAGGAAGGAAGGGGGGAAATATGCCATATTTTGGCATATTTGTCAAAATATGGCAAATGAATCTTGAAAGCCGTTGCGTAATAAAAAAGCACGGGTTACAGGTGATAAATATTTGTTTATATTTTTTACACTTATAAATCTTGATTATAAAATTGATTATAATCGGTATAAATCTTGATGAAACCTTGCTCTCCAACTTTAATTCTCATACTGGTTAAAAGCTTTTAGCGCAACTCTATCTATTTAATGTCGCAATAAATCTTCTCCATCATGACTTTGTGTAAAAACGGTCGAATAATTCAATTACAGAAAACCTTAGACAACAGAAGCGAAAGAAGGAAAGTAGGCTTAAGTGCTTTCCTTTCAAGTATAGGCTCTTAAGAATAGCAGCTCACTTGGATCACTTGTTATGAAGAAATAGAGAGGAAGTTTCTTTCAAGCTACTAATAAAAGGCTTTGCTTAAGAACTACTCTGCATCCTATAGAATTTTCCGACGAAAATCCTATTGAAATTACTTATTCAGGAATAATTTATTTCCTCTTTCTTAATTAACCAAGAGAAAGAAAAGCATCACTCAAACATTGACAAGAACTAAAATTTGGAAAAAAAAATATGACGAATTTTAGAGTAGGACCAAAACTGTCATATATACATGCATATTTACAAATATAGATTCACAAAATCATATATTTGCAAAGCTCATATTCAAGGGCATGAATCATATCAAACAGTTCGTGGTTATAAACTGTAAGTAAGGAGCGACCCGGGTCAATAGTATCCGAAATCCTTAAAAAACGGAATTTGATACAAATAGATGCGCAAAAGGAATCGGTTTTTCATGTTGATTTCAAATATGTAAGTTTAATCCTACCCAGAAGTAACGACCCTGAAAACATTTGCCTCGTTTATCCATAAAAGGAGAAAAAATCCTGTAAAAATAATTAAATCTTAATGAAAATAGCATCATCAGATTCAGGGTATCAGAAAACCCTACTGCAGTGGTTTTGAGCTCCTATCTGCAAAAATGTGAAATTTTGTACTTTTTGCCAGAAGAAAGATCACGAACGCGTGTTTATTTGATTGTTGTTTTTTTTTCCAAGGGTGGTATCGATCCAGTGATCCTAAAATAGCACGATTGAGCTCATTCAAACAGATGTTAAAAGTCCTAGCGCCCTTTTTAAGGGACCAGAATATTGGAGAGCAACTAGGCACCCTCCCATGCTCACTTTTTCCCAAAGTCACCTGATCAAAATTTTGAGATTGGCATTTTGCTCAGCATAGTCGAAAATACAATAACTATGTCTTTGAGAATGATTTAATCCCTCACAGTCCCAGGGGAAAGGCTACAAGCTATGAATTTTGCCCACTGTTTACACATAGTATTGGTTGTTGGGAAGTATAAAGACGTTTTCAGGAGGAATTTTTCATGGTGAAGGGAGAGATCGAGGGAGGCGGTAACGTGGGAGGATTCATGGAAGATTTTTTCAAGGGGTAAGGGACATTTCTATGAAGGGGTGCCAAATTCTCCAGTATTAGTTACAAAATGGCCAAAAATTAACTAAAAAAACAAGTCTTCAGATGAAAGTAAGGAACAGCGTTGAAACTTAAAACGAACAGAAATTGCTATGTATATGAGGAGGTTCACCCCCTAGCTAATATCTCGCTCTTTACGCTAACCTTTTTTTAGTACTTTCAAAAGAGCTACCTATTCTAATTAAACGACTTTTGTGATTCAGGGGTCATTCTTAAAGAACTGGAAGAAACTTTAGTGTAAAGAGTGAATATGACTAGAGGACAAATACCCTCATATACGTAATAATATCTGTTCGTTTTAAATTTCAATATTTCACCTTACTTTCAGTTCAAAAAAGTTTTTATTTATTTAATATATTCATAAAGTCTAGGTAATATCAAATTTATAAATTATTTACTTTGAAGCATAAAAATTAAGCCATTCGGACAAAGCATTTTTTCACCTCACCTGGCATATGGCATTCCACTCAGACGTAGAAAGAAGATCCATTTCAAACAGTTTGTGGTAACGAACTGTTATTGCTAATAAGATGTATCAATTGAATTGACTTTTTATGCTGATTTCAAATATATAAGTTTAATTAAATTTAATCTTACCCATTATATACGCTACGAGTCAGAGAAAATTTGCCTGATTTTCGAAAAAAGGAGGAAGAGTACCTAAAAGTCATAGAATATTAATGAAAATCAAACCATCAGATTCAACATATCAGAAAACCCTACTGTAAAGGTTTCAAGCTTATATCTGCAAAAAGGACAAATTTTTTTCCCCTGAGTGATCGTATCCACCTAGATGTCCTAAAATATCATGAGAGAACTCATTCGAACAGCAATTAAAAGTTCTAGTGTCCTTTTTAAGTGACCAAAAAGATCGGAAGGCAACTAAGCCCCCTCCCCGCCCTTTTTATCCCAAAATAGTCCGATGAAGATTTTGAGATAACCCTTTTGTTAATCATAATTTAAAGGCCCAAAAACTGTGTATTTGGATTTAACCTGACCCTCACAGCCTCAGGGGAAAAGCCTTTAAGTTATAAAATTTCCCCATTGTTTACGCATAGTATTTGTTATTGGGAAGTATGTATACATTTTCGTATAGGAAGGGGGGCTAATTTCCTGATGGGGTTTTTTCACAGATGTATTTTGCAAGGGGAGTGAAGTGTCCAGGGGTGAACCTATCAGGGAAATTATACACTAGGGGAATTTGCCAGAATTCCTAAGCGAATTTCTTTTTATATGTCTGGATTTCTCTTTTCCGTAGTAATTTTACGCGTGGAGTTGTTGAAAACAACTGTTAGGGGTAAATTTTCACCGAAATTGAATTGTCTAAGGTATATTTCCGTGGGGCAGGGGTTCCTCCGCAGAGGTGGTGCCAGATTTCCTGGCATCATTTTAAAAAGCGACCAGAAATTAAATAAAAAACAAGTTATTTCAACTGAAAGTAAGGAGCAATATTAAAACGTAAAACGAACAGAAATTATTATGCATATGAAGGGTATTCCCCCCTTCTCAACACCTCACTCTTTACGCTTAACTTTGATTCTTTGTCACAACTCTACTTTCTAAAACAATAATAACTTTAGCGTACAGAGCGATGTGTTAAGGAGGAGGCAATCCCCTTCACATACGTAATAATTTGTCTTCGTTTTAAGTTGTAGTGTCGCTCCTTACTTTCAGTGGAAAAAAACTTGTCTCTTTGTTTAAGAACAAATAGTAAAGACACGGAAGATAACCACAGAGGAGGACAAGATTGCCGCAATCCCACTGCTTCTTGACTATTAGGTAAGTTTTTGTAATGCTCGAAAAACTGACGCTATATTGCTACTTATGCTTCTACTACTACTGACTCACTGCAGCACAAATCCACCTGAGGCCAAAACAGCTATGCCCTGACCTTCCTTAACCTAGTCTAATCAAAACCTCACTCTTTAATAATATCCACCAAGTCCCAATTCCCATTTCATCCTTCCTTGTGACTTCTTCTCACCCTATTTGGGAAAGACCTACTTCTTACTTGACCCCAGAAGATAAGCCGAGAAGCCAAATCTCCACAATATTTTGGAAAAAACCTACTTTTTCTTTGACCCCAGGTGAATAGCCAAAAAACCAAATCCCCCCAATATTTAGGAAAGACCTACTTTTTCTTTGACCCCAGGTGAATGGCAAAAAAGCCATTCACCTACTTTTTCTTTGACCCCCAGGTTAATGGCAAAAGAGCCAAATTCCCACAATATTTAGAAAAACATACTTTTCTTGGCCCCATGTGAATGGCAAAAAAACCGAATTCCCACAATATTTGGGAAAGACCTACTTTTTCTGTGACCCCAGGTGAATGACAAAAAGAGCCGAATCGATCTGTTGAATGAAGGGCAATACATTGAATGGGGAGTGTGCGTAAAAAATCAAGATATATGGGGATAGGACATATTCCTGATTAAACCCTGATTCCACACCAAATCAACTTCGGACCTTACTTCCTACCTTAGCCCTAGCAATATTCTTATTTATAAGACCAATCACTTGGTATAGTATACTTATCTCATATCATAGGCAGTGCAATAGTACTGCCTAAGTGAACATTGATATTGCTTCATGTATTTTTTTTTTCACCAGTCCACTTCGCATGGAAAGAGTTGTCATAACAACGTTGGAAGGCCTAATTCGATTGGAAATTTTACGTTCTAGTTCCCATTTTAAAAGACAAAACTGATTTGAGGGTAACCAGCTTCTTTCACCCATTTGAGGTGCCTTCCTGTCTAAGACAATCAAAATTTTGATATAGCTATTTTCTCAGAAGAGTCGAAAGGTCCAATAACTATACTTACAGTTATGATATGACCCGGGACATTATAGTTATGAGTTCCTGGAACAAGGGATGGAAGTTAGGCAAGTTGCCTATTTTTGCACGTAAGGTCTGTTGCTCTGAAGGGGGCATGTTTGATCCTTGGTTTCCAAGAACGCTAAGGGTGTTAGGGCTGAAAATTTTCAGTGTTCAGGGGAATTTCGAACTAAATCCATACGCATTATGTGCATCCAAGTTGTCAAAAGTGCGTGTCAGCATTATCTCGGAACGGTCGAAAGTATTAATTTGAAACTTTTAAATCCACTACTAGTGCTGCTGCCATTATATATTGGATTATTGTAGCTCTATACTTTTCTTTGAAAACTCCTTATTTGGATTTTTTTTAAATAGATAATAAAAAAGAAGCAAAGCCTAAAAAAGCAAATAATCACAGCAGATAATCTACTTCTGTCTTTCCTTCGGTGTTCATAAAATCTGAAAGAGTTCCGATGTTTAATCAGTAATTAGATGATCCCAAGAAGAGTTCTTTTGTGAAACAAACTACTATGTCAGGTTAGATTAGGTTATAAAGTCATGTTGTGTCCATTGACGCACTGTTTTGTTGTGGGCAACAACCCATTTTGCCGGAAAAATATAATTGCCTCTTTTTCAGTCTTTAACAAATAACAAAGAGAGATAAAACTCGACAAAAAAACCTCAAACGAAACTGCGGCCAGTAGAAAGAAAAGATATGAAAGACTAAAATAACTCGGATATTTCGCCTGTATCTAAACTAGGCGTCCTCATCAGAAGATAAAAAGAAAAAAGTTAAATTAAAAACAAATAAAACCACTACCAACAGTAATAAATACAATTGTCGCTACTGATCCACGTAGGGAAAAGAAGCTATTAGAGTTACTTCAATGAGAACATCAAAGCAACTTAAGAACTTCTATTTTCGGTCTTTGGCAAATCCCAAATCTTCATTTCAAATTCCATGTTCAGACACTATCTTCTATCACTATGCGTAGCAAACTAAATTGAGTTTTGTCTTTATGGCTATGAAGCAGGATTCTCTCAGCAAGATTCTTGAGTGTGTTCTGAACTGAATTGAATCAATTGAATAATGAACATATACCAAATATTTAATTAAAATGTACCTGCATCGTAGTTTTTTTCACAAAAGAACCTAACTTCACTTTTTGAGTGTGTTCTGAATAATATACAAGTACCACATTATCGGCAATTTCACAAATAGCAATGAATAAGTACAAGCTGAGACAATATAGTACATACAGCGTTATACTTACATCGAATCATATAAGAACTACTTCTTTCACTTCACATTCATAATGTTTATCAGTAAGTTTACTTACCTCTGGTTCTTCGCCTCCTTTTGATTTCTTTATCCAGTCATCATTTTGTGACAGAGTGACACCTGCCTCGTCTTTTTGTGGACGGCTAACGGAATAAAACTTCTCAATCGATTCTGAAACAAAAGAGGAATATCAAGTCCATTATGGATAATATAGTAATTTTCGATTATGATCAGGCAATAAAAACAATACCCAAATGAAAACATGGATTCAATAAGCGATTAAAACAAAACAGTTTTATTTTGTGGGAGATATGGATGATGTCTGCTCTTTTAGAATGTGCATTCAATGTTAAAAAAAAAAAAAACACTATAAAAATAATCTTGTTTAGACTGCCTCTACAACGTCGTCTAAGAGTACGGGAACGAACTAGTTGAAGAAGCTTTATTGTGATTTTTGTTCGTTTTGGGTTTGATCTATCTATCGATGGCTGCCTTTCCACGCATCACTTAAAACTTAACGCGCACATAAATTATCTTATGCCCCACGTACATATTTATCTATAGGGTGGGGGCGGGGTGTGAAGATCATCCTTCATATGAGCCCAAACTCTTTGCATTAAAAAAGTTGTTTCCCTAAAAGTACTTTAGGATGCACAAATATAGCGACCTGGTAGATCATAGGTGTTTTATTGTATGACTATCTTTGAAAAACATGAAATGAGGAATATTATTAGTTCCTTTTCAGAAGAAGTCTCACGAAAATTTGAAAAACTTAGGCCTAGTAAATTTAATTTTAAGGTCCTGCCCCCTCTCTCCCGCTAAATATCTACTGAACCTCTTAGTCGGGTTAGGGGATACCCCTAACCCGTCCCAATTCCTGTAGAGGCAAGTATATCTTTTGATTTACTCTGCTAATGTTTCTAAAATAAACAAATAGCATAGCTCTTACCCCTAACACCTGTATTTTACGTGTCATATTAATCCATAATTAAATATCACCAAATAAAAGGAAAATTGATTGCTGTCGCTGCCCTTACAACTTAACCCAATTGCACGAAATTTATAGAAAAATTCATGCTAATAGGTTATACCTAGATAATATTGAGAGAAAATATGGACCTGAATGCCCCCATGCAATCATTCTAGTTTCTTGAAACATTTTTTATGCTCATAACTATGTATATTAGTCTTTTTGTATATTTAAGTGTTTACTCGCACCAACAGTTTTTATTTTTTATTTGATTTTTTTAATCCTATATTTTCGCCATTCAAAAGCTGTATCTCTTGTTTTTCAGTATTCAGATTTTTATAAACATTTGTTTTTTGTTTTTATTCCCTCAACTTGATTGAGTAGATTTATCACAACAGGAACGAAAATGATTACCTTGCAATATAGAACTTTCTCGACAAGCTCCGTGATGAGCGAGGACAATTTTCCTAGTCCTTAGACACCCTTCTCGTTTCAAGAAGCAAAGATTGTTATACGTGACCCCATCAGCACCACAAACAGGCTCATAAAAGAGGGGACAGTCTCCACAAACACAAATAGCTTTACCTCCTTGATTTGAGCAAATTCCACCACCGGGACAAGTAAAGGCAGAACAGGGACTGAGACGACCTAAATAGAGAGACATCTTTATATGGAGTGAACAGTCGATTCTCAGAAGAAAGTTTCTTTAGTATTAAAATAGAAGTTAAATGG
Source organism: Artemia franciscana (assembly GCF_032884065.1). Lineage (NCBI taxonomy): Eukaryota > Metazoa > Arthropoda > Branchiopoda > Anostraca > Artemiidae > Artemia > Artemia franciscana. Next base: position 32,512,966 of record NC_088880.1, on the reverse strand, counting down.
CAGGCACATGAAAAGGACTGAAAAAATTATTTAAACATCTTTCAGCATTATAGCTTCTAATATCCCCTAAAAACAAAATTTAAAACCCAAATTTGTTATGCAAAGATTGTTAAAAACCGAAGAAATCAGACATGGCACTGGCCAAACTTTACGTCACATTCTGGGACAATTTAATCTTCATATTTCGGGTCTTTTCTCTATTCTTACTGATGTTATTTTTAAAAAAAGGAAATACTTCAGTTCTTTGGATCGGACGTGGATGGACGAAACAGGAACCCCAGCAATGGCCCCATCATGGAAATAGTTGGTTGGAAACTGAATATAATAATACAACATTGCTATTTGAAAGTATTGTTGTTTGAAATAAACCCTATCAAGAAATAAAAAAAACAGGGTTAGGATTTCTAACAGGGTTACAGGTTAACAGGGTTAGGATATGAAGCTTTATTAGGGAGATGAATATATGAGCCAAACTATCCGATGTCAGTAGAGCCACTGTCATAGTGTCACAAGGAGGCAATAATTTTGCAGGTCATTAATGTAAGTTAAGAAAATTAGGACTCTGTTAATAAACCTTGTGGGGTACATATATCATCAGGAGAAATTGGTTTTGGTGTGTGACCGTTTACATTTACTATAGTTTTCCGGCCATGCAAGTAAGGTTATAATAATTCGTTTCAATAATTCGTCAATAATTTCAATAATTCGTCAATAAGGTTTTAATAATTCGTGCCTTTTACCTTTAATTCCTGTTCATTCTTAATTAAATTTAATTTTAATTAAATTCCTGTTTAATTTTAATGTAAAATTTTGTGATTGATGTCTTGTGGCATGAGAGGAGTTGATTTTTATCATTTAAAGAGCTATTGAGATTTAGTAAGGTTTCAGTCTTAGCTTCTTAGATACAACCTTTGACCGGTCTGAATCTAAAGTAACTTATGGAAAATAAATTCCTTTCATAAAAATTTATAATAATTTGTTCCTTAATTAATCTTTTAATGCCTTTGATAATGGGGAAAACAGCTATTAGCCGTTAACTACTTATATCTGTATTATCTTCTTTTTATAATTTGAGATGCGTTGGGTAAATTCTCAAATTTCTGGAAAGATCGTATGAAGCAATGGGACAGAAATAACGCATACAACTATTTTTACATATTTCCAAAAAGTCTGTGTAGATCTAGCCATTTTTTTTATCATCTTTATTACATTCTCAAGCTCATTAGGGGATACGGAGAATATGAACAATGCAATTTTCCGATGGTGGAAGAAATTGGTATATGAATGAGGTGAGCATTTACCAGGATTAAGGGTAATATGTGAACGAATACTCGAAGAAATGGCAAAAATGTTCTACAATACGATCCTTTCTTATGACCTAAGAACTGCTTTCAATTATATTCAATTTTGGGTATGATATTTTATTTTTATTTCTGTTGTTTTTTTAAAGTCCGTAACTTGAGGGGAGTTGGCTTCTGGAACAAATTTTCAAAATTGATGTTCAAGCCCATTTCGTTCTTAGAAATCAGTTTGTGATTATGAAATATAAGGAGATACTCGAGGTAAATATTAACCAAAATTAAAAAAAAAAGTTTTGACAACAATGCATACATCCATATTACCGGTTATTTATTATTGTTTGAATTACTTTAGTTCACAAAGCTTAAAGTTATCCAACCTGAGTTGTAAGCCAGCGGAAGGTGGCACTATTGAGGAGGATCTATGGAGCTTTTTGAGGGAGGGGGTAAATATCCTTTGAGCTTAAAAATGCGAGTTTTATTCCCAAATTCCTTGAATCTCCATAAAAGTTTAAAATAAACATAGGAGGATTTCTTTTTTAGGTTAGGGGACTGGGGATGTGGAACTTAATTTCTATTTCCCTTAGTCCCATAGGAGTGTTTTTGGAATTCACTTGGAATATTGATACTGAAGGGTGATATCATCCCTATGGTTTCAGACTGTCTTTTTCTTTTTAATAATTTAGGCTTAACTCTTTATTCTGATTGGTCATTGATAACATTTTATGTTAGAAAGTTGAAAATTGTACAACTTTTCAAATAATGAACAATATATACTACTGGTTCAGAAGTTGTGCTGTCGTACTTTAGTTTAACCTTCAAGTTTGACTGAAAAACTGGACATAACACACACTGGATATGCAATGTAGGATAAGTTTCACTCTAGAAATCACCAGACATGGCTGTCAGCTCTTTTCTGGTATAGACAGTATACAGTCTTTTAAACTAAAATTAAAGTCACCAAGAATCATGGTTGCAGCGACACCTGGAGCTTTGTAAAGAGTAAGCAACGACCCAAAAATTTTAAAGCATGTTTAGAAAAAGAACTTTCTAGTTAGGAAATATTGCCTTTGGCATCTGATTGAGGAATGGTAACTATCATATCACTTGCTCTTAAAAGTAAAATCTTATTGCGAAAATGAATCTATAGAAGTTTCGAAATAGAACCCGAAAACTCTTAAAAATATTTTTGGGTTGGAACGAAACGTACTATTGTAATAAGCATGGCTGAAAATCAGGAATATTACTGCCCTCAACCTGGAACACCAACAGAATCTTCTTTCCTTCAACAGAAAACACTAATGTGTCTCTTTTCTCCTTTTTGCCGTTTTTCCTCCTTTTTCAACAATCTCCTTTTTTCAACAGGAAACACTGATGTGTCTCCTTTCTCCTTCTTGCCGTTTTTCCTCCTTTTTCAACTATCTCCTTTTTTTCAGAAGGAAACACTGATGTGTCTCTTTTCTCCTTCTTTCCGTATCTCCTACTTTTTCCACAATTTTTTTTTCAACCGTAAACATACATGTGTCTCCTTTCTCCTTCTTGTCGTTTTTCCTCCTTTTTCAACAATCTCCTTTTTCAACAGGAAACACTGATGTGTCTCCTTTCTCCTTCTTGCCGTTTTTCCTCCTTTTTCAACTTTCTCCTTTTTTTCAAAAGTAAACACTGATGCGTCTCTTTTCTCCTTCTTTCCGCATCTCCTACTTTTTCAACAATTTTTTTTTTCAACCGGAAACATACATGTGTCTCCTTTCTCCTTCTTGTCGTTTTTCCTCCTTTTTCAACAATCTCCTTTTTTCAACAGGAAACACTGATGTGTCTCCTTTCTCCTTCTTGCCGTTTTTCCTCCTTTTTCAACTTTCTCCTTTTTTTCAAAAGTAAACACTGATGCGTCTCTTTTCTCCTTCTTTTCGTATCTCCTAATTTTTCAACAATCTTTTTTTTTCAACCGGAAACACACATGTGTCTCCTTTCTCCTTCTTGCCGTTTTTCCTCCTTTTTCAACAATCTCCTTTTTCAACAGGAAACACTGATGTGTCTCCTTTCTCCTTCTTGCCGTTTTTTATTTACGCTACCAAATTTACCTTTTACTGCAACATAGTAAAGAGTTGTTTAATGGCTCAATTCAAGGTTCTTGATCAATTCAAAGCTCTTGGTTAATACATTTTTTTTGTAAAATTACATTCGAAAAGAGCATAAAGCAGGTGAATCAAGTGTTGATAGAACTTCGATTTCTGTATTACTGTCATAAACTTATAGCAGGGGGAACAGCAAACAGTAGAGCCCAAACACTCCTGAATGGGCTATATTAGTGTACTGGCTAGCACACGATGTTGTAGTCGAGGTATTTTTTTTAAAATAGGTTTTCAGTCTCCAGCGCCCTTCTAGCGTCAAAGAAAAAGAAAAAAGAGACACTTAGGGGCTTTTTATGCAAAAAAAGTGATTTTGCTGGTTTTCCAAGGTGAGGTAGTGCTATTATTCTTTACAGTGTTTTTAACAATGGCCGATCGATTGCATGTTTTCGATGCCTAAAATGAACAAAATTAATTCCCATTTAAAACAAAAATTTTTGATGAAAGAAAGGAGCGATATAAAAACTTAAAACGAGCAAACCCTACTGGTCTGCAGTTTATGCAACACGTATCTGAAAAACAAAGTCTCGAATAAAATGGCTCGAGATATTTCTGAAACACTACCGCTTTACTAAAAAAAACAAAACCAACGTAAATAAAAAAATTAGGGGCATAAAAATCCTTAAGGAGTGCACAGAAAGTAATAGACAAATTTATATTGGATGATCTAGTGAGAGACATTGAAAAAATTGCTTTTAAGTTAGGTTTAAATTATTATGTGACTATATTTCTACTCGTCTTTGGGTTTACTACAGCTCTTTATTTTAGTTTTTTTTTTACATTTCGTTTGAACTATTTTTCTTTTGAATGTAATAGCTTTTTTTTTACTGTTTTAGGCAGAGAATTAAGATTTTAGATAACTATCTAAATTTTGAACAAAATTAAAATATTCAGTCAAAGCTTTTGGATAGCAATATTTCTGTGCAACGAACTTAAAAATATTATTACTATACAATTCCTGATTGATAGAGAGGGAATATGCTATTCTAATGGACAGAACATCTGTACAATTTTTGGCTTTCTATAAGGCTGAAGCCATTTTGACTCCCTAAACCTTCGATATAGACAAAGATCAATCCAACATAATTTTATTACAGGAATCTTATTCTATTATATTTTATTATAACTACTCGTATGTTCAAATGAATAAATTTCGGGTTATTTGGCTCTAGACATTTACTCCCCCCCCGGAAATACCATTTACTCCCAACCTAAAACCTATTTACTTAAACCTAATCATAAAAACCTAAATTACTTGTATTTACTAAGATTAAAAGATGTTTCTCATGCCTTAATAGAGAAAAGAGTTGGATTAAAACTACTGGTGATTTCAAAGAAGATTAATCACTGAAGTTAGTGCTTTTCGGAAATTATCACACTTCAATATTAATATTAATTATCACAATTCAATTATCACACTTAAATATTCAAATTAATCAATATTAAATATTCAAATATTCAAGAATTCAAATTCAATATTTAAAATTCAATAATTCAATAATTCAATATTTAAATATTCAAAATTCAAATTAAATATTCAAATTATCACACTTCAATATTAATGGATTTTATACTGAACACTTTGTCTTATCTTTCGGTTGAATTTTTTTTATGGAAGAAAGGAGCGATATAAAAACTTAAAACGTGTAAACCTTACTGGTTGGCAGTTAATGCAACATGTATCTGAAAAACATAGTCTCAAATAAAATGGCTCGAGATATTTCTGAAACAGTACCGCTTTACTGAAAACACAAAACAAGCGCAAATAAAGAAAATTAGGGGCATAAAAATCCTTAAGGAGCGTACAGAAAATATTAGACAAATTTATATTGGATAATCTAATAAGAGACATCAAAAAATATTTTACTTGCCATGAAATCAACAAATTTTACTACACAGTTTTAATTCTCTAAGAGACTCAAGCTAGTTTTCAGTAAAGCGCTAGTTTTTCAGAATTCTACAAACACGGGGAAATATGACAAGCCATTTTATTTGGAACAGCTTTTCCCATATAGGCCTATGTTGCATAAAAAACGAAGCAGTAATTTTTGTTCGCTTTGTGTTTCAAATTCGCTCTTTACGTTCAAAATAAAATCAAACTTTAAAAAAAAATCACAGATATCAATCAAAGGTTCAGCATTTCATTTACGATGCTTGTTTTATTTGGAAAATCTGCGTTACTAGATGACGAAGGACAAAAACACTACAGGGATAACTTACCACAAAAGACCAAGACAAAGTGAAGATTTTCACAAAAACATTTTTCCTTCTGATTTTTCCCTCTTTTGTATTTGAAAAATCTGTGTTACTAGATGATTGAGGTAAAAAAAACTACAGGGATACCTTACAACAAAAGACCAAGACAAAGTAAAGATTTTCACAAAAGAATTTTCCTTTTGATTTTTCCTTCAGTTTCTAATTTTCTTCAAAAATCTGCGTTACTATATGATACAGGACAACAAACTACAGGGATAACTTACCACAATAGACCAAGAAAATGTAAAGATTTTCACAAAAAGATTTTATATTTTAAATTTTCCTTCTGTTTTATTCGAAAAATCTGCGTTACTAGATGATGGAGGACAAAAAAAAAATACAGGGATAACTTACCAAAAAAGACCAGGATAGAGTAAAGATTTTCACAAAAGGATTTTCCCTTTTAATTTTTCCTTCTGTTTTACATGAAAAATCTGCGTTACTAGATGATGGAGGACAAAACAAACTACAGGGATAACTTACCACAAAATACCAAGACAAAGTAAAGATTTTCGCAAAAGGATTTTTTCCTTTTGATTTTTCCTTCCGTTTTATTTGAAAAATCAGCATTACTAGATGCTGGAGAACAAAAAAAACTACAGGGATACCTTACCACGAAAGACCAAGACAAAGTAAAAGTTTTCACGAAAGGATTTTTCCTTTTGATCTGTCCTTCTATTTTACTTGAAAAATCAGCGTTACTAGATGAAGGAGGACAAAAAAACTACAGGGGATAACTTACCACAAAAGACCAAGACAAAGTAAAGATTTTCACAAAAGGATTTTTCTTATTAATCTTGCGAGACATGAATACCAAATAAAGCGTAAATTACGTGTTTGAACAAGTCGCTTCTTCAAATACGACATCTGCGATAAATTTCATTCACCGAGGAAACCTGACCTAAGTGGAACCTATTCAGCGTCGTAATTGAAAGTTATCTTGGAAAAAAAGGCCATGGAAACAACTCTACTCAAAAGTAATAAAGCGAAACTTGGAGGAAAACTTAGTGATGGGCAAATCACGCAAAAAGTAAATGCTCTAACTTTTATACAAGGAAGTTCTCTCGTTGAAGTACCAAAAATTGATAGAAAGAAGATCTTTTTCTTAGACTTTTAGAAATTTGTTTAAAAGGACGAGACAAATTGTTGCTTACATTTTGCTATTATAAGAAGACTTATCTGAAGCTGTCCTGTGGTGTGCCCGAGTTCCATTCTTGGAAATGTACAACTCATTTCCAAAAAATAAACTCAAAAAATTGCGTTTTCTCCATTGTTTCATTGAAACAATTCTTATTCTTTTTTAAGGGAGGATGTTGACGGTATTGTTAACGTAATTTCAGAAAAGATAGAAGTTATGTTTGATGAAGATTGACTGAGTGGTATTTATTGGTCAAAAAGACTGGTGTCCATATTGAATAGCCAAATGAATTAGGTACTTTAAGTTTATAAGCTAATAACTCTGGAACCCGGCTGTTAAAAGTCTAATGGGAAGGGGGCTAAGGGTATATATCAAGGTGTGAGATCATCCCATTGTCACTTTTTTTTCTTTTTTTTTGTAGCAGGGGAGATAGCTTCATTCTTAAACCATTTCGAAGATATCAAAATAGTGCTGGTAAAATTGAAGAAGAGGTCTCACCGAAATAAAAATCATGAAGCTTAGTGCTTGAAGGGCAAATGATCAGAGAGTGACTAGGCCTTCTTATACTCAATTTATCTCTCCCCTTGGTCTATCTGAGCTAAATATGGTGTAAGATTAAAATTTTAAAATAGTTCTTTAATCAGGTGGGCCTAAATGTATACAATTTATCTCCAAAGGTAGCACAACTTCTGGAATACCTGGAAAATTGATTTAAATAAGAATTTCTTGTTTCATATATAAAAGCTCTCTTAAATAAATATTTAAAGAAATTAGATTTTTGTTTGTTGTTTTACATCTTACCATTATCTCGGACAGAAGAAAATTATGGCACTCAAAGAAATAGTGGGGAAACAAACTCAAGTTATGCAAATTATTAATTTACGCAAACAAATTTATCAGTTTTGTGAACTCAGTGAAAAGAAAAGTTTCTTTCATAGGTAGAACCTACGTAAAGATTTACTGAATCGTATTAGAAACGTGAAGATGATGTACTTTATTAGAATTTGGGTTACACATAGGACCTAGACTTTATTTGAAACCATGGACCAATCCTGACCTCGTGCAATTGACAAAATTATGGAAATTCATAATTACAGACAAAGGGCTAATTGGTAAACCTTAAGAAAAAGATGATTTTATTGTAGTATTTTAAATCAAGTTAAATCACTTGTCGTCGACAATAGAAAGAGGCTCGGTATCCCATAGTTGCAAAACATAATGAGAGATTTAAGTTCAAGATGGTAATTCCAATGAGAGAATTGAAACATTAAAATAACCATGTTTCTGAACTTGAATTTCATTGGATAACCTGAGCATAGTATAAAGACCAGAAATTAAGTTTTAAAAAATAAATTTAAAACAAACAAAAAATTGTCTTTAAAATGAGCGTAAAGAGCAATATTAAAAACAAAAATGGACCGAGATTGTTCTAAATACGGGTGGCGGGCCTTAATAAATAATAACTATTAATACCAATTGCTCCCTAACACGCTCTTATAAAAGGACTAGCGAAAATTCAACGTGAAAAGTGAAAGATTGAGGGGAAAGGTAGCCCACTGAAATAAAGTATTTGTTTGAGTTCTTTTCTTCAGTTTTGATATTGCTTGCCACTTTCAGTTGAAAAAAAAATCACTAATAAAGCAAGATTGGATTCGTACAGTATTTTAAAAAAGTCACAAATACTTTCAGTTTCTGGCCCACGTGTAGGAATATTTTTGTTTTAGGGTCCTAAAATGAAGAAAACTAATTTTATTTGATAATTTGAAGAATAAGTTCCAAAAAATAAAAATCGGGAAAAATTAGGATCCTAAGTAAGGGGATCGGTCCCAAGGTTTACCTCCTGCGTATGCCCCTGTTTAGTTTAACCACTTGTCAGTACGATCTTTCATAGAGGTATTTCTGCTGCTTCTTCAAAACTAGGATAGACTCAAATAAACTTTTGCCAGTGAAGGCATACCAAAACCATTATGTGTATGCTTTAAAAAGTACTCTTTACTTAAAATTTAAATAGCCTATTCACTACAAGCTTAATCTGCATGGACCTTACATTGAACATATCCTATGGCTACTCGAAGGATCTTGATTAATCTCATTAAAGTTTATTTTCTTTAAAAGTATATTTTAGTAATTTGATCCAATTTTATTATATTGGATTACAATTTGATTATATTTTAGTAATAGATTCTATTCAACTCCCAGTTTCAGCAAAGTAGAAAGAGGAGGACTGTTTTAGTTGATCATATTCGAGTTCAGCCTTACTTTAAGCACTCATTACTATTAAACCCTTCCCCTTTTCCCCACTGTAACTGTTGCCGAGTATGGTGCTCCGGAAACATTGCTGGAGCAACTCTGAAATATCCAAATTGGAATGATTGGGAAGGTTCAGTCACTCCCTACTACTCTCTCCAGTCTGTTAGTGCGAGATTCGATGTAATGTCGATGGATGTTTTCTACAAGTACTTAGATTCACATCCTTCTCTAGAGCTTTTTTGTATGGTGCCTCAAATTGTCCAACAAACAAAACAGACAGGAAGGCACACAGTTTGGCCCGATTTATCTTATGGCTGGCCAGCCGAGAACAAAGTACTTGAAGAACAGCTTCATTTGACGTTGCCCTACGATCTGGATTGATCTTCCTGAGCAAGTTATCGCTAAAAGTTACTCTGTTGAGAAGAAGATTCAATAGTCATAAAAAAAACTCGATAAATGACTAGCAGAAAATCAAATATTAAATTATACATGGCAAGGTAAATTTAGGAAGACAGAACAGTCTTAGGTGGCTGATTTTATGCCTACATTTTATAGCAATATTAAAAAATTATCAAGAGGCTGCTTCCTCATCAACGCCCCGCTCTTTACGCTAAAGTTTTCTACTGTTTTAAAAAGAAGAATTGAGAGAAAGAGTCAAACTTTAGCGTAAAGAGCGGGGCGTTGATGAGGAAGCAGCCTCTTTCATATACGAAGTAATTTCTGTTCGTTTTAAGTTTTAATGTCGCTCCTTACTTTCAGTTAAAAAAAAAACTTGTTTTTTTTTTTATTTATATCACTTTGGCTTAAGAATAAAAAGGGAATTTTAACATTGCGCAATGTCTCAATAAAATCATTGCACCCGGAAGCTGCTGAAAGAGACTGAATCTCTGTGATAGAGCATTTTCTTTAGTCTACAGGGTACGGGGTAGGAAAGATACTTTTAAAATCTTCATCAGCCTTCTAGTACAAGGAACTCCTTATCAGTATTCAGCACTACTATCATCTGAGTCGTGCATTGAAATATTCGGATTATTTGCAAATAACTGGATTACTTGCCCCACTCAAAGATAAGTTATTATTTATTCTCATTGCATTCATTTAGCCAGTGTGGATCATTTCATAATTGTGCTTATTGAGAACTTCTCTGTGGATATACCTTTTTCACTTAATTGTTTTTGGACTGATGCCGAGCCGTGAGTGAAATTTGCTTATCATGGACAATTGGAATACCAGTACGCTTTATTATTGCCCAGTCTTGAATTTTGCTCAGCACAATCTCGATGAGGGGTTAGACCATCAGTCTATTATAAAATACGCTAGTGATTTTTTCCCGTATGAAGATGTTCTTGGAGCTAAGAAACTTTTATATAGCAATTGCCTCCCAGATGAGTTTATACCTCGTAGTTCGGGACCCAGTGCTAAGAATAGTTCATTGTCGGACATTATCGCTACTCTTTCTCGCTGCTCTGCAGAAAATATTGATATTCCAGAGTTCGTTATCAAATCCCCCTCTGAAGTCCCTAGCATTCCGGCGTCAGCTTATTCTATCCTTACCGCCAAAGTCAACCAGTGCCTTGATCAGTTAAAATCGCTTGCTCACCTCAATAGTCCAACAACGTCTATTAATAGTTCTTTGGTCTCAGATAGTAAGGGTACCAATCACAAACCCTCGTACGCTGTTGTTCTTAAATATCCGCCTCCAGAACTAAGAGACCCCGTTTCTCGCAAGGAAAAGCTTGATTCTTTCGCCGGACATGACGGTATTGTGTCGGTAAAGTCCGATCCGGTAAGGAAAAGATGGGTTGTTGTTACGCGGGATAAAGTTTCCGCCAATTCTCTTGCCGCATCTGCTGTTGCGAGCTATCCAAATATTCTTGCTAAAGTGATTGATCGCAAACCTCTTGGAGTAATTAGGGGACTTCCCGTTAGTGTTTCTAGCAGTATACTCATCTCCGTTATTCCTGGTCTTGTTGAGGCCAGCCAGATCGGCTCTTCTCATACATTCCGTTTAGAGTTCCTTGATTCCGCTGCACTAAAATCTGCCATCGCTACAGGTCTGCGCTTGGGTTATGAGTCTTTTAAAATATCGGAATACAAAGAATTGCCCAGACGGTGTCTTAGATGCCAAAGTATCCATCATTCGTTAGCTCACTGCCCGTGTGCCCCAAATGAGATGAAGTGCTCTAAATGTTCTGGATGCCATTCCAATACTAAAGACAATCCTTGCTTAGAGGCTCCGAAATGTGCCAACTGCGGCGAAGCTCATATTTCCTATAGTATGAATTGCCCAGTGATAAAACGCGCTCTGAACTCTGCTCCAAAATGAACCAAGCCACTATTTTAAGTTTTGCTTCTCTTAATATTAACGGCACAAAAGACAAAGACTTGTTAATTAATGAATAATTAGTCCATGACATAGTGTTCTTGCAAGAACATCTTCTAACCAAATCAAACGTTTCTAGCCTGAAGCGATCTTCTGTCCACCATTTTTTTCGCAAGAGGCCAAGAAATCTAGAGGCCGCCCTTCCGGTGGCCTAGCAATTTTCTTCCGTTCTCCATCGAAGCCCTCTGTGATTCATTGTGATGATAACATCTTAGCGATTAAATGTGACAGTACCGCCTTTATAAACGTTTACTTACCTTCCGATCGACGTTCTATAGCATCGTTCACATCTTTCGCTAAATGTTGCTCCAGTTTAAAGTCTCTACTCGAAAGTCTACGTTTGAAAGACCTAAATTGGGTTTTAGCTGGTGACCTTAACTGTGATATTCTTGGTACCTCCGATAGATCAATCCTCTTGCTAGAATCACTTCCTAGCATATATCACGTCGCAGTTAAGAGCCTCCCATTCGCGTATATTCATAACAGAGGCTGTTCAAAATCGAACCTGGATCACGTGATCTCTTCCAGTTCCAGCTTAATATCATCGATTGTCAGGGTGGACGAAGAGAAGATTGACGACGATCACCTTATTCTTAGCTGTAATTTGTCTTGTGAGCTATCTGGCAAAACACTTTCGGCTCAGCCGAAGTGGCATGCGAAGTTGAATTGGGATCGTGCTAATGTCCCACTATACCTTGCTACGCTAACTGCTTTACTCTCGACCATAAAAGTGCCATATCACCTGCTGCAAACGTCAGTTTCCTCGCCTTCAAGTACAGTTGACCTAAATTTCTATTATTGTCAAATCGTCCATTGCCTTAAATCAGCTTCCAAAGCTGCAGTGCCTGTGGATAAAGTTAGGATTGGTACAAGAAAGCCTAATTGGAACATTGATCCTGAAGTAAAACGTGCTAAGCAAAAAGCCAAATTTTGGCTACGTATGTGGATATCATGTGACCGACCATCTTCCGGAGCTGTTTTCTCTGTGAAACCAAAGTGTAAACTTGAATATAAGGCCAGTTTGAAGAGGGCATGCTTGAATGCATGGCCAGGCCCCACCGATAAGGCCTTCTGGAATAAGGTTATTAATAGTGAGAAATGTTCCCCATCTACCCTTTCTTGTCTCTAGCTAGCTAATTTTGTTGATTAAGCGTGAGTTCAGTGTATTTAATAGTTTTCTTCAGTCTATTTATTATAAGTTGCTTAAACCGCTTTTACCATACCGTCTCCTGCAGGCTGATGTCCAGCCTGTAGCAATATCTGAAATTCGCCGGGCTTTAAGAAAAATTAAGCGTTCAAATAACCTTGATGGTGACGGCCGTTCTTACCGATTTTTTGCTTATGATTGTCCTGCTCTACTTAACCATCTACAAATATTTTTCCAGTCTTGCTTAGCACAGTCGCTTGTTCCTGATAGTTTCCTTTGTGGCCGTGTAACGTCTATTCAAAAGCGAGGCAAGGACCCCACGTCATGTGTGAATTATCGTCCCATTACAGTATCGTGTTTCTTAAGTAAGTTGCTTGAACATATGTTACTACCAGAAATTGAGTCGAATTGTGATTTTACGCCTTTTCAATTTGGTTTTTGGAAAAGTTTCGGTTGCTCCCATGCACATCATGTTTTAAGCCGACTCATGAAAGATGCCGTAAAAGCTAAAATGTCTTTATACTGTCTTACTGTTGATATTTCTGGAGCTTTCGATAATATTGTGCACTCTCAGGCTCTATTTTCCCTTGCGTCTTCAGGTGTTAATCCTTCCGTACTAAGTTTATTGTCTTCTTGGTATTCAAAGTCTAAAATTCAAGTTACCTGGAATGGCCAAATATCTGACCCGGTTAAAATTAATAAGGGAGTTCGGCAAGGTGCCGTATTGTCTCCTAGTATATTTAAATGCGTGCTTGCATCGTGCCTGCGTCCCCTTAGAAGTTCTGTTTTTTACGGTAATACTGGTTTGTCTTCTATTGCATATGCAGATGACGTTCTTCTTGTTGCCCGGACTCGCCGTGGATTGCTTTCTAATTTTACTATATTAACCAATGAATTATCTAAAATTGGACTGTCAGTTAATGCATCTAAATGCGAGTTTATTTGTTTTAATAGCCCTTATGCGGTCGCTCCATTCGTTGCTGGGACTGCAATTCTGCCATGTTCTTCTTTAGTTAGTTGGCTTGGTCTGTGTTTCGGCCCAACACTTTCCACTACCTGTTCATCCCTAGTGAATCAAGCCGTGAAAAACCTACGCGTCGCTTACGGAAAAATATCTCCAAACAAAAGCCGTTACAACCGCAACGGTTTGTGCATGATTTATAATGCTTATTGCGCCCCTGTGCTTTTGTTTTTATCAGGCATGGCTCATCTGTTTCGTAAAAAAGATCGACATACTCTACGTACGGCTTATTTCAGATATTGCAAATTCCTCCTCCGGCTTCCTAGATGGCACCGAAACAAAAAAATAGTTGCTCGATTTGGTATAGTAGATGTGCCTTCTCGGATTCGGTCTTCCGGTGACGATTTATGAAAAAGACTGTCAACTTTATTCACGTTTATGACCCTCTGCAGCCTTTTTTCCATATTGATACTGGTTGATTTGTCCATGTTGTCTTTTGTTAGTTTGAATTTTGTTTTTCCTCGCTGTTTATTGTATTTGTTTTTGTTTATTTATTTACAATACTCCGTACTTTGTGTTTTTTATACTTTACGGGTAATAAAGTTCATTCATTCATTCATTCAAAGTAACATCCACCTCGAAAGGGTTCTTTATTGGAATAATACATGTAAGTCTAAGAACACAGATTTATCTGTAAATTCTACGCAAATATATTAACTTTCCTTCAAAGGCGGGGGACCATCAATATACTTTTGCTAGGTCACCACAAAACAATTTATTGTATACTAGTGAGCAATAAACTTGTTAATTTTAAGGAGTTCAACTCTCCAATCCTTCTAACTGTTGATTCCGATAATGATCTAGTTTATGGATGATTACGTGATGACAAGTTAACAAGTCTTGTGTTTGCCTTCGATTTGCATAGTTACTGGTATTTTCACAGAATCAACCCTAAACTTAATAACCGTTCTCCCTTGCACTGCTTCCCTTTGTGTTCTTGTTGACACTGCTTACCATCCTCAAGAAGCTTTTATTAAGAAAAAAATATCCCACAGCATCGTCTGGCAGTTAATTGTACCTTGGAACAATCTCCCAGTAGTAAAAACTTAAGAAGAGCATCGCTATTTCATACTTCTTAGAAAATATTCTGGCAACCCATGAAAGCCGAAGTCGCTTTTGATGGTATTCATGTAGAGAATTCCTACTCATCAAGGTCAGCGCAATAGCGCTGCCTAAGTAAGGAGCGACATGGGCACAGTGTATTATTTTTTTTATGACAACGACGCTTCATATAGATGGAATTATCGTAGAAACTTTGAAAGGATATCATTTGATTGGAAATTGAAAATTTTAGTGCCCTTTTTAAAATCCAAAAGTGAGCAGAGGGTAATCACCCCACCCCAAATACAATGAGACGGGTCCTGTAACATTATGATAGTAGGAAATTTCTTTGTCGTATTGGTGACAATAGGTTAATTGATAAACTGTCTAATTGATAAATCGTCAAATCTGATTGATGAGTTTTCTCATTGATTTTAGTCTAATTTATTGAATTTTATATTTGACAAATTTTGAATAGTTGAATTTGTCCGGGTAATCTTTTCGATTTGCCTTAGTCTATGGAAGGGGGGGAACACAGAGCATTGTTGCTCTCTAGCATAAGTGTTAGGTTCCCTGTTTGCATAGATACTAGAGACTCAAAATACTTCATTTCTTAAATCTTGCATCTTTTTATCCTGAGTTGCTTTTGGTATTTCTCGCGAGACATATGATGGCAATATTTTATCAATTTAAAAAAAATTCACTCTTTTTTCTAAGGGAAGTCCGTTTTTATTGTTCCACCAATTGGTTCTTTCATTTTAGTAAAAGCAAAACTTTATTAGACGCCATTAAAAGGCAAATTGACTTTTCTTGTTTGCTGTCTATCCTTTGTTAAAAGGGGAAAAAAATAGTTTGATATTAAAATTCTAATACCTATCTTACCCTCTCCGAAACCTATTATTTAAATGGCTTGAATGCGTCTGAGAAATTTAATTAAAGAGGGTGCTAAAGATAGAATCCGTAAAAACGTTAAGGTGATGTGACACATTAAAGAATTATCTCATTAAAATCAATAAAAAAAACAAGTTTTTTCAACTGAAAGTAAGGAGCGACATTAAACCTTAAAACAAACAGAAATTATTCAGTATATGAAAGGGGCTGTCCCCTCCTCAACGAACCGCTCTTTACGCTAAATTTTGACTATTTCTCACAACTCTACTTTTCAAAACAATCAACAACTTTAGCGTAAAGAGCGAGGCATTGAGGAGGGAACAAGTTTTAATTAGTAGTAAATATACGTAACTTATAAATTAACTTATGTAACGAACTTCTATATTCGTATACTTTTAATGATATTTTAAGTTTTATTGATACTCCTTACTTTCATCACATCAGCAAGGTGATCACTATTGATGATCAGAAAAGTGAGAAATGATCACTATTGATGATCAGAAAAGGTTTAAATGATCACTATTGATTATCAGAAAAGGGATAAATGATCACTATTGATGGTCAGCAAAGGGAGAAATGATCACTATTGATGATCAGAAAACGGAGAAATGATCACTATTGATGATCGGAAAAGGGAGAAATGATCACTATTGATGATCGGAAAAGGGAGAAATGATCACTATTGATGATTAGAAAAGGGAAAAATGATCACTACTGATGATCAGAAGGGAGAAATGATCACTGTTGATGATCAGAAAACGCAGAAATGTTCACTATTGATTATCAGAAAAGGGAGAAATGATCACTATTGATGATCGGAAAAGGGAGAAATGATCACTATTGATGATCGAAAAAGGGAGAGATAATCGCTATTGATGGTTAGAAAAGGGAGAAATGATCACTATTGATGATAGGAAAAAGGAAAAATGATCGCTATTGATGATCAGAAAATGGAGAAATGATCACTATTGATGATCAGGAAAGGGATAAATGATCACTATTGATGGTCAGAAAAGGAAGAAATGATCACTATTGATGATCGAAAAAGGGAGAAATGATCACTATTGATGGTCGAAAAAGGGAGAAATGATCACTATTGATTATCAAAAAAGGGAGAAATGATCACGATCACTTTTGTTCAACTGTAGCACCAATTGGTTTTACAACCAGCGGTCAAATCTCACCTCAGTGTCAATGCTAAAATAACTATTTTTGTTCTATCTAAGAGGGTAGGGGCTACTAAAGCATTGCTTTAGCAGCTGTATACAGACCTTCTTGTGTGCAAATTCTTATAATAATAAAATCTTCTTATAATGTCATGTTTCTTGAAGGGATCTTTACATTCTCAACGTTTTTCATCATTTTACTGTTGAGCATTAATACCGCTTTCACACTTTTTTTACAATAAAAACAAAATTAACAGTAGATTGATAATAAACTTTATCTTTCTTCACAATATGGTCTTAAAAGCAGTAGTCTTAAAACCTTTTCTATAAATGATGCTCAGATCTGATGAGAATTAGCCTTTCACTATATTATACCACAGGATACTTTTTCTTCCGTTTTTTCAGAATTATGTAAGGCAGATAACAACCCCTTACAAATACTAATCTTCGCCTTAGTTTTAAAATATTCCATTTTGAAATTGAATATAATCTATATATATATATATATATATATATATATATATATATATATATATATATATACATATATATATATATATATATATATATATATATATATATATATATATATATATATATATATATATATATATATATATATATATATATATATATATATATATATATATATATATATCTATCTATCTATATATATAAAAATAAGTTGTCTGTCTGTCTGTGGATGGATGGATCAGGTGACGTCACCTGAAAAAACTGGATCAGGTGACGTCAAAACTGAAAAAACTAAAAAAAGGCAAAAACTACAAAAAAAACTAAAAACTAATAAAAAAAAATAAAAAAGCTAAAAAACTAAAAAAACTAAAAAAAGGCAAAAACTACAAAAAAAACTAAAAACTAATAAAAAAGCTAAGAAACTAAAAAAACTAAAAAAAGGCAAAAACTACAAAAAAAACTAAAAACTAATAAAAAAAATAAAAAAGCTAAAAAACTAAAAAAACTAAAAAAACTAAAAAAAGGTAAAAAACTAAAAAAACTAAAAACTAAAAAAAACTAAAAAAAAAGGAAAAAACTGAAAAATAAGCTAAAATAAAGGTAAAAACCAATAAAAAACTAAAAAAAAAACTGAAAAAACTAAAAAAAGGCAAAAACTACAAAAAAAAAACTAAAAACTAATAAAAAAAGTAAAAAAGCTAAAAAACTAAAAAAACTAAAAAAACTAAAAAAAGGTAAAAAACTAAAAAAAATAAAAAATTAAAAAAAACTAAAAAAAAGGAAAAAACTGAAAAATAAGCTAAAATAAAGGTAAAAACCAATAAAAAACTAAAAAGAAAAAAAGGAAAAAACTAAAAAAAATTTTCATCTAAAAAACTTAAAAAAAACTAAAAAAGGTAAAAACTAAAAGAACTAAAAAAGAAAAAAATAAATGACGAAACTCAAAGAGAAAGCGACCAGGACAAAAGGAATATTCGATTAGCAATCAACAAAGCACCGGGACACAGGGAGTATAAATGACGACCAGGACATAAGTAAAAAAAAAAAAACTATCTATATATATAAAAATAAGTTGTCTGTGGATCTGTGGATCGTGGATCAGGTGACGTCACCTGAAAAAACTGGATCAGGTGACGTCAAAACTGAAAAAACTAAAAAAAGGCAAAAACTACAAAAAAACTAAAAACTAATAAAAAAAATAAAAAAGCTAAAAAACTAAAAAAACTAAAAAAAGGCAAAAACTACAAAAAAAACTAAAAACTAATAAAAAAGCTAAAAAACATAAAAAAACTAAAAAAAAGGCAAAAACTACAAAAAAAACTAAAAACTAATAAAAAAAATAAAAAAGCTAAAAAACTAAAAAAACTAAAAAAACTAAAAAAAGGTAAAAAACTAAAAAAACTAAAAACTAAAAAAAACTAAAAAAAAGGAAAAAACTGAAAAATAAGCTAAAATAAAGGTAAAAACCAATAAAAAACTAAAAAAAAAACTGAAAAAACTAAAAAAAGGCAAAAACTACAAAAAAACTAAAAACTAATAAAAAAAGTAAAAAAGCTAAAAAACTAAAAAAACTAAAAAAAATAAAAAAACTAAAAAACTAAAAAAAATTTTCATCTAAAAAACTAAAAAAAACTAAAAAAGGTAAAAACTAAAAGAACTAAAAAAGAAAAAAATAAATGACGAAACTCAAAGAGAAAGCGACCAGGACAAAAGGAATATTCGATTAGCAATCAACAAAGCACCGGGACACAGGGAGTATAAATGACGACCAGGACATAAGTAAAAAAAAAAAAACTATCTATATATATAAAAATAAGTTGTCTGTGGATCTGTGGATCGTGGATCAGGTGACGTCACCTGAAAAAACTGGATCAGGTGACGTCAAAACTGAAAAAACTAAAAAAAGGCAAAAACTACAAAAAAAACTAAAAACTAATAAAAAAAATAAAAAAGCTAAAAAACTAAAAAAACTAAAAAAAGGCAAAAACTACAAAAAAAACTAAAACTAATAAAAAAGCTAAAAAACATAAAAAAACTAAAAAAAAGGCAAAAACTACAAAAAAAACTAAAAACTAATAAAAAAAATAAAAAAGCTAAAAAACTAAAAAAACTAAAAAAACTAAAAAAAGGTAAAAAACTAAAAAAACTAAAAACTAAAAAAAAATAAAAAAAAGGAAAAAACTGAAAAATAAGCTAAAATAAAGGTAAAAACCATTAAAAAACTAAAAAAAAAACTGAAAAAACTAAAAAAAGGCAAAAACTACAAAAAAACTAAAAACTAATAAAAAAAGTAAAAAAGCTAAAAAACTAAAAAAACTAAAAAAAATAAAAAAACTAAAAAACTAAAAAAAATTTTCATCTAAAAAACTAAAAAAAACTAAAAAAGGTAAAAACTAAAAGAACTAAAAAAGAAAAAAATAAATGACGACACTCAAAGAGAAAGCGACCAGGACAAAAGGAATGTTCGATTAGCAATCAACAAAGCACCGGGAAACAGGGAGTATAAATGACGACCAGGACATAAGTAAAAAAAAAAAATTAACAAAACTAAAAAGAAGGTAAAAACTACAATAAAACTAAAAAGAAAAAAAAACTAAAAACTAATAAAAAAACTATAAAATCTAAAAATCTAAATAAACTAAAAAAGAAAAAAAAAGGAAAAAAATAAAGGAGAAAAACAAAACTAAAAAACGAATGTATATACAGACCGGTACACCGGGATACAAATGACGACCGGGACACAGGGAATATAAATGACGACCGGGACACAGGGACACAACTACAACGGGGACACCGGGAGAAACAGGGGGATATAAATGACGACCGGGACAAAAAAACTAAAAAGAAAAAAAAACTAAAAACTAATAAAAAAACTAAAAAATCTAAAAATCTAAATAAGCTAAAAAAGAAAAAAAAAGGAAAAAAATAAAGGAGAACAACAAAACTAAAAAACGAATGTATATACAGACCGGGACACCGGGATACAAATGACGACCGGGACACAGGGAATATAAATGACGACCGGGACACAGGGACACAACTACAACAGGGACACCGGGGGAAACAGGGGGATGTAAATGACGACCGGGACACCGGGACAGGGAATGGTCGATTAGCAATCACCATCAACAAAGCTCAAGGGCAATCATTAGAATCATGAGGTATAGATCTGAATACAGATTGTTTTCCCATGGACCATTATATGTTGCATGTTCAAGAGTCGGTAAACCTGACAATCTATTTATATGCAAAGACAATGGGACAGCAAAGAATGTTGTATATTCGCAAGTTTTACGTAGTTAAAACCATATATATATATATATATATATATATATATATATATATATATATATATATATATATATATATATATATATATATATATATATATATATATATATATATATATATATATATATATATATATATATATATATATATATATCTATATTCACAGGTGGGACATAGGGACACAACTACAATGGCGCGTAACTATTATGGCGCGTAACGACTTACGCGCGCGGGGGGGCTTGGGGGGGCGCGAAGCGCCCCCACCAACTAGGTGTTGGGGTGGCGCGAAGCGCCACTCCAACAGCTAGTATATATATATATATATATATATATATATATATATATATATATATATATATATATATAAAGACAAATTTTTAATTGTAAGAAGATCGTTGAAAGAGAAATTTCTAATTGTAAAATAACTGAAGAACCTACAATGGCAACACCCGAGGAAGCTGCTCAAAACGAATGTATTCAAGCCGAAGTAGCTGAGTTGGTAAAGCGTTATGTTTCAGGTTCTAGGTCCGAGAGGCTCCAGGTTTGAACCTTGACTTTAGAAGAAAAAAAAACTAAAAAAGGTAAAACCTACAAAAAAACTAAAAAGGAAATACTAAAAAAACTAAAAAAGCTAAAAAACAAAAACAAAAAAAAAGGTAAAAAACTAAAAAAGAAAAAAAAACTAAAAAAAATTAAAAACTACAAAAAAAACTGAAAAGAAAAAAAACTAATAAAAAATAAAAAAACTAAAAACTGAAAAAGAAAAAGAAAACTAAAAAAAGGAAAAAACTGAAAAATAAAGGAGAAAAAGAAAACTAAAAGCCGGGACACAGGGAATATAAATGACGACCGGGACCCTCAAAGAGAAATTAAAGACTGGGACACTGGGACACAAGTAACGACCGGGAGACATAAATGACGACCGGGACACTCAAAGATAAATTATAAACCGTGACACCGGGAGACAAATGACGACCGGGACACAGGGAATATAAATGACGAACGGGACGCTCAAAGAGAAATTACAGACTGGGACACTGGGACACAAATGACGACCGGGATACTGGGAATAAAAATGACGACCGGGACACAGGGAATGTTCGATTAGCAATCTCCATCAACAAAGCTCAAGGGCAATCATTAGAACAATCAGGTATAGATCTGAATACGGATTGTTTTTCCCATCGACAATTTTATGTTGCATGTTCAAGAGTCGGTAAACCTGACAACCTATTTATATGCACAGACAATGGGACATCGAAGAATGTTGTATATTCGCAAGTTTTACATAGTTAAAAACATATATATATATATATATATATATATATATATATATATATATATATATATATATATATATATATATATATATATATATATATATATATATATATATACATATATATATATATATATATATCTATAACGAAAAGAGAAATCTTTTCTCTTTTATTTATATTCACAGGTGGGACACAGGGACACAACTACAATGGCGCGTAACTAATATGGCACGTAACGACTTACGCACGCGGGGGGGGGCTAAGCGCCCCCACCAACTAGGTGTTGGGATGGTGCTTCGAAGAATGTTGTATATTCGCAAGTTTTACGTAGTTAAAAAGATATATATATATATATATATATATATATATATATATATATATATATATATATATATATATATATATATATATATATATATATATATATATATTTTCTCTATAACGAAAAGAGAAAAAGATTTCTCTTTTCGTTATATATATATATATATATATATATATATATATATATATATATATATATATATATATATATATATATATATATATATATATATATATATATATATATATATATATATATATATATATACGAAAAGAGAAATCTTTTTCTCTTTTCGTTATAGAGAAAAAGATTATAGAGAAAAAAAGACTATTTTGTTATAGAGAAAAAGCGCCCCCACCAACTAGGTGTTGGGGCGGTGCGAAGCGCCACCCCAACAGCTAGTATATTTATACTTTTTAATTTTTGAAAATCATCGGGCTTGGTTTACCTTGGTTTGAACAATCCAAACATTAGTATCTTTGATAGATCCTTTTCTGTTTAATTTAAATGGTAGTGATCTGCTAAAGCCTGACTAAAATTCCATTGAACTTCTGAATATGGCATTTTTTTATTAAGTAATTGATGGTACAGGGGTCCCTTATTCCTTTTATTGTTCATTATCATATTGCCAAAGAACACCTCACCCTATGATGAAGTAATGGCGCTACTTTCACAGCTATTTAGGTTTTGTTTTCCGTGATCAGAAATGAAAAAGAGGATTTGGGTACAAGTAAGAAACGGGAACTCAAAATTTTCTTATTAGGATTGAAAGATTTATATAAAAAAAAGTATGAAGTTTGTCAAATCTCAAGTAGTTGTCCACGAAAAGATGAAAATAAGTACTTTCATTAGCCTAATTTAAAAGATACTATCGGAACTATAAACCTAAAAATTTTTTTATTTAAATTAATTTTTTTTTAACCCACTAAATACCCCAAACAAATATAGCAAAGCTGACTAATTGAGTCAAAATTTGATTTTTGCAAAAATATTACAACGCAAAATGCAAAGTTTTGAAATATCACTCTTATTATTATGAAAGCGCACATCCTTGTCTATATAGGCTTGGAAAGAAAACTGAGAAATAACCGTTTCCTTGCTTATGATCGTATGCAATCTGAAATGACGTGGTTAACCTATGGTATAAAAATTCCTTTTATGGGATCCAGCAACTTTTTCCATTTGAATTACCGGACTGACTTTTGGCCCGTTTATTTAGAAATACCTTCGAATATCGTAAGTGTCTTAATGTTTAATTTTTATAGATGGAATACTGTTTCCAAATATGCTGTGGGGCGTATAGTCCCAGTGGTGAATATATAGCCCTTTCCTTGTACCGTTTGTGTTGAGTTAAGTAAAAGTAACCGTAATATAACAATATAGCTTCATTTAAGCTTCTCATCAATTCCCAGTATGTATATTTCAGATAATTAGTCAGACCGTCCCTGAGGAAATGCTACCCAAGTTTTAATCTCCTTCGGACCGTACCCATACCTCCTTCAAGGGCAAGGTTAAGAACCATTGTAGCACAACAATACAATCTACTTTACCACACAAGGAGAAAATCACAACAGAACTATCTGAGCTCCATAAAGTAAACTTCTTTGAGATAATGTCGCATTGAATTTGCCTAGGACGAAGAATTGTGAATATCATTTAGATTTCCAGAAAATAATTACGGGAAGGTTAACCTCTAATCCCAAATTTTAATTTTTATGTCGAACAATTTTTTTTTTATTTTTCTTTTTCCTCTTTCCATTTTGTTACAAATCCATCTCCTTTTGCCCAAGCTTCATCAGTAATTTTGATTTAGTCGTCACTAACATATTTGATCAACTGATTTTCAATTGAGTTACGTATACAAATCAGCAGATGATTACTACTAGAAGATATTAACTAAACAGCTTTTAACGTTGTTTCGTTAATATTTACTAACTAGAAGAACAGGAGATAATATTTACTATACGGAAAGATATTAACTAAATAATGGAAGATATGAGCAAAAACAACGTTCGCCAGCTAAATTTGCTAAAAATTACTTTTAAGACAAACAAATATTACAGTTTTGAGTTTATAGCTAAAAACTATTTTATACTTAAAATGTTTATTATTTTAGACTGGAATCTGGCGTAAACAAAATTTTGATCCAAGTCTCTTTTAGATGGAAACCATTCAACAAAAGGTGGTCAACTATTTCGACTTACTTTTATTTCCGATACCCTTGCCTGATCGAGCTTTTTTGGTGAGGGTGTAAGAGATATTCTTGGTATTTTTATCCATAAATATGCCCAACATTTGTAAGTATAGGAACACTAAAGACTTGCGTTACAACTTTAAAGGGTTTGAATCTCCATTCGATAGATGGAGATTGTGCCACTCCACAACTATGGTCCTTGGATCGCACCACACCCGTAGCCACACTTCATGAGCTTTGGCATCCAACATTTAGTTTTCTTTCTTCTTATGCGTTTACTTTACTTTTTGACAAGGTATTATTGACGTATTTTCTTATGTTTAAAAAATAATAAATAAGGTATAATTAGAGAAAAGTTGAGGTGGCAAAGACAGGATTTGCGGATGAAGGGAGACATATTTCCAAAGATTATCCTTTTTGACAAACCACTTAGCACTAAACAAATGGGAGATTGTCTTCGATTTGGATGGGAGGATATCGTAAGAAAAGATTTAAGGGAAATGGAAACTTTCCGAGGGTGACTTGGCACTTCGATGATTTGTTAGTAGAAGTTGTATTGTAATTTAAAAAATCTGCTTAACCTTCGTCGGAATGAAAGGAGATGGCTTTGTTGTAACAAAATTTATTTTCTAAGAAAACCTAGTGAATACTCGCCATAACCTTCGGTTTCTGCACATGTTTCTAACGCTTCTCCCTCCCCTAAAAAAGGGTGCTTGTCGTACTAGGACCCACGTATGACTAAACTTTATTCCCAGTGAAGTAGCGGCTTAACAAGAAGAAACCATGCATACCTAGGTTATCCGAATAACGTGTCTGTACCCTCTTCGGAACAGACTGGTAATTTGAATTGAAATATTTCAGCAGGTCTTGGGGGGCCAAGTAGACCTCAAATTTTGGCTTGAAAGTAGGGGCAGAAGTAAATTGAAAGAAACTATATATCCCGGTTTCCCAAACGGTATATCTGCAATGTCTCAGGAATGAGAGTTGGAGATTGCGCTGAAAATTAATGTATATTGGGGGGAAGAAGAGAGGCTTAATATTTCGTATTTAGGAGTAGGGGATGTGAGGGACATCAAATGCGTGTTAACTATCGGCCTAATAGTTCTGACATTATTAGCGTGTACTATATGTATAATACATGTACTGCGAGAGCTGTTCTGATTTGGAAGAGCAAGCAATAAAAAAAAACACTGATTATGCTTGAACTGGATGAATACATTTTACTCCATCGAAATGCATTGTGATTGACAGCTTATTTTGACGTTACATAAGTCACTACAAACGTTGACCTTACTTAATTTACATTACACGTAACCATGCCATGACTAGAAGATTAGAAGACAAGTGACAATGAGAATCAGTATATACAAGCCAGCCGCGTAACTGTGCCGGGGCCTAACCTTGAAATCGGCTACATAGTTGTTGGTTTTTTTTCTTAAAACTGGCTTATTGACATTCCTGGCCACAAACGGTATAAACTGGTCAAAACTTTAAAGAAGAATTAATATTTTTCCCAGGGTGTTTGTATCGAACCTATGGTGACGCCAAGACATGAAAAAGAAGCGACGATGAGAATAAATATATACAAGCCTGCCGCGTAGCCATGCCAGGGCCCGGCGGCGTAACTGCCAGTCTACCGGTACTAAATAACGCAATAAGGCTTCTCTATTTTATTTATTAATTGTTATTATTTTACTCAGATGTACTTACTATGGAAGGGGTTGTCTACAGACTTTGGAGGGGGGAATTGGAATTTCTAGTGCCCTTTTTAAGAATCCAACGTGATCGGACAACAACTCACCGCCCTCTGAGCACACTTTTCCCCAAATATTTTCTATCAAAATTTTAAGATAGCCATTTTATTTTCAGTCCAAAGATTAAATAATAAAAAGAATAGGTCTACAAAATCCTTCGAAGCTTAGGGACAAATGTTGCAAGCTATGTTGGGGGCATAAAAGGTTTTTATGGAAGGGGCGGTCATATAAAATTCGGAGGGAGGCTATTCGATCGGAAGTTTTAGTTCCCTTTGTAAGAGTCAAAAGTGATCTAAGGGTAACTAGCCCCTTCCCCTCTGACGCCCTCTTCCCCCAAGATACATCTGATTGAAATTTTAGGGAGTAATTTTGTTGAAAATAGTCCAAAGATCACATAATGAAAACTAAGGAGTGGACTCAACCTCCCAAAGCCTGGGGGTAAGGATTGTTTGTTATATCCCGGGGTATATAATGTTTTTGTGGAAGGGATGGTCTTATAAACTTTGGAGAAGGCTTATTTGATTGCTTATTGAAAGTTCTAGTTCCCTTTTTAAGAGTCAAATATGGTCAAAGAGATAATATACCCCACACGCCCTCTTTCCCCAAATCAATTCTAATTGAAACTTTGAGACCGCCATCTGGGAAAATTGTTAGAAGCTTTGCCCTAGGGGCATAAAAAGTTTTTATTGGAGGGGTTGTCATATAAACTTTGGAACGGGCTTATTCATTCTAGTTCCCTCTTTAAGATTCAATAGTTATCGAAGGGCAATTAACCCCCTTTTAACGCCTTCTTTCCCCAAATGCATCAGATTAAAATTTGAGACAGCCATTTTGTTCAAAATAATCCAAAGATCGGATAAAAGAAAACTCCGGGGTGGACAGAGCTCACTAAAGCAGTGCTCATTTCCAAGCTTAGGGTTGTTTTAGAGGGGACATATCTCTGGATGGATTCTAACCGACTTGTGATTAGCGTTGATAAATCTTGCGTTTTATTTTGCTGCTGTGCTGGAAGTGTCTAGTCAGAGATATGAGATATCAAAACATCCAGAGGATTGATCAGTCGGCCAGAAAAGTGTTTTGCAAAATATCTGGGAGTCCTGCTTGATGAGAACCTGTCATTCCTACATCAGATTCAAACAGTGGAGCTACAGATATCCCAGAATCTTGGAATAAAAAAGTAACTAAAGAATACTTTGCCACAGGAAACACTGCTCCTGCTATACAACACTCTTATCACACCCCTTAAACAATACTGTCCAATGATCTGGCAATCGACTTTTGAATCTCACCTGCAGAAGCTCAATCCGATTCATCAAGGATCTTTGAAACTAATTGGAACAAATATTCCTTCTAAAAACATTCCATCCATCCCTCTTTAACTCTTTCCTTATCACTAATTGTGGCCTTCTATCTTTAACTGGAAGAAGTCCAGACTGACTACTCCCTCTCAATTTATTAACATGTCAGTATAACATTTTATTGTTATGCTAGCTAACGGCATCATCCAGGTCCTCGGCAATTTTTCCCATGGCCTCCACTTCACACCTCCTTAGCTCGTATTCTAATGCTATCTCCACTGTCTTTACATTACTTCTATTTTCATCTGATCTATCACTCAGATAATTTTTGTACAAACCCCTTCTCCTCTCTTTTAAACATAAAGCTATTTTACTAATATTCCTAGCCGAAGTCTTAACTTTCTTCCCTAAGACACCATCAGCAATTGTGATCTATAATTTCAGCATGTATGATCTATAATGATCTATAAACATCGATAATCACACTCCTATATACCCAAGTATCTTGTACGGATTCTGTCAGTCCTCAGTTTACTATAACATAATCAATAAGGTTTGTAGTTTTACCATTACGTGAATACCATGTCAACTTATGGGCCATTTTTTGATCAAACACCGTATAGGTTATACCTAGATTCTTATACCTATAAAATCGCAAAAGTGTGTTGCCATTACTGTTTTCTTTTCCTACACCAAATTTACCTAGACTAGCATACCATATAACTCTATTTCTATCAACCTGGGTGTTAAAATCTTCAAGTGAAAACACTATATTTCTTCCGTGGACCAGTCTATTTGCTCCTTTAACTGTACGTAAAACTCATCTGAGTCACTAGTATCTCCGTCAGTACCTCCGTCATATCTCTCGTTCTGACGTCTCAGAACGGGACGTCAGTCCGTCTCGTTCAACGTGGCATATACTACTCTAACTGATACCCCGAACTTTTTAGTCATAAAACAAATTACTAGTATTCTATTATTATTGCCGTCACAGCCTTAAGAAAGCTTAGCAGCTTTCTTATTCATCCCGAGCCCTAGTCCCTGTCTATTTACCCCATCCTTCCTGCCCTATTAAGCATATTTTGTATCACATAATTTCATGCTTCCTACCCCTGAAATATGAGTTTCTGAAACTCAAAAATAAGTCCAGCTCGAATCGTCTGAATTCGTCTGTCAAAATTGCGATACGATAGTCATTGTTTAACATCGTAAGATACCATGTTCCAATTTTCATGTTCTTTAAATCATTGAAAAAAGGAACGATTCCGGATACCAGCGCAGGAGGGGGATCAACATATCTTCTCAAGTCTGCACCGAAGTGCTTAAGCAGGCTTGGAACCAGACAGCAAGAAGTCCCTGGGACCTTCAGTATGAATTGAAGCTTTGTTTAATCCTTGGCCCATCTTGGTCAAAACATGGTTTTCAGCAATTGATGACTTGGTTTTCATGCTCTTCCTTCAACAAGAGTTGAAATCCTACACAAACAGTGCCTCGCCTATTATCTCCGACTCATTATATATTCATACCTACAAATATTATGCTACTACGAGGAGGAAACCTATAGTAGATAAATTAGCTAAGAAGAGATTTTTCAGCCCCAAAACACCCTTCAAAACAGGCAAGGCCCAGAAGAATTATTAATTAATCAGAATCAGCCCATCTTGGTCAAAACATGTTTTTCAGCAATTGATGACTTGGTTTTCATGCTCTTCCTTCAACAAGAGTTGAAATCCTACACAAACAGTGCCTCGCCTATTATCTCCGACTCATTATATATTCATACCTACAAATATTATGCTACTACGAGGAGGAAACCTATAGTAGATAAATTAGCTAAGAAGAGATTTTTCAGCCCCAAAACACCCTTCAAAACAGGCAAGGCCCAGAAGAATTATTAATTAATCAGAATCCCGTGCGAATGCTGTGTCATTTACTAGGCTATAATTACTTCGAGGTACACCACTCCTCAAGTGGTCAGCTTAAACTTAACTTAAGATCAGTAGAAATATAAACCGATCATAATCCAAATTCAAATATTTTCCGAACAATAATTCAAGTTACTTATAATAATTCAAAAAACAAACAAATATTAACAAATGATTATTTAAATTAGTATTTATACTTATATATATGTATATATATATATATATATATATATATATATATATATATATATATATATATATATATATATATATATATCAATTTCAGATCAATTTCAGTAAGATCTCAGACATAGTCCGTGAGATTCTTTATATATATATATATATATATATATATATATATATATATATATATATATATATATATATATATATATATATATATATATATATATATATATATATATATATATATATATATATATATATATATATATATATGTATGTATATATCTATATATATAAAAATAAGTTGTCTGTCTGTGTGTCTGTCAGGTGACGTCATGTCTCTGTGTCGACTGACGTCATGAAGTTAGTTGTCGTCATTTTTGCTATGACGGTGACGTCATTAAAGATATTTAAGACATATATGTTCACGTAGAAATCTATTAATGTTTAAGTTTAAAATGACTGATGAACTTACAATGGCAAAAGCCGATGAAGATGCTCAAAGAGTCTATGCCAAAAAACTTGCTGCTGATAGAGAAAGTCAGAAAAGAAAGCGTGCCGAGGATTCAAAAGAACAGCAAGGAAACAGGCTTGCTGCTGATAGAGAAAGTCAGAACAGAAAGCGTGCCGAGGAACTACCAGAGCAACGAGAAACTAGACTTGCTGCTAAAAGAGAAAGTGAAAAAAGAAGGCGTGCCGAGGAATCACAAGAACAGCAAGAAATCAGGCTTGCTGCTGATAGAGAAAGTAAGAAAAGAAAGCGTGCCGAGGAATCACAGCAACCTGAAAGTTATCGCCTGGCATTCAGGTACAGCCCAGTCGATGATTATAGCATGAGTAGATGTATTCAAATCGGGACAATGTCTAAAATTTGTCCCTATTGCAAGGCCTTGAAATTCAATGGTGAAACAATGGGAATGTGTTGCGCCTCAGGAAAAGTTAAACTTCCTCTATTGGCTGCACCACAAGAGCCATTGAAGACTTTCCTTACTGGAACTACGTCAGAATCTAAGCGTTTTTTGTCACAAATCAGAAAATACAACTCATGTTTCCAAATGACGTCGTTTGGAGCCCAAATCGAAAATCCAGACCAATTTATGTCTACTTTCAAAGTAAAAGGGCAAATTTATCATAGAGCAGGGTCCCTTTTACCATTCTCAGGCGAGAATCATAAATTTTTACAATTGTACTTCATCAGTGATAGAAATTCTAAATTGAATGCACGTTGCGAAATTTCTCCCAACGTTGAAAGGACAATCGTTTCCCAATTGCAACATCTTTTCCACGAAAATAATAATTTAGTGCGTCTGTTCAAAACAGCCATCGATTTGATGCCTACTGATACGCATAAAATTGTTATTTCCGCTGACAAAACGCCTCCTGGCCAACATGTGCGTAGATACAATGCTCCAACTATTGACGAAGTGGCAATCGTTATGGTCGGTGATCAGTTTTTACCTCGAGATATTATTCTTCATAAGCGAAACGCTCAGTTGTTAAGAATTGCTGAAACTCATCGATGCTACGATGCCCTACAATATCCTATCATTTTTTGGGATGGAGCCGACGGCTATCACTTTAATTGATGAATCCAGCCACTAACAAAGAAATGAATAAGAAATGCAGTGCAATGCATTATTATTCCTATAGACTAATGATTCGGCAGGATGAAGAAAATTATATTTAAGAATGCCGTGAATTGTTTCACCAATTTGTCGTTGATATGTATGCTAAAATTGAATCAGAACGTTTGCTATATATCCGCCTGAATCAGACCAAGCGCCATTGTAGTTGTGTCCCTATGTCCCACCTGTGAATATAGATATATATATATATATATATATATATATATATATAAATATATATATATATATATATATATATATATATATATATATATATATATATATATATATATATATATATATATATATATATATATATATATATATATGTTTTTAACTACGTAAAGCTTGCGAATATACAACATTCTTTGCTGTCCCATTGTCTGTGCATATAAATAGATTGTCAGGTTTACCGACTCTTGAACATGCAACATATAATGGTCCATGGGAAAACAATCCGTATTCAGATCTATACCTCATGATTCTAATGATTGCCCTTGAGCTTTGTTGATGGTGATTGCTAATCGACCATTCCCTGAGTCGCCATCGTCATTTATATATCCCCCTGTGCACCCCGGCGTCCCCTTTGTAGTTATGTCCCTGTGTCCCGGTCGTCATTTATATTCCCTGTGTCCCGGTCGTCATTTGTGTCCCGGTGTTCCAGTCTGTGATTTCTCTTTGAGTGTCCCGGGCGTCATTTATATTCCCTGTGTCCCGGTCGTCATTTGTATCCCGGTGTCCCGGTCTGTATATACATTCGTTTTTTAGTTTTGTTTTTCTCCTTTATTTTTTTCCTTTTTTCTTTTTTTTCTTTTTAGTTTATTTAGATTTTTAGATTTTTTAGTTTTTTTATTAGTTTTTAGTTTTTTTGTAGTTTTTACCATTTTTTTAGTTTTTTTAGTTTTTTTTTTTTACTTATGTCCTGGTCGTCATTTATACTCCCTGTGTCCCGGTCGTCATTTGTGTCTCGGTGCTTTGTTGATTGCTAATTTATATTATATTTATATTTATATTTTTTATATTTATTAATATTTTTTTAGTTTTCTTTTTCTCTTATTTTTCAGTTTTTTCCTTTTTTTCAGTTTTTTCTTTTTTAGTTTTTAGTTTTTTTTTGTTTTTTACCTTTTTTTAGTTTTTTTAGTTTTTTTAGTTTTTTAGCTTTTTTAGTTTTTTTATTAGTTTTTAGTTTTTTTTTAGTTTTTGCCTTTTTTTAGTTTTTTCAGTTTTTTTTAGTTTTTAGTTTTTTACCTTTTTTTAGTTTTTTTTAGTTTTTTAGCTTTTTTAGTTTTTTTTCTTTTTAGTTTTTTTTGTAGTTTTTACCTTTTTTAGTTTTTTTTCTTCTTTTGTATTAGTGTGAAATAATTCAGACGTCATATGCGGACAAACACGACGTCACTCGACAGACAGACAGACAGACATAACCCACAAACAACTTATTTTTATATATATTTATTCATATTTTTTCAGTTTTCTTTTTCTCTTTTATTTTTCAGTTTTTTCCTTTTTTTTAGTTTTTTTCTTTTTTAGTTTTTAGTTTTTTTTAGTTTTTTACCTTTTTTTAGTTTTTTTAGTTTTTTTAGTTTTTTAGCTTTTTTAGTTTTTTTATTAGTTTTTATTTTTTTTGTAGTTTTTGCCTTTTTTTATTTTTTTCAGTTTTTTTTTAGTTATTAGATTTTTACCTTTTTTTAGTTTTTTTTAGTTTTTTAGCTTTTTTAGTTTTTTTTCTTTTTAGTTTTTTTTGTAGTTTTTACCTTTTTTAGTTTTTTTCTTCTTTTGTATTAGTGTGAAATAATTCAGACGTCATATGCGGACAAACATGACGTCACCTGATCCACAGATCCACACACAGACAACTTATTTTTATATATATAGATATATATATATATATATATATATATATATATATATATATATATATATATATATATATATATATATATATATATATATATATATATATATATATATATATATATATATATATATATATATATATATATATATATATATATATATATATATATATATATATATATATATATATATATATATATATATATATATATATATATATATATATACTAGCTGTTGGGGTGGCGCTTCGCGCCCCCCCCAAGCCCCCCGCGCGCGTAAGTCGTTACGCGCCATAATAGTTACGCGCCATTGTAGTTGTGTCCCTATGTCCCACCTGTGAATATAGATAGATATATATATATATGGTTTTAACTACGTAAAACTTGCGAATATACAACATTCTTTGCTGTCCCATTGTCTTTGCATATAAATAGATTGTCAGGTTTACCGACTCTTGAACATGCAACATATAATGGTCCATGGGAAAACAATCTGTATTCAGATCTATACCTCATGATTCTAATGATTGCCCTTGAGCTTTGTTGATGGTGATTGCTAATCGACCATTCCCTGTCCCGGTGTCCCGGTCGTCATTTACATCCCCCTGTTTCCTCCGGTGTCCCCGTTGTAGTTGTGTCCCTGTGTCCCGGTCGTCATTTATATTCCCTGTGTCCCGGTCGTCATTTGTATCCCGGTGTCCCGGTCTGTATATACATTCGTTTTTTAGTTTTGTTTTTCTCCTTTATTTTTTTCCTTTTTTTTTCTTTTTTAGCTTATTTAGATTTTTAGATTTTTTAGTTTTTTTATTAGTTTTTAGTTTTTTTTTCTTTTTAGTTTTTTTGTCCCGGTCGTCATTTATATCCCCCTGTTTCCCCCGGTGTCCCCGTTGTAGTTGTGTCCCTGTGTCCCGGTCGTCATTTATATTCCCTGTGTCCCGGTCGTCATTTGTATCCCGGTGTACCGGTCTGTATATACATTCGTTTTTTAGTTTTGTTTTTCTCCTTTATTTTTTTCCTTTTTTTTCTTTTTTAGTTTATTTAGATTTTTAGATTTTTTAGTTTTTTTATTAGTTTTTAGTTTTTTTTTCTTTTTAGTTTTTTTGTAGTTTTTACCTTCTTTTTAGTTTTGTTAATTTTTTTTTACTTATGTCCTGGTCGTCATTTATACTCCCTATGTCCCGGTGCTTTGTTGATTGCTAATCGAACATTCCTTTTGTCCTGGTCGCTTTCTCTTTGAGTGTCGTCATTTATTTTTTTCTTTTTTAGTTCTTTTAGTTTTTACCTTTTTTAGTTTTTTTTAGTTTTTTAGATGAAAATTTTTTTTAGTTTTTTCCTTTTTTTCTTTTTAGTTTTTATTGGTTTTTACCTTTATGTTAGCTTATTTTTCAGTTTTTTCCTTTTTTTTTAGTTTTTTTTTATTTTTTATTTTTTTTAGTTTTTTACCTTTTTTTAGTTTTTTTAGTTTTTTTAGTTTTTTTAGTTTTTTAGCTTTTTTACTTTTTTTATTAGTTTTTAGTTTTTTTGTAGTTTTTGCCTTTTTTTAGTTTTTTCAGTTTTTTTTTTAGTTTTTTATTGGTTTTTACCTTTATTTTAGCTTATTTTTCAGTTTTTTCCTTTTTTTTAGTTTTTTTTAGTTTTTAGTTTTTTTAGTTTTTTACCTTTTTTTAGTTTTTTTAGTTTTTTTAGTTTTTTAGCTTTTTTATTTTTTTTATTAGTTTTTTGTTTTTTTTGTAGTTTTTGCCTTTTTTTTAGTTTTTTTAGTTTTTTAGCTTTTTTATTAGTTTTTAGTTTTTTTTGTAGTTTTTGCCTTTTTTTAGTTTGACAACTTATTTTTATATATATAGATAGTTTTTTTTTTTTACTTATGTCCTGGTCGTCATTTATACTCCCTGTGTCCCGGTGCTTTGTTGATTGCTAATCGAACATTCCTTTTGTCCTGGTCGCTTTCTCTTTGAGTGTCGTCATTTATTAGTTTTTTCCTTTTTTTCTTTTTAGTTTTTTATTGGTTTTTACCTTTATTTTAGCTTATTTTTCAGTTTTTTCCTTTTTTTAGTTTTTTTTTATTTTTTATTTTTTTTAGTTTTTTACCTTTTTTTAGTTTTTTTAGTTTTTTTAGTTTTTTAGCTTTTTTACTTTTTTTATTAGTTTTTAGTTTTTTTTTGTAGTTTTTGCCTTTTTTTAGTTTTTTCAGTTTTTTTTTTAGTTTTTTATTGGTTTTTACCTTTATAGTTTTTTTAGTTTTTTAGCTTTTTTATTTTTTTTATTAGTTTTTAGTTTTTTTTGTAGTTTTTGCCTTTTTTTAGTTTTTTCAGTTTTGACGTCACCTGATCCAGTTTTTTCAGGTGACGTCACCTGACACATCCATCCACACATCCACAGACAGACAACTTATTTTTATATATATAGATATATATATATATATATATATATATATCTATATATATATAAAAATAAGTTGTCTGTCTGTGTGTCTGTCTGTGGATCAGGTGACGTCATGTTTCTGTGTTGACTGACGTCATGAAATTAGTTGTCGTCATTTTTGCTTTGACGGTGAGATCATTCAAGATATTTAAGACATATGTTCACGTAGAAATCTATTAATGTTTAAGTTTACAATGACTGATGAACTTACCATGGCAAAAGCCGATGAAGATGCTCAAAGAGTCTATGCCAAAAAACTTGCTGCTGATAGAGAAAATCAGAAAAGAAAGCGTGCCGAGGAATCAAAAGAACAGCAAGGAAACAGGCTTGAGGCTGATAGAGAAAGAAAGAACAGAAAGCGTGCCGAGGAATCAAAAGAACAGCAAGGAAACAGGCTTGAGGCTGATAGAGAAAGAAAGAACAGAAAGCGTGCCGAGGAATCGAAAGAACAGCAAGGAAACAGGCTTGAGGCTGATAAAGAAAAAAAGAACAGAAAGCGTGCCGAGGAACTACCAGAGCAACGCGGAAGCAGACTTGCTGCTAAAAGAGAAAGTGAAAAAAGAAGGCGTGCCGAGGAATTACAAGAACAGCAAGAATTCAGGCTTGCTGCTGATAGAGAAAGTAAGAAAAGAAAGCGTGCCGAGGAATCACAAGAACAGCAAGAAATCAGGCTTGCTGCTGATAGAGAAAGTAAGAAAAGAAAGCGTGCCGAGGAATCAGAGCAACCTGAAAGTTATCGCCTGGCATTCAGGTACAACCCAGTCGATGATTATAGCTTGAGTAGATGTGTTCAAATAGGGACAATGTCTAAAATTTGTCCCTATTGCAAGGCCTTGAAATTCAATGGTGAAACAATGGGAATGTGTTGCGCCTCAGGAAAAGTTAAACTTTCTCTATTGGCTGCACCACCAGAGCCATTGAAGACGAATGAATGCTTGCCTGAAAAATTCTAATTTATGGGCACACGTAAAAATATTAAAATTAACTACAAATATGCGTGTCCGATTGCAAAACGATGACTCTGGTCAAACATTTTCAGATCAATTGCTGACAATTGGAAACGGAAAGCTCCCAGTAGACTCAATTTCAGGACGTATACAACTACCTGCTGATTTCTGTAATTTAGTGACGTCCAAAAATGAATTGATTGAAAAAGTATTTCCGAATATTCTAAAAAATTATAAAAATAATAAATGGCTAAGTGAAAGAGGGATTCTCGCACCCAAAAATATAGACGTCCACGAAATCAACAATATTGTTTTGACCAAGATTCGAGACCAGGCAGTCCTTTACAAGTCAGTCGACACAGTTTTGGAACCAAATGAAGCGGTTAATTATCCATCTGAAATTTTAAATTCCATAGATCTTTCAGGGTTTCCACCACACGTGCTACAACTAAAAATAGGCGTACCAATAATACTTTTAAGAAATATAAACCCACCAAAGCTTTGCAATGGCACTCGACTTGTCGTAAAAAAAACAATGGAAAACCTAATAGAGGCCACAATCTTGACAGGGCCTTTTGAGGGTGAGGCTGTTCTTATTCCTCGCATTCCCATGATTCCAACGGATCTGCCTTTTCAATTTAAAAGATTGCAATTCCCAATTCGATTAGCATTTGCAATCACCATTAACAAAGCTCAAGGTCAATCATTAGAAAAATGTGGTATAGATCTTAATACTGATTGCTTTCCCATGGACAATTGTACGTTGCATGTTCGAGGGTCGGTAAACCTGACAATCTATTTATATGCAGCGACAATTGGACAGCGAAGAATGTTGTATATTCGCAAGTTTTACGCAGTTAATTTGTATTGTATCTATCTATCTATCTATCTATATAAAACGAGTTGTGTGTATGCATGGTCATTTGTTTGTAAAAGGAGCGTTTGCATATGATGTCATTATTAGTACATACGGCTTTGTATATGCAGAGACAATGGGAAAGCCAAGAATGTTGTATATTCGCAATTTTTACGTAGTTTAACTCCTGCAGACGAAATGAATGCTTGCCTAAAAAATTCTAATTTATGGGCACACGTAAAAATATTAAAATTAACTACAAATATGTATGTCCGATTGCAAAACGATGACTCTGGTCAAACAGTAGACTCAATTTCAGGACGTATACAGCTACCTGCTGATTTCTGTAATTTAGTGACGTCCAAAAATGAATTGATTGAAAAAGTATTTCCGAATATTCTAAAAAATTATAAAAATAATAAATGGCTAAGTGAAAGAGCGATTCTCGCACCCAAAAATATAGACGTCCACGAAATCAACAATATTGTTTTGACCAAGATTCGAGACCAGGCAGTCCTTTACAAGCCAGTCGACACAGTTTTGGAACCAATTGAAGCGGTTAATTATCCATCTGAATTTTTAAATTCCATAGATCCTTCAGGGTTTCCACCACACGTGCTACAACTAAAAATAGGCGTACCAATAATACTTTTAAGAAATATCAACCCACTAAAGCTTTGCAATGGCACGCGACTTGCCGTAAAAAAAACAATGGAAAACCTAATAGAGGCCACAATCTTGACAGGGCCTTATGAGGGTGAGGCTGTTCTTATTCCTCGCATTCCCATGATTCCAACGGATCTGCGTTTTCAATTTAAAAGATTGCAATTCCCAATTCGATTAGTATTTGCAATCACCATTAACAAAGCTCAAGGTCAATCATTAGAAAAATGTGGAAAACCTAATAGAGGCCACAATCTTGACAGGGCCTTATGAGGGTGAGGCTGTTCTTATTCCTCGCATTCCCATGATTCCAACGGATCTGCTTTTTCAATTTAATAGATTGCAACTCCCAATTCGATTAGTATTTGCAATCACCATTAACAAAGCTCAAAGTCAATCATTAGAAAAATGTGGTATAGATCTTAATACTGATTGTTTTTCCCATGGACAATTGTACGTTGCATGTTCGAGGGTCGGTAAACCTGACAATGTATTTATATGCAGCGACAATTGGACAGCGAAGAATGTTGTATATTCGCAAGTTTTACGCAGTTAATTTGTATTGTATCTATCTATCTATCTATCTAAATAAAAACGAGTTGTGTGGATGCATGTTTGTTTGTTTGTAAAAAGAGCGTTTGCATATGACGTCATTATTAGTACATACGGCTTTGTATATGCACAGACAATGGGAAAGCCAAGAATGTTGTTTATTCGCAATTTTTACGTAGTTTGAAACACATATATAAATCTATCTATATTCACAGGTGGGACACAGGGACACAACTACAATGGCGCATAACTAATATGGCGCGTAACGACTTACGCGTGCGGGGGGGCTTGGGGGGGCGCGAAGCGCCCCACCAACTATGTGTTGGGGTGGCGCGAAGCGCCACCCCAACAGCTAGTATATATATATATATATATATATATATATATATATATATATATATATATATATATATATATATATATATATATATATATATATATATATATATATATATATATATATATAGAATCTCACGGACTATGTCTGAGATCTTACTGAAATTGATCTACCACGATGAGAAT
Organism: Artemia franciscana; assembly: GCF_032884065.1. Taxonomy (NCBI): domain Eukaryota; kingdom Metazoa; phylum Arthropoda; class Branchiopoda; order Anostraca; family Artemiidae; genus Artemia; species Artemia franciscana. The sequence continues at coordinate 32,474,083 of NC_088880.1, read as the reverse complement.
AAACTTTGACAATAATTAGTGGGTTTCTTAAGTTTTGAAGGGAACTTTTTATTAAAAGCGTCTTCCAGCATCGTTTTTTTCCTTTTGGAAGGTTTAGTATCAGCTAAGAGATGTTCTTTTTGGAGAAGACTTAAAAAGATGAAATACTTACTACATCCATCGTAATACGCTACATCGATATTCTTCTTAGACAGACAAGAATTTCTTCTAACCTCACATTCATTTTCATATGTTCGGCCATCACTTCCACAAACTGGCTTGAAAACAGGATCACATGGAGAAGGACATGAGCAGACTGGGATTCCAGCTGGGTTAAGGGAGCAGTCCTCTTGCTGACGACAAGGTGAATTTAAACATGGGTTTATTCCTATAGAATAAAGGAATGAAAACCTTGATTCGCTATTGGCCAATCATGTAACCAATTAAAGTCCAAAGAGCTAAAATAATAACAACAAAAATGACGACACCAAAAGTTATGGGTAATTTATAAGAGCAGGAATCGGCGCTAGTTTTGGTGAAAAAAAAAAAAAAAAACTAAAAATACCTTCTAGCGTTTGGCGACACTAGCATTTTTTTCAAGCTCACTAATAATTTTTCTGTCAGGAGCTTCAATTAGATACTTGTAACTACCCTAAGTTTATCAATTACACTAATTAAATTAATTATTGTTACTATTATACTGAAAAAAATGTCAAATGTTGCCAACTGCTACATGGCGTTGATAGCTTTCGTCAACACTCAAGCCAGTTCCTAATTTTTCCAGATTTTGATGATTTTCCTACTGTTTTTTTTTAAAGCAAAGCCTCTGGGAAGGCTTGCAAAACAAAGAGAAATGTTCAAGTCTGAAGAATGATTTTATTATAAAAAAAATAAAATATTATATTAGCTATGAAGTCCCACCATCATGCAAATTTGAAATCTTCGCCATATATTTAAAAAAAAATCTATCATGGTTGCAGCAGCAGCTGCAATCTAATTCAACTTGCAACAACAGCTACAATTTAGCTCAACCCGCAGGAATTGTCGGAACCTAGTAAAGAGTGAGCCCGAGTCCACAGTAGGCTAACTAAACGTTGATGGCCAGATTTAAAAAAGCTGCCTAATGAGAAAAATTGCCATCTCATACTGATTCAGGAATGGTAACTACTATTTCGGTTAGTTTTAGTTTATTGCGAAAACATATTTATGATGATTTCGAAAAAAACCTGAAACGCATAAGAAATGGCGTCTAATCGAAATGGAAAAGTGCAATGTTGGAATCAGCATGGTCAAAAACTTTTTATAGAAAAATTACGCTGATATCTCTCCTTTTTTCTACCAGGGCTTGGCGGTTACCAGAACATCAGAGGGAGATTTTTAATTGCTCATTGAAAAGCAATTGCTTATACCTACGTGCTTCGTACCATCTTTACGCTTTTTACTGCCAATTATACCATCCGCAACGACCATACAGAACTTGGCATTTTGGCTGCCATTTCTGAAGTGGTGAGACTAGAGGGCTACCAGAAAATTGTACACAGATGTTTAATAGCTCACAAAAAAAAGGAGAAAGGTCATCTGTTGTTTTATTTGCATTGATTTCATCGATATATTACAGACAGACTGTGAAGCAATAATTTGGCTCGTTTTAAGTTTCAATTTCGATCTTTACTTCCCTCAGAACTTTTTTTTAATTAATTGTATAATGAGCCCATCAAAGACATGCTTGACAGAGAATATGTCCCGCATTGCCAATACATTGGGAATACTGTCCCAATCTTACATGATTTTTTTTTAATTTATGTCTACAGGTACAGAGAAATCTTAAGGTGTCTGTAAACTATGCCGTAAAACCTTTCACAATACCATATCTGAGGACTTTATGTTAAGTTATGTAATGTTACGGTTATGTCTATAAGGTAGGCAGCACAAAGCAGACTTCACCTCTACACAGAATGTTACGTTATGCAAATTTTTCTTACGCTATCTAATTAATTATCCCAATTAATGAACTTTTTCCCAATCTCCATTCCACTTTTTAATTTTGAATAGTTCGCTTAAGATGACTGTGATGATATAGATGATCAATGCGACTGTTTTATTGGATTTTTACGTTAGAGTAAAGAAGATCTGTTAAAGTGTACAAGTTTATATTAAACTTAACATGACGTTACGCTTAGCATAAAAGTATGTACGTAGTGGGGAAGCCATTTTATGCAGAGATATTGAAGAAATTAAAAGACCAATAAGTAAACTTTCTCGATAATGTATAGATAAATTGCCTGTTTTCTCTCGCTTAGCAAACCTGGCCCTGAGCAAGCTTAGCCTTTTAAAATATATATTTACATATATAACTGCGTATGACCCATCTATTTATGACAGAATGCTATAACCGGATAAAGGATTAAGATCCTCCAGAGCCATTGCTGGTGCACGAGGCATCGGATCGGCATTTTTATTGCCGGGGCTTTTTATAGGGACAAGTGAATATTCTAACCATCTCTCATTATTATACGGCAAGCTCAGGTCCACTTACGGAACAGTTTCTTGATTTTTAAAGCCGGAATGAAGTGACGGAATATTTGAGCTCTGCTTGAAAATAAAAACATTTTTATTTTGTAATGTGAAAACAGTCTTTTTTATAATCCGGTATAGTTTCAAACTACAACAACTACAACCGCTAACAACTTACGGGCCAACAAGGCTTTGTATGCTCCTCGTTCTTCCTGCTAAACTCAGAGCTGTACTCTTTACTTTCGCCATAAAAGTTCTCAGTTTTTTAAATTCTTCTGACCTCCTCTCACGTCTTCTGAGGACGTCCTTTGTTTTGGCACGAGCTAGATTCCCATCAAGAACAGTTTTTAGCAAATGGGTTTGACTAATAAAATCATTAATGATTTTGACGGGATACGATAAATACATCAATTTTTGCGTCGGATTAATGTGAAAAAACTTGTTTAAGTTTAAATATTAGCGTAACTTAATACTTAGTGCATAAATTGTTATTCAAAATTAGTCAAAATGACTTCATTAGTCAAACCTGACCTAACTTTCCTAACCTTTCTGTTCTCATAGCCCTAGAAAATTGAATGGAGCCCCTTTTTGTGCTAGCCCATTGTAAGCTGGAATAAACAGTTGTTTAGTATACGCTAATTCAACAAATAAGTAGCAAAATTAGTAACAAATAAGTAACAAAAGTAATTCAACAAAAAGTAACAAAAATAACTCTTTAGCAAATTCTCTGAAAATATTTAGAATTTTTATTTTATTTTTATTACCAAAACGCAGAAGGTTTTCGCTTGTCTTGCATAAACACAAATAAGGAAGAATAAACAAAAATATTGGTATCAGATATTGCGCAATGTTACGCAAATAAATGGTTAAAAAAATAGCCGAACAAATCAGATCAATGGTTTCCCCTAAAGTCACTTGAATGAATGAATAAAAGCTTTTTTTTAATGAAAATAGCATTCATTTTACAGACATTGCCTGTCAGAAGCATGATTTATGGAGCTATGGAGTTTTGCAGAAGAATCATATTACATGACTATATAGAAAGATACTATATAGAAGAACTATATAGAAATTTTTGTGTATTGAGTCTTATGCAATAATTCCTATGCAGTTTCATTATCCAAAATGTTATTGTAGTGGTGATAGATTTATAAAAAACCGTTACTTTCACTGATTTTAATTGGTGCATAGGTTCTATTACTAGATCGTGAGATCTCATGGAAAATCAATTTAGTATGAAACCACTGTCAGAGCACTTCCTTTCGTGATCCAGAAAGAACGTTACAGAAAAGTAGACGTCTAGCACAGTTTAACTATGTATTTTCTACAGTAGACCAAACATGGTATAATCACAGTTTGGCTATCACCTTCTAGATCACGTCTATTACAGTTTATCACACGTCCACCACAAATCTATTACACAATTAAATAAAAAAAAAAGTTTTTTTAACTGAAAGTAAGGAGCGACATTAAAACTTAAAACGAACAGAAATTACTTCGTATATAAAAGGGACTGCTCCCTCATCAACGCCCCGCTCTTTACGCTAAAGTTTGACTCTTTCTCTCAACTCTTCTTTTTAAAACAGTAAAATACTTTAGCGTAAATTGCGGGGTGTTGATGAGGAAGCAGCCCCTTTAATATACGAAGTAATTTCTGTTCGTTTTAAGTTTTAATGTCGCTCCTTACTTTCAGTTAAAAAAACTTTTTTTTTATTTAATTTCTGAACGTTTTTGAATCAATGCATGTTTTGATTTTGGCTCTCCGCAGAGGAATAATTAAAACGAAATTTGCATATTTATTTTTTTTGGCTACATGGCTTTCTCATAATTTTGATCGAATGATTTTGAGAAAAAAAAGAGCGGGGGAGGAAGCCTAGTTGCCCTCCGATTTTCGGTTAATTAAAAAGGCAACTAGAACTTTTGATTTTTTACGAATCTTTTTATTAGTAAAAGATATACGTAACTTATAAATTAGCTTACGTAAAGAACTTTTGTATTCTCATGTTTTTATTACATATATGAGGGGGTTCGCCCCCTCGTCATTACCTCGCTCTTTACACTAAAGCTTAAACTTTGTCCCAATTCATTAAGAATGACCCCTGAATCACAAAAGCCGTAGAATAAATAGTTGAAATTACTAAAAATACTTTAGCGTAAAGAGCAAGGTATTAGGAGGAGGTGAGCCCCTGATATGGGTAATAATTTCTGTTCGTTTTAAGTTTCAATGCTACTCCTTACTTCTAGCTGAAAAAAACGTTTTCATATTTATTTTTTCATTGTTTTTTTAAGTAATGCTAGTAAATCCTAGGCTCCCTTCATGGAAATTTTCTTCCTCCATGACGAATTCCTCGATGGAAAGCTCCCCAGCATATCCCCCTCTTCTCAACCCCTGCCCCCAACCAAAAAATCCTCATGAAAACGCCTCTACCCTTCCCAATAACCATTACTATATGTAAGCACTGGTCAAAGTTTGTAACTTGTAGCCCCTCCCACGGGGACTCTGGGGGAGTAGGTCGTCCCCAAAGACATAGTTATAAGATTTTTCGACTACGTTGAATAAAATAGCTATCTCAGAATTTTGATCCCGTTGACTTCGGAAAAATGATTAGCGTGGGAGGGGGCCTTAGGTGCCCTCCAATTTTTTTTGTCACTTAAAAAGGGCACTAGAACGTTTCATTTCCGTTAGAATGAGCCCTCTCGCAACATTCTAGGACAACTGGGTCGATACGATCACCCCTGGGAAAAAAAAACAAACAAACAAACAAACCAACAAATAAACACGCATCCGCGATCTGCTTTCAGGCAAAATATACAAAATTCCACATTTTTGTAGATAGGAGCTTGAAACTTCAACGGTAGGGTTCTCTGATACGCTGAATATCATGGTGTGATTTTCGTTAAGACTCTATGACTTTTAGGGGGTGTTTCCCCCTATTTTCTAAAATAGGGCAAATTTTCTCAGGCTCGTAACTTCTGATGGGTAGGACTAAACTTGATGAAACTTCAAGGGAACCGTGTTTGCCTCTATTTTCTAAATTAATGCAAATTTTCTCAGGCTCATACCTTTGATGGGTGAGACTAAACTTGATGAAACTTATATATTTAAAGTCAGCATTAAAATGCAATTCTTTTGATGTAGCTATTGGTACCAAAATTCCATTTTTTAAAGTTTCGGTTACTACTGAGCCGGGTCGCTCCTTACCACAGTTCGTTACCACGAACTGTTTGACTATCGTCTAGCACCGTTTTACTATGCATTTTCTGCAGCAGACCAGACATGGAGGTACAATTGTAAAAAAACCAGTGTTATTATTATTGTTTACAAAAAATTATTGTATAAGAATATGGAAATATTACATAAGAGTTATTTGTGAAATTCAAAGCGAATTCTTGCATCATGATCTTGGTTTTGAAAGTTATGTCCCTTATCTTCCAAAGTTTTTCAACTGCAAAAAAATGCCACCCCAGGTTGTTTTGTTTTTCATTACGAACCAGTTTTGTTAGCAAAGATACTAGCACAATCAATTTATAAACAGGTTGCAAAAACAATCAGCTAGATCTTTTCCCTACTTGATCAAAGGTAAACAGCAAGGTTTTTCTAGGTCAGTCAATTGTGTTTTGCTTCCGGAGTCTTAATTGGATTTTCTTAGACATGGAAAATCAATTTTTGCTAATACCAAAGAAATAGCTTAAATTGCGATGGGACTCAAAAATTAAAGTCACAAAATAATTTTAATGGCTTTATAAGTCTACGTATTTGTTCTAGCAGGTACAAGCACATGTTTGTGCTTGAAACGTGTCTTACTTAAAACAAAATTCGCATAATCACATACAGCGCAATAGCGTTGCCTTAGTAAACAGCGATGTGGTATCTATGTATTATTGTTGTTCTTTCCCAAATCACTTCGTATTGAAAGAGGAATAGCTGAAAATTTGCAGGTGACTTATTTTACTGGAAGTTCAAAGTACTAGATTCTCTTTTTTAGGAGCCGAAAGTATTGTGGGTCAACAATCTGCCATTCCGTGTTCTTATTAGCAACCTCTTAACTCTTAACCTCCAAAGACTTCTTATCAAAATAGAAGATAGCCCTTGTTCACTATAGTCAAAAGGCTTACTAAATATTCCTAACTGGACAACCTGATGATCAGAGCCCCTGGGCAAGGGTCGTTAAAATATGGAAATTTCCCGTTGCTCGTGTACAGGTTTTTGTACAGGAAAGGGGGCATGCTCGACTTTGAGTATTCACTAAGTATTGAGTGTTAATGGAGCTATTAAATTGATTAATTTCCTTCCAACCTTCGTAAAAGATTCCATGGTCACAAGAAATTAATCAAATCAGAGAATTTTTTCGAAAGTCATGAAGGTTATTGGTGTGCTTGGTGTGATTGGTGATCATTAAAATCAAGACGATAGCCAGTTTTGTTGGTTGTCAAATTAAACATGCGTATCTAGTGACAATGTAAGGTATAATGTAAGCTAGTAAGCACACAACAAACTTTTTTTTTAATCTTTTACGAATATATGAAAAGGTATGTTAAAATTTAGTTAGAAAAAAATAAGTTGTGTTATAACTAAGTGGACAAAAAAAACGACTTTCGTTATGAAAAATAAGAAAACAAGTTATATTGTAATTTATTACTACTATTACTTTTAGCAACTTACTGCACTGTCAAGCCACCTGAAGTAAACACAGCTACGCAAGCTCCTCTATAAAAATCAGTTCAAACCCTCTTTCTTTGCACCCTCCTATGTCAAGGTTAAGAATCCGTGGACAATTTTTCTGGGAAACACCTAAGAAATCCTCCTCTGTCTAGTACCCACGTTTCAGAGTCGTACTTTGCTACTGTCATCCCTGTACCTTCCACTGCTCAGGGGTTTGTTCTTAGACTTAAATTCCCATTCTTCAAAACTTTTTTCAACTATGAGAATAACATATTTACTGATAATACTACCTAGGTCAGTGAACCTATCTATTTGATCTGTTTTCCTGCTCCCCAACAACACTTCTTAACCTTCACTTATTCACAGTCTTAGGAACTTAATAACATTAATTTCCTTACCTGTTCTTGCACCTTGATCTATCAATACCTTAAAACATAATTCATTATGCTGTGAGAAAAATTTTCTTTACTGATAATACTACCTAGGTGTAAAAAAGGCCTTATTTTCATGTAGGTTTCGTAACTCAATTTTTGGTAGAAGTCGAATTTTCCTTTAGTTCAATAAATCAATTGTAAGCCAGCTATCTCATTCGGCCAGTGATTTTCAAGATAAAACCTGAAAGTCCCTTCTCTTTTTATATCAGCTACAATGAATTGTGAAGTTTTAAATGTATAGACACCTCTTTGTTTCATAAAATAGCAACTATTGAAACATTTGGCAGATCATAAATAACTGAAGACCCAATTCAGTCATGTACTGTATAGGACTAAATTGAATGTCGTAAGATGTTGTGACATTATGATTTTTTAGAGCAACACCAGAAAAAAACACTTATTTATCAAAAGACTAGAGATTACCTGAAAGGTAAAGAGGGGTTACCTGAAAGGTTACCTGAAAGGTAAAGGTAAATCACATTTAAACGCAAATCAAATATAACACAGATATCAAGAGACAATTGGGGTTGTCTTGGCTTTTCTTGTCTAGATATCAAGTTAGAGAGGAACAGAACTTTGGTAAATCACCTCTCTTTAACCCATTATCTCATTTGTCTCAACTTCTTTGAATGTAATATTAAAGTAATATTATAAAGCCTTGTCGTCACTTTGTTTAATTAAATAAAAAAATAAGTTTTTCTTAAATGAAAGTAAGGTGCAACATTAAAAGGAGCGAGGGAGGAGGCCTAGTTCCTAGTTAGGAGACCCTCCAATTTTTGATTACTTGAAAAAGCAACTAGAACTTTTAATTTTTTACAAATGTTTTCATTGGTAAAAAATATACGCAACTTATGAATTAACTTACGTAACGAATTTCTATATTCGTATGTTTTTGTTGCGTATATGAGGGGGTTCAACCCTCGTCGATACCACGCTCTTTACACTAAAGCCTTTATTTTGTCCCAATTCCTTAAGAATGACATCTAAATCACAAAGGCTGTAGAATAAATAGTTGAAATTACTAAAAATACTTTAGCGTAAACAATGAGATATAACGAAGAGGTAAATCCCTCATATGCGTAATAATTTTTGTTCGTTTTGAGTTTCAATGCTGCTCCTTACTTTCAGTAGAAAAAACTTTCCATTTCCAAGTTTCTCCATGGATATTTCCTCCCACGTAACCCCCCTCCCCAACTCTCCCCCCTAAACCAAAAAAATCCCCCTGAGAACGTCTGTACACTTCCCAGTAACCATTACTATATGTAAACATAGGTCAAAGTTTGTAACTTGCAGCCCCTCTCACGGGGACTGCGGGGGAGTAAGTCGTCCTAAAGACATAGATATTAGGTTTTTCGACTATGGTGAATAAAATGGCTATCTCAGAATTTTGATCCGGTGACTTTTGGGAAAACATGAGCGTGGGAGGGGGCCTAGGTGCCCTCCAATTTTTTTTGTCACTTAAAAAGGGCACTAGAACTTTCAATTTCCTTTAGCATGAGCCCTCTCGCGACATTCTAGGACCACTCAGTCGATACGATCACCCCTGGGAAAAAAAAAAAAAAAAAACAAATAAACAGGTATCCGTGATCTGTCTTCTTGGAAAAAATGCGAAATTCCACATTTTTATAGATAGGAGCTTGAAACTGCTACAAGAAGGTTCTCTGATACGCTGAATTTGATGGTGTGATTTTCGTTAAGATTATATGACTTTTAGGGGGTGTTTCCTCGTATTTTCTAAAATGAGGCAAATTTTCTCAGGCTTGTAACGTTTGATGGGTATAACCCATCTTGATGAAACTTCTTTTGATGTATTTATTGGTATCAAAATTCTATTTTTTAGAGTTTCGGTTACTATTGAGCCGGGTCGCTCCTTACTACAGTTCGTTACCACGAACTATTTGATCGGTATTATTTTGCACTGAGGGTGGTCAACTGACTGAAATATTTGAAATATTTTTTCGCTGGCTTTTGTTGTTCTCGCTCTCTATTCTTCGCGATTTTTTGTTTGATCCAAGAGAATCCTTATTTTGTTGAATTAAGTTGTCAGGCAAACTATCAATTCCACTTTTGGGCTTTGGCAATAACTTTAGTTAGAACAGTATCTCCTTATTAAATTAAGCCATTGTACTATAGTATATTTGGACCACAGCAAAAAGCTGTGGTTACTTTTTATATAGCCTAATATCCTTTCTAAATATCTCTTTTATTCGGTTACGGGTCTTACGATTTCTTCCTTATCCTTCTTTTTAGTTAAGACCGGGTCTGTTTAAGACCATCATCATTGAAAGATAATTCAATCTAAGATTTATTCATTTTAAGATTCGTCCCTTTCTTAAGAATTCGAGTAGAGAGTCCCTTCCAGGAAGCATAAAGTTATGATCGGTATGCCCTTTATTTGCTGGTAAAAAGAATAACGGAATTGGAAGTACATTAAATACTTGCTAAAGAGTTAAACCAAGTTCATTCAGACCTCGTAATATGTTACTGTTCTTGAAACTCTTACCAAATGATAATTTTACTAATTTTGTTTTCTAATAATTCCTCAGCTACTGCTACATCAATATTTGCATACATAGAAACAATGTCATTACTGCTTATAATTCTAATTTCTGAGATACTTACGTTTTTTAAGTTTTTCGACTAAATTTACCGAATTACATATGATTTTTTAAGAATAAAGCAAAGAATTAAAGGCTCTACAATAGATACAATAGATATTTGCATTTTAAATCAATCCAATCCTCACAAGTTAAAACAACTGTCGTAATCTCTCTCGTCGATTGTGTCCTAAACATTTGTTCTGATTCCGACATCACAGCAGAACTAAACATTATCAGGGATATACTTTTTGAAAATGTGTATCCTCTCTTATTTATTAATAATGCAATTAACCGTATGTTGAAAAGACACTCCCGTAAAATAAATGATAGTTTACCTTGTATGAGTCCCGATAAGCCCTCAAACGCAATTTACCTCCCATATATCTCAAAACTCACTACGGATCTCAAAAAATTCTGCACACAAAATAATCTGTATGTTGTATTTACCGATAATTTCAAAATCACAAATTTCCTAAATTCCGGTAAAGATAAACCCCAGTTACTGGCCAAATAGGGGTCAATCAAATACCATGCGACTATAGCAAATACTATGTGGATAGAACTCACCAGAATTTAGAGAAATGCCTACAATAGGATAAAGATGATATCACCAAAGCTCTAAATTCTAATATTCCTAATGTCTCTTTTGATTCTGCCTTAAGCAGCCATGTTTTTGAAAATCCTAGCCACAAAATACTTTTTGAAGAATCTGCCCGTATTAGCAACGACCTAGGCATAAAACAAGTAGTTCGAGAAGCAATTGAAATCAGACTCAAGATTAGTAATAATATTTCTATTATTATGTGAAATAATAATATTTTTCACAAAATATTTACATAAAACCAGTAGTTATTAATACAGAAACAGTTTCAAAAAGACCTTTAAGGTTAGCTGCCAAAAAGGCAAGATTAGCAATAACAACGTGATTTTAATTATTCTTCTTACATTTCAATAATTTGCGTTATTTCACCTCACCTCAGTCATGGTTGACCTTCACTGATGTAAGGGTAATCGGACTGTTTTAAAAACTTTTCATTTTAGTTTTATTGGTCGTATGTTGTTGTAAGTCTTTTTTCTCTTATGTTTTTATGTTTTGCTGAGGAAAGTCCTTGGACAAAGGGTTGAAATATTCCTTCAATTTAGAATTCCACTGTCTTACGGAAAAAACAAATCCCTTTTGTTGTTCTTATTTTTCATGTTTGTTAGAGCCCTCTTTAATAGTCGAAAATGACTGGAGAGTAACCAACCACCCTCCCAATACCATCGTTTCTTCAAAGAAATCCAATCAAAATTTTCAGATAGCCATTTTGTTCAGCGCTAAAAGTTCCAGAAATTGTGTCTTTGAGGATAAAATCTCCAAAAGCCCTCAGGACAAGGGCTGCAAGTTATACCCTTGGGATATATAAGGTTCTTATAGAAAGGTGGCCGCATAAACTTCATAGGAAGCACTGTGGATTAGTAATCAGACGTTTTGAAGCCCCTTTTAAGATTCAAAGTGGTCAGAGGGTGGATACACCCCCCCATACACCTCACATTTTCCCAAAATGCATCTTATAGAAATTTTGAGATGGCCATTTGTTGTCACGAAAAATTCGATAAAGGCTGATTCGATTCAAATTGAAAGAGCTAGTGCCTTTTCAATAGTCAAAAGTGATTTGAGGGCAACATCCCCCACTCCAACACCCATCAACACCCGAAATACATCTAATCAAATTTTGTGATACCAATTTTATTGAGCATAGTTGAAAGTTCTGAAAATTGTGTCTTTGAGGATTACACCCCCCCCCAGCCCTAAGAGCAGGGGTTTTAAGTTACATCCCGAGGGAATATAAGGTTCTTATGGAAAGGGCGGTCGTATAACTCTGGAGGGGGATCATTGGATTGGAAATCAGATGAATTAGTGCCCTTTTTAAGAATCAAAGTGACTGGGGGTTGCCTCCCCCTCCTCACGTCGTATTTCCCTTAATGCATCAAATAAAATTTTGAGATACCAGTTTTTTTCAAAATTGTCCAAATTTCATATAACAAGGCTTCAGTGGTTAACAAAATTCCCCAGAGTCTAGTGGCAAAGGCTGCAACTTATACCCTAGGGTATATAAGGTTTTATGGAAGGGGTGTTCGTCTGAACTTTAAAAGAAGCCCATTTAATTGAAAACATATAGCTCTAGTTCCCTTTTAAGAATCATACCTGATGGAGAGCAGCTAGATCCCCTCTCCCTGACATCCTCTTTTCCTTAAACAAGTTCAATTGACGTTTTGAGATAGTCATTATGTTACAAATATAACAGTGTTTTTAAGGATGGAGACAATCCCCCAGAGCCCAAGGGAAAGGGTTGTAGGTTATGCCCGGGGCATATAAGGTTCTTACGGAATTAGTGGGTCGTATAAACTTCTGCTCGGATGGTGCTCATTTTATTAGAAGTCAAATGTTTTAGTAACATGTTTTAAGAGTCAAAAGTGAATAGAGGGCAATCAGACCATCCAAGTCTATCTTTCTCCAAAAAGTTTAAGGATAATGAGATGAAACTTTAGGGAATTTGGAGGGGTATTTTAAACTAAAACAAAACAGTCTTTTCCAAAAATACAATAGATCAATATCAACTGAAGTAATTATGTTCTAACTCTTAGGACATGCTGAGGGAAATGTTGAAAAGTGGTTCAAGGGCAACCAGTGCCATTACCATGTCCTTTTGGCTGTAAAACTCTGGAGGGGGATCATTGCGTTGGAAATCATATGAACTAGTGCCCATTTAAGAGTCAAAGTGATTGGGGGAGGCCCTCCCTCTCCTCACGTCGTATTTTCCCTACGTACATCAAATGAAATCTTGAGATAGCAGGTGTTTTTCAAAAATAGTCCAAAGTTCATATAACAAGGCTTCTGTGGTTGACAAAATTCCCCAGAGTCTGGTGGTATAGGTTGCAACTTATACCCTAGGGTATACTAGGTTTTTTGGAAGGGGTGTTCGTATGAACTTTAAAAGAAGCTCATTTAATTAAAAGTGTATAGCTCTAGTTCCCTTTCAAGAGTAGTGTGGGAGAGTAGCTAACCCCCCTTCGTGACATCCTCTTTTCGTAAAATGAATTCAGTTGAAATTTTGAGATAGCCATTTTGTTACCAGTAGTCAAAAAATCATATAACAATGTTTTTAAGGTGGACACAATCCCCCAGAGCCCATGGGAAAGAATTGTAGGTTATGCTCCGGAGTATATAAAATTTTTATGGAGCAAGTGGATTATATAAACTTCTAATTGGATGGAGCTCTTTTTATAAGGAGTCAGATGTTTTAGTAACTCTTTTTAAGAGTCAAATGTGCATAAAAAGAAATCAGACCCCCCAAGCCTATCATTCCCCAAAACGTTTTCGATCGAAATTTTAAGAGAGCTATTTTGTCCAGTACTGTTGAATGAGTCCAGTATTTATCTTTTTGGGAATTTCAACCTCCAGATGGTCCTCAGGACAAGGGCTGTGAGTTCGGCATTTCGTTCATTGTTTCGCATAGTATATCTCATTGAGAATGGTATGCATATTTGAACTTTATTTTCCAAGAAGACGAAGCCAAAAGGCAATATATGCACACTGCTGCTAACAGTATTTACAGCTACATTTAATAATTCTAATATACCAGAATACTAAAAAAAAAAAAAAAACAGAAATGATTTTACACTTTTTTGAAAACAAAATACGTCTTAAATGTTTTTTTTTTTACTTTCATAAATAAAAAGTTACCAAAAATTAAGGGAATAAATATTAGTATATTTCAATCAAATTGATAACCCAAGGTCTTTTTTTTTCTTTTTTTTTAGTAAAGCGCAAATTACCTCTGGTCTCGAGATGACGTGGGGGCTGTCAACCCTACTCCTATTAATTCGTGCTTATTTTGAGTTTGACTCGGCTATTTATTGTAATTTCTCTTCGTTTTTAGTTTTATTAAATAAAAAAAAAAACTAGTTTTTTTTAACTGAAAGTAAGGAGTGACATTAAAATTTAAAACGAACAGAAATTACTCCGTATATGAAATGGGTTTTCCCCTCCGCAATCCCTCGGTCTTTACGCTAAAGTTTTTAATCGTTTTAAAAATTAGAATTGTGGCAAAGAGTCAAACTTTAGCGTATATATATATATATATATATATATATATATATATATATATATATATATATATATATATATATATATATATATATATATATATATATATATATATACATATATATATATATATATATATATATATATATATATATATATATATATATATATATATATATCAGGTTGGTTATTAGGAAAAGGGGCATATTTGATCCTGGGTCTCTAAAGAGGCATAGGGGATTAAGCTTAACTTTCTTAAAAAGTGGAGTAGTATGTAGATCAGAATCATACACACTATTTACAGCATGGCAGTCAAAATGGCATATCAGTAATATTTAAGGATAAGCTACTTGTGACGAATTTTAACTCTGACTACTTGTGACTCGAACTACAACTACCTGCGACTGGGACTTTGACTGCCCTTTGCTCTGACTATATGTGCCAGCTACTGAGACTTCTTGCAACTACGACTACTCGTATCTGTGGCTTTGACTACTTGTATGTGCTACTGAGATTACTTGTGACTTTGACTATTTGCAACTATAGATACTTGTGACTGCAAATACTAGAGATTGTGACATTGTGTGACTATGACTGCGACAAAGCTGACTTGCGAATGTGACTTCGAGTGCTTTTGACAGCGGCTACTTGCATTGGTAACTATTTTTACCATGACTATTTACAACTGCGACTACACAAGACTGCGAATACCTTCAACTGTGAGTACTTGCGACTGCAATTACTTTCGACTGCGAGTGCGATTGCAACTTGGATGCTATTGCAACTATTTGTGACCGTAAATACTTGAGCCTGCGACTGTGACTACTTGCGACTGTAAGTGCTACAACTTGTGACAACGAATGTGGAAACTCGTAACTGCAACTGCTACCACTTTCGACCGTCACTACTACTATTAATACTGCTACTACCACTGCGATTGCTATAGTGTCTGCAAATACTGCTGTAACTTCTACTTTCACAACTAGAACTATTGAACTAAATCAAAAGAACTTAACTGCACGCTACTTGTCAAAATGGCATAGTGCATTAAGGTTGTCAAATTGCTTAATCTTCAATATCTCACGAATGGCTAAAGATATTAAGTTGAAAACTTCAACGAATACTAAATGGGATGTAACAGTAGACCAAAAACATCCGGCGTTTCCAATTTTTAAAAAGCGTATCTTGGTGTATTTATAGTGATGTCAGGAACAGCTACAGGCATTAAGTTGAATCTTTCACGTAATGCTAAACAAAATAAAAAGCTGTTAATAGACCTAGCTGCAACGTCACAGGAACAGCAGATTATCAATCTGCTGAAACAGCAGGAACCAGGATTATCAAGTAGAAACTTTGAGGAAATATCGATTGTGATGTTGAACTAATACAAAAGACACTTTTGGTTGGCAAAATGGCATGTCTGCGATATATCAGAATAGTTAAGGATATTAAGCTCAAACTTTCAGAGAGTGTTGAGGGGGACACTGACTCTGTGTATCCTGGTTGTCAAAAAGGTGTATTTGCAATATCGCAGGAACGGCTACTGAAATGTATTTGAATCTTTCAGTGAATGTTGAAATAAATCAAATGGCACCATTTAGAATTAATAAACTCGAATCGAACATCTTAGTTCTCAAGCCAAAGATATGAAGAAGTTGAGACACGATCATTATATTAACCAAAAATGAAACTTCGGGGATACAAAAAAGACAAAAATTAATCAAAAAAATTTTTCCCAATAAAAAGATTTCAAAGAACAGATGGTTAAAGGATTGTAGGTTAGTTTTTAGTTTTAGAACAAAGGCTCTGAAGCTGCCACACAAACATATAGTTCTTAAAGGGAGAAAATTAGCTTTAAAGCCTTTATAGTGATTCACAAAAGTGATTCACATATAGTGAGCCATATAGTGATTCACATTATAGTGATTAAACAAAAAAAGATTCACAACAGTTTCCATAGTGTATATGTACTTACTTAGTTCCTTTCATAAGGATATAAAGTTATATAGAAAAAGTAGTAACATAACTACCTGATATCATATTTAATAAGTTTAATAGGTCGCCATGTTTATTTTTTTTCTTTTTTTGTATTAATCCCTTTCTACCTAATCCTTTTCTTAATTCATAAAGGTATTAAAATAAACAGTTCAAAATAGGGATGATACCTTTAATACATAAAGGTATTCCAATTCAACATCTTTTGCTCAAACAAAAACACTCTAGTACCTTCTCAATCACAATCACCTTTGGAGCTGTGGCGAGGAGGGGGAGGACAAATGCTCTTCACTGATAGATCACACTTCATCGAAAATCAATTGAAGTATTAGTCACAGTCTGTTAAGATTTGACAGAAATGGCTGATTTAACAATCCTCTTTTGCTGGCTGGTCGGTCGTCCTTCAATCACTCTTCAACATCACACTCAACATAAACTGAAATTTTCACCTAAAAAATCATCAGTAATTCCCTACATAAAGTCCTGTAATAATTCAAGCCCAAAACGAACAGAAATTACGTTTAAACTATAAATAAAACCAAAACGATCAGAAATTCAAATAAATTATTATATGAAACATAAAAATGACGACTACTTACATAAATGAATAAATTTATCTTAAAATGAGTAGAAAATTAAGCTGAATATTCAAGTCAATTTTAAAGTGAGCTAAAGTTGCTCTGAACATAAGTTTGTCTACTCCCCGTAAAAGTTATAAATTAAATTGCTTTATTTGCGCTTTAATAAACGAAACAAAACATATTATAAACATTTTGTATATTTATAAAGTTGAGAAATATTAAATATAATATACGATGTCGTATTTTAAAGGTTCAGTGTTAAAATTTCCAGAAATTTGTAACAGCGAATGTGAAATATTTAATTTATTAGTTATACCCAGGCGCGTTGATTATTATAACGATTTATTTTTTTATTTGTCGTCGAATTTCTAAGAAACTAAAGCCCACTGTCAAGAATACAAATAGTTTTTAATAAAACACTACAAATAGTTTTTAATAGAACACAAATGGCGCAGGAGCTGCTTTAAGTTTGAATTATTATACTTTATTTTTGATGCTTTTATGCTTAATATGGCTCTTTACTTTTGAATTATTATACTTAATTTTTATCACTTAACTTTTGAATTTTGTATTATTATAGGACTTAATTTATTCAGGGAATTACTGATGGTTTTTTAGGTGAAACTTTCAGGTTATTTTAGGTGTGATGTCGAAGAGTGATCGAGGGACAATCGACCAGCCAGCACGAGAGGAATGTTAAATCAGCCTTTTTTTTATCAAAACTTGACAGAATGTGAGGCATACTTCAGAGGAATTTCGATGGTGTGATCTATCAGTAAAGAGCAATTGTCCTCCCCTTCCTCGCCACAGCTCTAAAGGTAATTATGATTGAGAAGGTACTAGAGTGTTTGTTTGAGCAAAAGATGTTGAATTGGAATAACTTAATGAATTAAGAAAAGGATTAGGTAGAAAGGGAATAATACTAAAAAAGAAAAAAATAAACATGACGAACAATTAAACTTTTTAAATATAAGATCAGCTAGTTATGTTACTACTTTTTCTATTTAATTTTATATCCTTATGAAAGGAACTAAGTAAGCATATATACACTATGGGAACTTTTTGTGAAACTTTTGTGAATCACTATAATGGCTGTGAAGCTAATTTTCTCCTTTTAAGAACTAGTTTAAGAACTATATGTTTGTGTGGCAGCTTCAGAGCCTTTGTTCTAAAACTAAAAACTAACATGCAATCCTTTAACCACAATTCAATTATACTAGCCATCTCCATTGCTTCTATGTCGCTAAGCACCCAGATAAAAACTCCAGAGTTTCTTTTATTGCAGTTATATAGATACACAATACACAATTACATATAATATACGAGGTAATGCAGCTGTATTGGAGAGTAGAACTTGGAATTGAGATTTATTTTCTTTGAAAAAGCTTTTCTTTGCTTATTTAAGTGGCTTTAAGAAAAACCATCTATTTGAACTTCTTTTGCTTTCTCACCTTATTTTTATTTAAGTTTCGTAGTTCCTGTTTTATCAAACAACTTGAGGTAACGAGCCGTAAGTGAACAGCAAAATGTGTCCAAGGCAGTAGGTAAAAAAAATTCCTGTAACAAGAAATATATCGAAAGAATCAAAACTTGAGAACCCCTTTGTTAAGAATTGTTGAAAGGTCTAATAACTATGGTCTTGGGGAAGTAACTGAATCCCAACAGCTTGTAGGATTCGTAAATTATGCAGCTTGCGCATTGTTTAAAAATAGTATTTATTATTGAGAAAGGAGATTGTGTTTGATTCTGGGTAGGTCCGAAAAGGCTAAAGGCAAAGTGAAACTTCAGGGAGTGTCGAACGGGATTTTGAATTAAATCAAAATATTCTATGTGCGCCCAGGTTATCAAAAGCGTTATCTGCAATATCTTGGAAACGGCTAAGGGTATTAACTTTAACGTTTCCTTGTTACTGCTAATAATAGATCTACTACAACTGCAATTGCGATTGCGGCTGCTTGTGACTGCAACTACGACTAACTATCAGTACGAACTAAACTGTGACACCTGCAACTGCTACTTAGACTACTTTGACTACTTGCGACCATGACTACTTGTAACAATTGTAACTTGTCTACAATTTGCGACCGGGGTTGTGACTACTTGCATCTGCTATTACGACTTCTAGTCGGATCTGGTCGGAATTTAAAATTAGAGCTTCAAAGTACAAGATCCTTCTAAATATCAAATTTCATTAAGATCTGGTCACCCTTTCGTAAGTTACAAATACCTCAATTTTCAAAATTACCCCCCCCCCCCCCCCCAACTCCACCAAAGAGAGCAGATCCGGTCCATTTATGTCAGTCACGTATCTTAGACAGGTTTTTATTCTTCCCATCCAGTTTCATCATGACCTCACCGCTTTAAGTATTTTCAAAGATTTCCAGTACCCCCCAACTGCCCCACCCCCCAATTACGCTGGATCCGGTTGAGATTTAAAATAAGAGATCTGAGTTACGAGGCCCTTCTAAATATGAAATTTCATTAAGATCCGATCACTCCTTCTTAAGTTGAAAATACGTCATTGTTTCTAATTTTTCAGAATTAACCCCCCTCCCCCCCAATAGAGTGGATCCGGTCCAATTATGTAAATCACGTGTCTAAAACTTCTGCTTATTTTCCCCACCAAGTTTAATCCCGATCCCTCCAATCTAAGCGTTTTCCATCATTTTAGGTTCCCCCACCCCAAACTCCCCCCAACGTCACCAGATCCGGTCGGGACTGAAAATAAGAGCTTTGAGACACGAAATCCTTCTAAATATCAAATTTTATTGAGATCCGATCACCCGTTTGCAAGTTAAAAATAGCTCTTTTTTCTAATTTTTCAGAAGTAACGCCCCCCCCCCCCAAATATCTCACAGAGAGCGGATCCATTCCGGTTATGTCAATCATGTATCTATGACTTGTGTTTTTTTTCCCACCAAGTTTCATCCCGATCCCTCCTCTCCAAGTATTTTCGAAGTTTTAGGTTTCCCCCTCCCCCCCCCCCAATGTCACCAGATAAGGCCAGGATTTGAACTAAGAACTCTGAGGCACGATATCCTTCTAAATATCAAATTTCATTGAGATCCGATCACGCGGTCATAAGCTAAAAATACCTAATTTTTTTCTAATTTTTAAGAATTAACCCCTCCCCCAGCTACCCGAAAGAGAGTGGAACCGTTCCAGTTATGTCAATCATGTATCTAGGACTTGTGCTTATTTTTCCCACTAAGTTTCATCCCGATCCCTCCACTCTAAGTGTTTTCTAAGTTTTAGGTTTCCCCCTCCCAACTCCCCCCCCCCTAATGTCACCGGATCTGATCGGGATTCAAAATAAGAGCTCTGAGACACGATATCCTTCCAAAAATCAAAATTCATTAAGATCTGATCAACAGTCCGTAAGTTGAAAATACTTAAATTTTTCTATTTCTTCCGAATTAGCGGGCCCCCCACTCCCCCTCCCCAGATGGTCCAATCAGGAGAACGACTATTTCTAATTTCATGTGGTCCGGTCTCTGATACGCTTGCAAAATTTCATCGTCCTAGCTTACCTATAAGTGCCAAAAGAAGCGAAACCGGAACCGACCGACTCACAGACCGACAGAATTTGCGATTGCTATATGTCACTTGGTTAATACCAAGTGCCATAAGAACATATCTCCTTGGAAGGGGTGTTCGTATGAACTTTAAAAGAAGCTCATTTAATTAAAAGTGTATAGCTCTAGTTCCCTTTTAAGAGTAGTATGGGAAAGCAGCTAACCCCCCTTCCTGACATCCTCTTTTCGTAAAATGAATTCAGTTGAAATTTTGAGATAGCCATTTTGTTACCAGTAGTCAAAAAATCATATAACAATGTTTTTAGGGTGGACACAATCCCCCAGAGCCCATGGGAAATAATTTAGGTTATGCTCCGGAGTATATAAAATTTTTATGGAGCGAGTGGATCATATAAACTTCAAATTGGATGGAGCTCTTTTTATAAGAAGTCAGATGTTTTAGTAACTCTTTTTAAGAGTCAAATGTGCATAAAAAGAAATCAGACCCCCCAAGCCTATCATTCCCCAAAACGTTTTCGATCGAAATTTTAAGAGAGCTATTTTGTCCAGTACTGTTGAATGAGTCCAGTATTTATCTTTTTGGGAATTTCAACCTCCAGATGGTCCTCAGGACAAGGGCTGTGAGTTCGGCATTTCGTTCATTGTTTCGCATAGTATATCTCATTGAGAATGGTATGCATATTTGAACTTTATTTTCCAAGAAGACGAAGCCAAAAGGCAATATATGCACACTGCTGCTAACAGTATTTACAGCTACATTTAATAATTCTAATATACCAGAATACTAAAAAAAAAAAAAACAGAAATGATTTTACACTTTTTTGAAAACAAAATACGTCTTAAATGTTTTTTTTTTTACTTTCATAAATAAAAAGTTACCAAAAATTAAGGGAATAAATATTAGTATATTTCAATCAAATTGATAACCCAAGGTCTTTTTTTTTCTTTTTTTTTAGTAAAGCGCAAATTACCTCTGGTCTCGAGATGACGTGGGGGTTGTCAACCCTACTCCTGTTAATTTGTGCTTATTTTGAGTTTGACTCGGCTATTTATTGTAATTTCTCTTCGTTTTTAGTTTTATTAAATAAAAAAAAAACTAGTTTTTTTAACTGAAAGTAAGGAGCGACATTAAAATTTAAAACGAACAGAAACTACTCCGTATATGAAATGGGTTTTCCCCTCCGCTATCCCTCGATCTTTACGCTAAAATTTTTAATCGTTTTAAAAATTAGAATTGTGGCAAAGAGTCAAACTTTAGCGTATATATATATATATATATATATATATATATATATATATATATATATATATATATATATATATATATATATATATATATATATATATATATATATATATATATATATATATATATATATATATATATATATATATATATATATATATATATATATATATATCAGGTTGGTTATTAGGAAAAGGGGCATATTTGATCCTGGGTCTCTAAAGAGGCATAGGGGATTAAGCTTAACTTTCTTAAAAAGTGGAGTAGTATGTAGATCAGAATCATACACACTATTTACAGCATGGCAGTCAAAATGGCATATCAGTAATATTTAAGGATAAGCTACTTGTGACGAATTTTAACTCTGACTACTTGTGACTCGAACTACAACTACCTGCGACTGGGACTTTGACTGCCCTTTGCTCTCACTATATGTGCCAGCTACTGAGACTTCTTGCAACTACGACTACTCGTATCTGTGGCTTTGACTACTTGTATGTGCTACTGAGATTACTTGTGACTTTGACTATTTGCAACTATAGATACTTGTGACTGCAAATACTAGAGATTGTGACATTGTGTGACTATGACTGCGACAAAGCTGACTTGCGAATGTGACTTCGAGTGCTTTTGACAGCGGCTACTTGCATTGGTAACTATTTTTACTATGACTATTTGCAACTGCGACTTCACAAGACTGCGAATACCTTCAACTTTGAGTACTTGCGACTGCAATAACTTACGACTGCGAGTGCAATTGCAACTTGGATGCTATTGCAACTATTTGTGACCGTAAATACTTGAGCCTGCGACTGTGACTACTTGCGACTGTAAGTGCTACAACTTGTGACAACGAATGTGGAAACTCGTAACTGCAATTGCTACCACTTTCGACCGTCACTACTACTATTAATATTGCTACTACCACTGCGATTGCTATAGTGTCTGCAAATACTGCTGTAACTTCTACTTTCACAACTAGAACTATTGAACTAAATCAAAAGAACTAAACTGCACGCTACTTGTCAAAATGGCATAGTGCATTAAGGTTGTCAAATTGCTTAATCTCCAATATCTCACGAATGGCTAAAGATATTAAGTTGAAAACTTCAACGAATACTAAATGGGATGTAACAGTAGACCAAAAACATCCGGCGTTTCCAATTTTTAAAAAGCGTATCTTGGCGTATTTATAGTGATGTCAGGAACAGCTACAGGCATTAAGTTGAATCTTTCACGTAATGCTAAACAAAATAAAAAGCTGTTAATAGACCTAGCTGCAACGTCACAGGAACAGCAGATTATCAATCTGCTGAAACAGCAGGAACCAGGATTATCAAGTAGAAACTTTGAGGAAATATCGATTGTGATGTTGAACTATATCAAAAGACACTTTTGGTTGGCAAAATGGCATGTCTGCGATATATCAGAATAGTTAAGGATATTAAGCTCAAACTTTCAGAGAGTGTTGAGGGGGACACTGACTCTGTGTATCCTGGTTGTCAAAAAGGTGTATTTGCAATATCGCAGGAACGGCTACTGAAATGTATTTGAATCTTTCAGTGAATGTTAAGGAGAATGTTGAAATAAATCAAATGGCACATATTAGAATTAATAAACTCGAATCGGACATCTTAGTTCTCAAGCCAAAGATATGAAGAAGTTGAGACACGACCAATATATTAACCAAAAATGAAACTTCGGGGATACAAAACAGACAAAAATTAATAAAAAAAAAATTTTCCCAATAAGAGATTTCAAAGAAAAGATGGTTAAAGGACTGTAGGTTAGTTTTTAGTTTTAGAACAAAGGCTCTGAAGCTGCCACACAAACATATAGTTCTTAAAGGGAGAAAATTAGCTTTACAGCCTTTATAGTGATTCACAAAAGTGATTCACATATAGTGAGCCATATAGTGATTCACATTATAGTGATTAAACAAAAAAAGATTCACAACAGTTTCCATAGTGTATATGTACTTACTTAGTTCCTTTCATAAGGATATAAAGTTATATAGAAAAAGTAGTAACATAACTACCTGATATCATATTTAATAAGTTTAATAGGTCGCCATGTTTATTTTTTTTCTTTTTTTGTATTAATCCCTTTCTACCTAATTCTTTTCTTAATTCATAAAGGTATTAAAATAAAACAGTTCAAAATAGGGATGATACCTTTAATACATAAAGGTATTCCAATTCAACATCTTTTGCTCAAACAAAAACACTCTAGTACCTTCTCAATCACAATCACCTTTGGAGCTCTGGCGAGAAGGGGGAGGACAAATGCTCTTCACTGATAGATCACACTTCATCGAAAATCAATTGAAGTATTAGTCACAGTCTGTCAAGTTTTGACAGAAATGGCTGATTTAACAATCCTCTTTTGCTGGCTGGTCGGTCGTCCTTCAATCACTCTTCAACATCACACTCAACATAAACTGAAATTTTCACCTAAAAAATCATCAGTAATTCCCTACATAAAGTCTTGTAATAATTCAAGCCCAAAACGAACAGAATTACGTTCAAACTATAAATAAAACCAAAATGATCAGAAATTCAAAAAAATTATTATATGAAACATAAAAATGACGACTACTTACATAAATGAATAAATTTATCTTAAAATGAGTAGAAAATTAAGCTGAATATTCAAGTCAATTTTAAAGTGAGCTAAAGTTGCTCTGAACATAAGTTTGTCTACTCCCCGTAAAAGTTATAAATTAAATTGCTTTATTTGCGCTTTAATAAACGAAACAAAACATATTATAAACATTTTGTATATTTATAAAGTTGAGAAATATTAAATATAATATACGATGTCGTATTTTAAAGGTTCAGTGTTAAAATTTCCAGAAATTTGTAACAGCGAATGTGAAATATCTAATTTATTAGTTATACCCAGGCGCGTTGATTATTATAACGATTTATTTTTTTATTTGTCGTCGAATTTCTAAGAAACTAAAGCCCACTGTCAAGAATACAAATAGTTTTTAATAAAACACTACAAATAGTTTTTAATAGAACACAAATGGCGCAGGAGCTGCTTTAAGTTTGAATTATTATACTTTATTTTTGATGCTTTTATGCTTAATATGGCTCTTTACTTTTGAATTATTATACTTAATTTTTATCACTTAACTTTTGAATTTTGTATTATTATAGGACTTAATTTATTCAGGGAATTACTGATGGTTTTTTAGGTGAAACTTTCAGGTTATTTTAGGTGTGATGTCGAAGAGTGATCGAGGGACAATCGACCAGCCAGCACGAGAGGAATGTTAAATCAGCCTTTTTTTTATCAAAACTTGACAGAATGTGAGGCATACTTCAGAGGAATTTCGATGGTGTGATCTATCAGTAAAGAGCAATTGTCCTCCCCTTCCTCGCCACAGCTCTAAAGGTAATTATGATTGAGAAGGTACTAGAGTGTTTGTTTGAGCAAAAGATGTTGAATTGGAATAACTTAATGAATTAAGAAAAGGATTAGGTAGAAAGGGAATAATACTAAAAAAGAAAAAAATAAACATGACGAACAATTAAACTTTTTAAATATAAGATCAGCTAGTTATGTTACTACTTTTTCTATTTAATTTTATATCCTTATGAAAGGAACTAAGTAAGCATATATACACTATGGGAACTTTTTGTGAAACTTTTGTGAATCACTATAATGGCTGTGAAGCTAATTTTCTCCCTTTAAGAACTATATGTTTGTGTGGCAGCTTCAGAGCCTTTGTTCTAAAACTAAAAACTAACATGCAATCCTTTAACCACAATTCAATTATACTAGCCATCTCCATTGCTTCTATGTCGCTAAGCACCCAGATAAAAACTCCAGAGTTTCTTTTATTGCAGTTATATAGATACACAATACACAATTACATATAATATACGAGGTAATGCAGCTGTATTGGAGAGTAGAACTTGGAATTGAGATTTATTTTCTTTGAAAAAGCTTTTCTTTGCTTATTTAAGTGGCTTTAAGAAAAACCATCTATTTGAACTTCTTTTGCTTTCTCACCTTATTTTTATTTAAGTTTCGTAGTTCCTGTTTTATCAAACAACTTGAGGTAACGAGCCGTAAGTGAACAGCAAAATGTGTCCAAGGCAGTAGGTAAAAAAAATTCCTGTAACAAGAAATATATCGAAAGAATCAAAACTTGAGAACCCCTTTGTTAAGAATTGTTGAAAGGTCCAATAACTATGGTCTTGGGGAAGTAACTGAATCCCAACAGCTTGTAGGATTCGTAAATTATGCAGCTTGCGCATTGTTTAAAAATAGTATTTATTATTGAGAAAGGAGATTGTGTTTGATTCTGGGTAGGTCCGAAAAGGCTAAAGGCAAAGTGAAACTTCAGGGAGTGTCGAACGGGATTTTGAATTAAATCAAAATATTCTATGTGCGCCCAGGTTATCAAAAGCGTTATCTGCAATATCTTGGAAACGGCTAAGGAAATTACAGACTGGGACACCGGGAATCAAATGACGACCGGGACACAGGGAATACAAATGACGACCGGGATACAGGGACAAAACTGCAACGGGGATGCCAGGGGGATATATAAATGACGACGGGGACACAGGGAATGTTCGATTAGCAATCACCATCAACAAAGCTCAAGGCAATCATTAGAATTATGAGGTATAGATCTGAATACGGATTGTTTTCCCCATGGACAATTATATGTTGCATGTTCAAAAGTCGGTAAGCCTGACAATCTATTTATATGCACAGACAATGGGACAGCGAAGAATGTTGTATATTCGTAAGTTTTACGTAGTTAAAAACATATATATATATATATATATATATATATATATATATATATATATATATATATATATATATATATATATATATATATATATATATATATATATATATATATCTATGTTCACAGGTGGGACACAGGGACACAACTACAATGGCTCGTAACTAATATGGCGCGTAGCGACTTACGCGCGCTGGGGGGCTTGGGGGGGGGCGCAAAGTGCCCCCACCAACTAGGTGTTGGGGTGGCGCGAAGTGCCACCCCAACAGCTAGTATATATATATATATATATATATATATATATATATATATATATATATATATATATATATATATATATATATATATATATATATATATATGTTGGGGTGCCACCCCAACAGCTAGTATATATATATATATGTATATATATTTATTTATTTCCTTATCTCATTATTATTTATGTGTAATATTTTGAATATTCTTCCTGGAGGATTCTTTCGAGTGTATTATCAATAAACTAATGACACAGTAGGTTTTAGACTTTTACAGTTTGGGGAGGAGGTAGTACCCCAACTCTTGTTTGTAGTGATTTTTGTTTTTTAAGCTAAATTTGCATATTCGATTTAAATTTTACACATTCTAAAATTCATTCATTCATTAATATTAGTACCTGCTGTATGTTTATTTGATATGATTGTTTATTCAATTTATGTTCGTTTTGGGTTTCATTTATACTTCAATAGAAAAAGATTTTTGTTCGTTTTAAGCTTGATTTGCATATTCAAATTAAGCCTTTTCTCGTTTTAAGATTTATTTACTCATTTATATAAGCTGTTGTATGTTATTTTGCTATGATTGTTTTTGAATTTCTGATCGTTCTGGGTTTTATGTATTCTTTAAAAAAAAGTTCTGGTCGTTCTGAGTTTGAGTTATTATAGACTTTATTTCTTCTAATTTTAAGT
This sequence comes from Artemia franciscana, assembly GCF_032884065.1. NCBI lineage: Eukaryota > Metazoa > Arthropoda > Branchiopoda > Anostraca > Artemiidae > Artemia > Artemia franciscana. The sequence goes on along the minus strand of NC_088880.1, from coordinate 32,446,727 downwards.
TTTATTTGACCTTTACTTTTCTTTGAAAAACTTCTGTTTCAAAAAGTTTTTTTTAATTAGTTTCTGTTCGCTATTTGCTGCCAAGTTTCAAGTTTTTCAAAATTCCCTATTCCAAAGTAATCTTTTATTCCAAAATAAAACTGCAGTTGTCTTGAACAATCCTGGCAAGAACTAATAAAGTTAAACTAAGTATTATATATATATATATATATATATATATATATATATATATATATATATATATATATATATATATATATATATATATATATATATATATATATATATATATATATATATATATATATATATATATATATATATATATATATATATATATATATATATATATATATCAATATAGTAAGTTTTAATAAAGTGCCAAATACACAGTAGGCTATATGCTTTTACCGTTAGGGATACGGGCAGTAGCCAAACTCTTGTTTGTAGTGAAAGCTATATGTGTTTTGAACAGTCTTGGAAAGAACTAGCAAAATTAAACTGAATTCCCATCATTTTTGAAATAAAGTATCTTTAATAACTTTTTTTGGGGTCGGATCGGGCCATAGAAGGAGGGCGAGAATGAAATTCCATAGTATTTAGAATGAAATATCGTTAATAATTTTTTTTTAATTTTTAGGGAGGGGGTCGGGTCATGAAGGGAGGGTAAGGGGTCAGCTCTCATGGTTTTTGGAATAAAATATCGTTTGTTTTCTTGCTTTTTGTTTTTTCTTTGGGGGAATCGGGCCAAGAAGGGAGGCCCAGGAGTCAGCTCCCATGATTTTGGAGTAAAATATCGTTGACAAGTCTTTTCTTTTTGCTGGGGGACATGGATAGAGTGCCAGGGAACAGCTTCCATGAGTTTTGGAATAATTATTGTTATTAAGTTTTTTTTGGAGAGGGGGATGCCAGGCCATGGAAAGACTGCCAGAGTGAACTTCCATGATTCTTGGAATGAAATATCGTTAATAAGTTGTTTTTTTTTGGGGGGGGGGAAAGGAGTCGGGCCATGGAGGGAGTTTCAGAGATCAGCTCCCAGGATTCTTCCACCAAAATATCGTTAATAAGTGTTTTTCCTTGGGGAAGGGGGTCGGGTCATGATGGGAGGGCTAAGGGTCAGCACCCACTATTTATCATTGAGATATCTTTCGGAGGGGGAGGAGAATTGGGCCATGGAGGGTCTGGGGCCAGCTTCCATAAATTTTAGAATAAAATATTGTTGGCATCCGATCACTTTTGACTCTTAAAAAGGGAACTAGAACTTTCAATTTCTAGCCATTCGACTTCCCTCCAAAGTTTATACGATCACCACTTCCATAGAAACCCTATATGCCTCCGGGGTATAAGTTAAAACCCTTCCCCCAACCTCTGAGGGGGGTATGATGACCCCCAACATTTTGTTATCTGATCCATGGAATGTTTAGAACATAATGGCTACCCCAAAATTTTTATCGGATGTATTCGGGGAAAAGAGGGCGTGGGGGGTAGATGCCCTCCGATCGCTTTGCGCTCTTAAAATGGGAACTAGAACTTTCAATTTCCAATCAAATGAGTCCCCTTTGACGTTTATACGACCATCTCTGTCATAAGAACCTTTTAAGCCCCCGGGGTATAAATTACAACACTTGCCCCCGAGCTCTGAGGGGTTGTGTTGGCCCTACAGTTTTGTTATTTGATTTTAGAACTACTTTGAACAAAACATGGTATCTCAAAGTTTAGACCAGATGCATTTTGAGAAAAAAGGGGCCTGGAAGCACTAGTTGCCCTCCGATCATTTTAACTCTTAAAAAGGGCACTTGAACCTGTTTCAGAACGTGTTTCACTTGAACGTGTTAAAAAGGGCACTTTCCAATTGAACGAGCCTCCTCTGAAGTTTAAGTGATCATTCCTTCCATGAGAACCATATAGGTTCTCGGGGCACAACTTACAACGCCTAACCCTGGGCCCTGGGGGTTGTGTCGACCCCAGAGATTTTTTTATCTGATCTTTGAACTATTTTTAACAAAATTGCTATCTAAAAATTTTATCAGATACGTTTGGGGAAAAATGCGCATAGGGGGGCTTCTTGCCCTTTGATCACTTTTTACTCTTAAAAGGGCAACACTATAGCGTTGCCTCTGATAGGGGCTTGAAACCTCTATAGTAGGGTTTTCTGATGTGCTGTATCTGATGGTATGATTTTTATACTGATCATTTCCTAGTGATTTCATGTGTGATGTGATAAGATCACATGACTTTTTGGGTCTTTCTCGCCTTTCCGAAAATTGGGCAAAATTTCTTGGGCTCCTAGCTTTTTAAGGGTAACAATAAACTTAATGAACTTTATTTATTTGGAATCAGCATAAAAGCTAATTCTTTTGATGAATCCATTAGTATAAAACTTCAGTTTTTTTAGGATCGCTCCTTAACATATGTTAAGGCACAACATTAAATCTCAAAACGAAAAGATAACTTTCCAAACGGCTTGAAACTAGACAAAATTAACTGGATCAATAGAGCCTTAATATGAAAAGCAATTCGCCCCAAAAAATTTGAGCTAATGCTAAAATTAGCCCAAAATCATATCTTTCAATCAGCTTGACTCATTTAGGGATCAGTCTCTTGGGAAAGGGAACCTCAAAATCTGTTAGGACGATGATAGAGAGTTGAGAAAACGGCTAAAAAAAAGATTTTATGTTCTGATGAGTTTGAATCTTACACCTGAAACTCCCAGAGATAAGGGAAACTAATATGCAAGCGAACTTGGTTACGGTAACAGATCCCCCAGATAGGACCCAAAAAAGGCCGAAAAGTTTTTATTCGATTAACTTTAAACTTTTGTCTAAAGCCTTAGGGCAACATATACTCCTATCCACAAAATGAAAGAAAAAGTAATGATTCGTCCTAAAAAAAACGGCCTGAAACAAAAACAAAAAAGAATCGCTTTGGCATGAGCCCCAAAAAATTGGACTCAAAAACGTTTAGAAAATTTGGTTTTTTGGCGAAAAATGAAACTTTAAGAACTTTGTCCTGCCCATGATGACACCAAATCTTGTGAGAGAGGGTGGGGGTGCTAAATAACTTGAAATTGCACTACCAGTTCTTTGATTCTATCTTTAAGAAACTCAAAACGGCAAGTCTTTGGGACAAGGGATTGGGAGATTGAAAGAAATAATCACTAAACCCTGAATTTAAGACACTTAACACGTTTAAGCTTGAAACATTCTGAATTTAAATCTATGCTTTTTTCCCTAGGTGATAGTACATGAAATCGGCATTTTCTATACTTTATTTCAACTTTCGCTTCCCTTGGCATTCAATTTACGGAAATCCTTTGATTTCCGTAATTGGACTTCCTTTTCCTACCGATTCCCACATGATTAACATGACTTTTGCCAAAAAATATTTCCATTAACTTACATCTAGAATAGAGATTATTTAAAATTATGATAATTGAGCCCCAATGTTTTTTCGTTAAAGTTCGAATTTTGTAAAGTTCGAAACGTTAAAGTTCCAATTTTGTTCCAATTTTTTAAGAATGACCCCTGGATCACAAAGGCCGTTTAATTATTATCAATAGCTCTTTTGAAAGTGCTAAAATATTTTAGCGTAAAGGGCGAGGTATTGACAAGGTGGCTAAGCCCCTCATATAATTAACCATTTCTGTTCGTTTTAAGTATTAATATTGCTCCTTACTTTCAGTTAAAAACCTGTTTTTTATTTAATTTCTTACCGTTTCTAAATAATGCTAGGGATCACGGCACCCTCTTCAGAGAAATTTTCTTCCCCCATCAAAAATGCCTCCATTGAAAGATCCTCCCACGACCCCCCCCCACGCTCATTTTTTCTCAAAGTCTACGCATCAAATTTTGAGATAGCAATTTCGTTCCGCAAGGTCGAAAACCATAATAACTATGTCTTTGAGAATGATTTACTCCCCCACAATCCCTGGGGGAGGGGCTGCAAGTTACAAACTTTGACCAGTGTTTACATACAGTAATGGTTATTGGGAAGTGTACAGGCGTTTTCAGGGGGATTTTTTGGTTTGGTGGGTGGGGTTGAGGGTAGGGGGGCTATGTTGGAGGATTTTTCCTTGGAGGAATATGTCATGGGGGAAGAAAAATTCAATGAAAAGGGTTCAGGATTTTCTAGCATTACTATAAAAAAAACAATGAAAAAATAAACATGAACACGTTTTTTTCAATTGAAAGTAAGGAGTAGTATTGATACTTAAAACGAACAGAGATTATTACGCATATGAGGGGTTCTAAAAATACTTTAGCATAAAGAGTGAGGTATTTAGGAGGAGATAAATACCTCGTTCTTTATGCTAAAGTATTTTTAGTAATTTGAACTATTTATTCTACGGCCTTTCTGATTCAGGGGGTCACTCTTAAAGAATTGGGACAAAACTTACAATTTAGTGTAAAGAGCAAGGTATTAACGAGGGTACAAACCCCCTCGTATACATAATAAAAATATAATAATATAAAGTTTGTTACGTAAGTTAATTCTTAAGTTACGTATATTTTTTTACTAGCAAAAATTTTTGTTCAAAATTAAAAGTTCTAGTTGCCTTTTTAAGTGACGAAAAAATCGGAGGGCAACTAGGCCTCCTTCCCTACCCCTTATTTCTCAAAATCGTCCGATCAAAACTAAGAGAAAGCCATTTAGCCAAAAAAAGAATTAATATTCAAATTTCATTTTAATAATTTATGTGCGGAGAGCCAAAATCAAACATGCATTAACTCAAAAACATTCAGAAATTAAATAAAAAAACTAGTTTTTTTAACTGAAAGTAAAGAGCAGCATTAAAACTTAAAACGAACAGAAATTACTCCGCATATGAAATGGGTTGTTCCCTCTGCAATTCCTCGCTCTTTACGCTTAAGTTTGACTCTTTGCCACAATTCTACTTTTTAAAACAATTAAAAACTTTAGCGTAAAGAGGGTGGGATTGCGGAGGGGACTACCAATTTCATACACGGATTTTAATTTCTATTCGTTTTAAGTTTTAATGTCACTCCTTACTTTCAGTTAAAAAAAACTAGTTTTTTTTATTTAATATGATTAAAAAATAAATGAACGTTAACCTATCAGACTTATAAAAGGTAAAACCCTTAAAGGACCAAGGATATTAAAACAAGAGATAAGAGTCCATATGGCACTTGTGACGAGGCATGAAGAGCTAAGAGCCAAGAGATCATATGGTATGAGCTCTAACAAAATTCTATGAATCAATAGATTGATTTAAAAGGAAAATAAGAGGCTTACTGCCAGACTGGATTTAAAATAAGAGCTCTCAGACATGAATTCCTTCTAAATATCAAATTTCATTAAGATCCGATCACCTATTCGTAAGATAAAAATACCCCAATTTTCACGTTTTCCAAGAATTCCGGTTTCCCCCTCCAATCCTCCCAATGTCACAGGATCTGGTCGGAATTTAAAATTAGAGCTTCAAAGCACAAGATCCTTCTAAATATCAAATTTCATTAAGATCTGGTCACCCTTTCGTAAGTTACAAATACCTCAATTTTCAAAATTACCCCCCCCCCCCAACTCCACCAAAGAGAGCAGATCCGGTCCATTTATGTCAGTCACGTATCTTAGACAGGTTTTTATTCTTCCCATCCAGTTTCATCCTGACCTCACCGCTTTAAGTATTTTCAAAGATTTCCAGTACCCCCCAACTGCCCCACCCCCCAATTACGCTGGATCCGGTTGAGATTTAAAATAAGAGATCTGAGTTACGAGGCCCTTCTAAATATGAAATTTCATTAAGATCCGATCACTCCTTCTTAAGTTGAAAATACGTCATTGTTTCTAATTTTTCAGAATTAACCCCCCTCCCCCCCAATAGAGTGGATCCGGTCCAATTATGTAAATCACGTGTCTAAAACTTCTGCTTATTTTCCCCACCAAGTTTAATCCCGATCCCTCCAATCTAAGCGTTTTCCATCATTTTAGGTTCCCCCACCCCAAACTCCCCCCAACGTCACCAGATCCGGTCGGGACTGAAAATAAGAGCTTTGAGACACGAAATCCTTCTAAATATCAAATTTTATTGAGATCCGATCACCCGTTTGCAAGTTAAAAATAGCTCATTTTTTCTAATTTTTCAGAAATAGCGCCCTCCCCCCAACTATCCCACAGAGAGCGGATCCATTCCGGATATGTCAATCATGTATCTATGACTTGTGTTTTTTCCCACCAAGTTTCATCCCGATCCCTCCTCTCCAAGTATTTTCGAAGTTTTAGGTTTCCCCCTCCCCCCCCCCAATGTCACCAGATAAGGCCAGGATTTGAACTAAGAACTCTGAGGCACGATATCCTTCTAAATATCAAATTTCATTGAGATCCGATCACGCGGTCATAAGCTAAAAATACCTAATTTTTTTCTAATTTTTAAGAATTAACCCCTCCCCCAGCTACCCGAAAGAGAGTGGAACCGTTCCAGTTATGTCAATCATGTATCTAGGACTTGTGCTTATTTTTCCCACTAAGTTTCATCCCAATCCCTCCACTCTAAGTGTTTTCCAAGTTTTAGGTTTCCCCCTCCCAACCCCCCCCCCCCCCTAATGTCACCGGATCTGATCGAGATTCAAAATAAGAGCTCTGAGACACGATATCCTTCCAAAAATCAAAATTCATTAAGATCTGATCAACAGTCCGTAAGTTGAAAATACTTAAATTTTTCTATTTCTTCCGAATTAGCGGGCCCCCCACTCCCCCTCCCCAGATGGTCCAATCAGGAGAACGACTATTTCTAATTTCATGTGGTCCGGTCTCTGATACGCTTGCAAAATTTCATCGTCCTAGCTTACCTATAAGTGCCTAAAGAAGCGAAACCGGAACCGACCGACTCACAGATCGACAGAATTTGCGATTGCTATATGTCACTTGGTTAATACCAAGTGCCATAAGAACATATCTCCCCTGGACCCGTATTAGGTCTATACTTACCTGAAAACCGCAATTTTTATGATATTTCTTTTGGTTATTTCGGAATTTTGACGTTTTTGAGGCAGCACTACAATTCCATCAGTGTTGCCACGTTGAACCACCAAAATAAAAAGTTAAACTAACAGGCTAGGTTGATTTTGATTGAACACTTTCTCCTGAATGTTTTTATTACGGTTTAGCTGTGATTTCAAGAATATGGTTTTAGGAAAAACGCACTTCTGTGTTCAATGGGGTGCCAGAAATTTCAGTTCAATTATTTTGAAAGGCAAAACATTAGCAAACACAACATGTTGGACTAGCAGCCAGCCTTGCATTTTTCAGGTGTACCGATTTTTTTTTTGTATTATGATCGCTTACAGATTTAAGTTTTGATCCTGTCAAGAAAGTTATTTTGTCATGTTTGGTCTCATCTTTTGGGATGGCTTGTGTCTTAACCAATTTTTATGACACTTGGTATTAACCAAGTGACATATAGAAATCGCATTTTCTGTCGGTCTGTCGGTCCCGGTTTTGCTACTTTAGGCACTTCCAGGTAAGCTAGGACGATGGAATTTGGCAGGCGTATCAGGGACCAGACCAGACTAAATTAGAAATAGTCGTTTTCGAGATTTGACCATCTGGGGGGAGGAGTGGGGGGCCCGTTAATTCGGAAACAATAGAAAAATTGAAGTATTTTTAACTTACAAACGGTTGATCAGATCTTAATGAAATTGGATGTTTTGAAGGATATCATGTCTCAAAGCTGTTATTTTAAGTCCCGACCAGATCTGGTGACGTTGGGGGGAGTTGGGAGGGGGAAACCTAAAACCTTGGAAAACACTTAGAGTGGAGGGATCGGGATGAAACTTGATGGGAAAAATAAGCACAAGTCCTAGATACATGATTGAAATAACCAGAACGGATCCGCTCTCTTTGGGGTAGTAGAAGGGGGGGGGGTTAATTCTGAAAAATTAGAAAAAATGAGGTATTTTTAACTTACGAACGGGTGATCGGATCTCAATGAAATTTGATATTTAGAAGGATATCGTGTCTTACAACTCTTATTTTAAATCCCGAACGGATCTGATGACGTTGGGGGGAGTTGGGAGGGGGAAACCTAAAACTTGGGAAACACTTAGAGTGGAGGGATCGGGATGAAACTTGGTGGGAAAAATAAACACAAGTCCTAGATACATGATTGACATAACCGGAACGTATCCGCTCTCTTTGGGGTAGTAGGGGGGGGGGTTAATTCTGAAAAATTAGAAAAAATGAGGTATTTTTAACTTACGAATGGGCGATCGGATCTCAATGAAATTTGATATTTAGAAGGATATCATGTCTCAGAGCTCTTATTTTAAATCCCGACCGGATCTGGTGACATTGGGGGTGGGAGTTGTGAGGGTTAAACCTAAAACTTGGAAAACACTTAGAGTGGAGGGATCGGGATGAAACTTGGTGGGAAAGATAAGCACTAGTCCTAGATACATGATTGACATAACCGGAACGGATCCGCTCTCTTTGGAGTAGTTGGTGGGGGGGGGGGGGGTTAATTCTGAAAATTAGGAAAAATGAGGTATTTTTAACTTCCGAACGGGTGATTGGATCTCAATGAAATTTGATATTTAGAAGGATAGCGTGTCTCGAAGCTCTTATTTTAAATCCCGACCGGATCTGGTGACACTGGGGGGATTTTGGGGTAGGGAATCTAAAATCATGGAAAACGCTTAGATTGGAGGGATCGGGATGAAACTTGGTGGGAAAAATAATCAGAAGTCTTAGATACGTGATTTACATAATTGGAACGGATCCGCTCTATTGAGGGGGGTATTCTGAAAAATAAGAAAAAATGACGTATTTTTAACTTACGAAGGAGTGATCGGATCTTCATGAAACTTCATATTTAGAAGGACCTCGTAACTCAGATCTCTTATTTTAAATTTCAACCGGATCAAGCGTAATTGGAGGGGGCAGTTGGGAGGACTGGAAATCTTAGAAAATACTTAAAGCCGTGAGATCAGGATGAAACCTGATGGGAAGAATAGAAACCTCTCGAAGATACGTGACTGACATAACCGGACCGGATCTGCTCTCTTTGGTGGAATTGGGGGGGGGGTAATTTTGAAAATTGAGGTATTTTTAACTTACGAAAGAGTGACCAGATCATAATAAAATTTGATATTTAGAAAGATCTTGTGCTTTAAAGCTCTAATTTCAAATTCCGACCAGATCCTGTGACATTGGAGGGAGTTGGAGGGGGAAATCGGAATTCTTGGAAAACGTGAAAATTGGGGTATTTGTATCTTACGAATAGGTGATCGGATCTTAATGAAATTTGATATTTAGAAGGAATTCATGTCTCAGAGCTCTTATTTAAAATCCCGACCAGATCTTTTGACATTGGGGGAATTGGATGGGGAAATCTTGGAAAACACTTGGAGCGGAGGAATCGGAATGAAGCTTGGTGGATAGAATAAGCAAATGTCCTTGATACGTGATTGACAGAATCTTACTGGATTCGTTCTCTTTGGGGGAGTTGGGGGAGGTTTCAGTAATTTGGCGAGTTTGGTGCTTCTGGACGTGCTAGGACGATGAAAATTGGTAGGCGTGTCAGGGTGCTGCACAATTTGACTTGATAAAGTCGTTTTCACAGATTCGAACATCTGGGGGGCTAAAGGGAGAAGAAAAATTAGAAAAAATTAGGTATTTATAATTTACGAGTGGGTGACCGGATCTTAATAAATTTCGATATATAGAAGGACATCGTGACTCAGAGCTCTTATTTTAAATCCTGACCGGCATTAAGCCTCTTATTTTCCTTTTTAAATCAATCTATTGATTCATAGAATATTGTTAGAGCTCATACCATATGATCTCTTGGCTCTTAGCTCTTCTTGCCTCGTCACAAGTGCCATATGAGCTCTTAGCTCTTGTTTGTGTATTAAGCTACCCTTCGCCTAGGAATACACGAAAGAAAGCTTCAAACCCTTTGGAGAAAAAGATTTTTGGCCCTTTTTTCGGGGGGGGGGGCAGTTTTAGGTAATCTAGCATTTTGCGTTGTGCCCAAGGGTCCACTTATTCCAGAAAGTTGGGGGTGTTATTTACGAATGTTTCGGAAATAAATGTTTAGCCTTTTTGGCTTTTCTTCGTGACCCAGTTGATTCATTATTTTTTACCTTCTATTTATTCTTGTGCTTAGTTGACCGAATGATTTAAGCATATAATTATGAAGCCCATAAGGATGTTTAAAAAAATAACCCTATCTAAGGCATAACTGTGGTTAGTCTCTGCTCTTAATTTAACATTTTTGTTTCACACTTTACGGTCTCCTGGGCCTTGGTTCTTTGGTTTTAAGTTTCAAGCGGTTCAGAAAAATTTCCGTAGCATTTTCCGGCCCCTTTTTTTGGTGAACCCATATTTGATTGTACTTATTTTTTTTCTTAGGAATTAGGGTCCCATTTGCCAAAAACATACGAGAATAAATTTGAGCTGTATAGAAAAGAAGTTTTCAGCCCTTTTTGTATCTGTAATTTTCGGATAGCCAATATTACTATTTATTTTGCTTTCTCGTGTAGTTCCACCCCTTTGTCTTAAAGAGGATATATATATATATATATATATATATATATATATATATATATATATATATATATATATCAGTTTGATAGAGCATAAAAGTTTCGGACCTTTTTTGGGCCTCAGTTTTTTCAAAACATGCCTCCAAAGAAATCTTTTGGACAATAAGTTTTGTTTGCCCAGGGACCTTTGGCGATAAGTTCCAAACTTATTCGGCACAAAACTTTTTCTGGTCAGTTTTAAGGCCCTCTAGTACACGCCAAATATGTGGCCCTCTTGGTAGTGGGAACGATCTCAGAAAGTTTTAGGACAATTTGAAAGCTGAGATTAAACTTGCCTCTCCCACTCTTTTGTAATGTAAAACTTATTTATAAACAATGTACAAATTATCTATTAAAAATCAATTTACAGAATTCAGGACCATTTCTTCTGGGTCTATATGAGTCATTTCCTCCCAGGAGGTATGTTTATTGGAGATTTCAATTATTTTGAGAACTTTCTGCTTAGAAATTTTAATTAGATGTACTCGAGGGCTGTGGAGTAGTCTGGGGGTAAAATAAGCACGAAAAGGAGCCAGTCACCCTTCAGTGCCTTCATCCTTTAAAGGAGAACCTGGATTTTCAACTTCTGATGGAAAAAGCCCCCTCTTAACTTTCTAGGACCACCAGTCTTTGCATAATGGCTCATAAAAGTGAGTAGGTAATTAAGACGGCAGGCACTAGACCCTTAAGGTCCAAACTGGCGGTGCTGATCTCCGTTTCAAGGCCCTTCAGCCAGGAAGTGCAATTGGGGGCTGGAGGCCAACCATCCTGTGGCTCATACAAAGAGAAAACAATAATGATATATTGAAGTCACCACTCTTTACTAAGTTAATATCGCTGTGAACTATCATGTGTGTTTTTTTGTTTAAAAATTATTACGTAATAACATAATATTATTATTGCATAATAAGCTATTAAATAAAGAAACGATAATCATGAAACCGAAAAGTCAATCTTGGAACAAATAACAGACATTAGTAAGGCAGCTATTCCCTTAGCCCTATACTGAAATAAATAAAAAAATCAAATTTTTTATAAAATATAATTTAAAAAGCATTAAAGGTGACATTAAAGATTCAAGTGAAAGGAAATTATTTTCCCACTCAGTCCCTCGATATTTGCGTTAAAGTTTAATAGTGCTTTGCTGATTGCACTTTGAGTGCAGTATATTTGAGTGAAGTATACTTGAGTGCAGTATATAGATACTTACTTGTACTTGCAGATGGACGAGGTACTTTCTGCCCCTCCAGGCGCCTGAAATTTAGATGTTTCGTGGAAATTTGCTCAATTGTAAACACCCCACACTCAAGGTAAATGTACAGTACAAATGCAAGTGTTTCATTTAACGTCTTCTTTTAAAATATTCAAAAGGAACATTTCAAGTTTTTAGGTAGTTGAGCATCAAGAACCCCTTCGACTCTTGAGGAATCATGAAAAATACCTTTTATTTCATTCCCTTGGCTTGCAGTCGTTTATGAAGCATTGGAAAAGGAAGCAGAACTTTAGCGAAACAAATAAGAGATCGAGGGGTCAGTCCCTCCATGTACAGTATAACTACTTTTTTTTGTGTCACTTTTGACTTTAGTTTAAAAATATTCACTGCCAAAAACATCACTACTAACAACTCTCTAAAGCCTCATACTATCTGTGGTCAATATAGTGGCAAACGCTCCTCCTCCCTCCGAATACATTCAAAGCTTCTCTCTTTGTCCCCTCCCATAGAGTTCAGATTTTCGTAAAGTAATTTCTTATGAAATATCCCCATCCCAGTCGGAGACGACCAGATTTCTGTTTGGCTCAAGGTGGATGGTCAAAAAGCCAAATATCTTGTGATCTGTCATCCTTCATCCACAAATCTGACCTAGCCATCTTAATCTTTCTTATATGGTAACCCTAAGAAGTGGAATTCAACCACGTTTTTATACAGCTTACAGTTTGTTTAACAAATCAATATAGCCTTTCAAAAGGTCCTATTTCAGAGCTGCATATGTCCTCTGTCACTGTAAAAAAAATAAAGAACTGCATCTCGGCTATTATACTCTTTACATCTTCACTTGGCTAGACCTACCATCTTTTCTCTAGGTACGTTCTGTGACGTATGAAAACAAAGAAAGAAATAATAAATGAGAAGAGAAAAAACAAATAGGTGAAAAACAAGGATTTTATCAGCCAGTAGCAACTATGAAAAACAAGCAAATATTTCGACAAGGACCTCCGCCAAGTCGTCCTCAGTGCTAAAAAAAAACAAGAAAAAGGAAAAAGAAAAAAAAGAAAAAAAGAAGAAACAGCAACCAAATCTAGCCTTCTTAAGTGAACTGTACGAGAGGAAAAAAGACACTGAATCAAACAGTTCGTGGTAACGAAGTAAGGTAGTAAGGTAGTACCCGTAAGAAGGAGCGACCGGCTCAATAGTAACCAGTAAGTAAGGAGTAACCTGTAGTAAGGAGCGACCCGGCTCAAGTGTAACCAAAACTCTAAAACACGGAATTTTGATACCAATAGTTACATAAAAAAAAATTGCATTTTAATGCTGATTTCAAATACGTAGGTTCCATCAAGTTTAATCCTACCCATCAGAAGTACACGAGCCTGAGAAAATTTGCCCTATTTTAGAAAATAGGGAGAAACACCCCCTAAAAGTAAAAGAATTACGAAAATTACAATCACATCTTAACAAAAATCACACCATCAAATTCAGCGTATCAGAGAACCCTATTGTAGAAGTTCCAAGCTCCTATCTACAAAAATGTAGAATTTTGTATTTTTTGCCAGAAGACAAATCACGGATGCGTGTTTATTTGTTTGTTTTTTGTTTTTTGTTGTGTTTTTTTTTCTACCAGGGGTGATTTTATCGACCCAGTGGTCCTAGAATTTTGCGAGAGGGCTCATTCGAACGGACATGAAAAGTTCTAGTGCCCATTTTAAGTGACCAAAAAAATTAGAGGGCACCTAGGCCCCCTGCCACGCTAATTTTTTCCCAAAGTTGTCAGATCAAAATTCTGATAGCCATTTTATTCATCATAGTCGAAAAACCTTATAACTATGTCTTTGGGGACGACTTACTCCCCCACAGTCCCCGTGGGAGAGGCTGCAAGTTACAAATTTTGACCAGTGTTTGCATATAGTAATGGTTTTTGGGGAGTGTGCAGACGTTTTCAGGGGAATTTTTTGGTTGGGAGGGAGGTTGAGAAGAGGGAATTATGTGGGGGATACTTTCCATGGAGGAATTCGTCATGGGGGAAGAAGATTTCCTTAAAGGGGGTGCAGCATTTTCTAGCATTATTCAAAGAAATAGTGAAAAAATAAATATGTAATAGTTAATCAACTGAAAGTAAGGAGTAGCATTAAAAATTGAAACGAACAGAAAATATTACGCATGTAAGGGGCTCACCTCCTCCTTATACCTCAGTCTTTATGCTAAAGCATTTTTAGTAATTTCAACTATTTATTCTACGGCCTTTGTGATTCAGGGGACAAAATTTAAGCTTTAGTATAAAGAGCGAGGTATTGACGAGTGGGTGAACCCTCTCATATACATAGTAAATACTTACGAATATAGAAGTTTGTTACGTAAGCTAATTCGTAAGTTACATATATCTTTTACTAGTGAAAACGCTCGTAAAAAACTAAAAGTTCTAGTTGCCTTTTTAAGTACCCAAAAATTGGAGGGCAACTGGGCCTCCTCCCCCTCCGTTTTTCTCAAAATCATTCGATCAAAACTATGAGAAAGTCATTTATCCAAATAAATAAATATGCAAATTTCGCTTTAATTATTCATCTGCAGAGAGCCGGAATCAAAACATGGATTAACTAAAAACCGTTCACAAATTAAATAAAAAAACAAGTTTTTTTAACTGAAAGTAAGGGGCAACATTAAAACTTAAAACGAAGAAAAATTACCCTATACATGAAAGGGGCTGTTCCCTCTTCAACGCCCTGCTCTTTACGCTAAAGTTTTTACTGTTTAAAAATTAGAGTTGAGAGAAAGAGTCAAACTTTAGCGCAAAGAGCAGGGCGTTGAAGAGGGAACAGCCCCTTTTTTTGCCGTAGCAAAATCTAATTCTATATCTAATCATAAAAATCATATCTAATTTTCTGTTTTAAGAGGAAAATTAGTAAAATCATTTAAAGATTCTAAAGGTTTTTACTGTTTTAAGAGGTAGAGTTAAGAGAAAGAGTCAAACTTTAGCGTAAAGAGCGGAAGGTTGAAGAGGAAAAGCCCCTTTCATATACGGAGTAATTTCATATAAGGAAGTATGCGCATATTGCCTTTTCGTCAGTTTTGCATCCCCCTTATCATGCCCTGAAAGTTTCCACTTAATATTCTTAAGCCATTCATAAAATTAAAAATATTTATTTCGATATGAATTTTTCTATTTCTCATAATATCAGAAAAAAACGTTATAACCGAGATTACCGAAAAAAATGAATTTAATTCAAAGAAGATGCCTGCAGTATACTGATATGCTGTAGCACTGAACTAGCTCTCAAAAGGAATTACACCTGTTTGAATTTTCGAATTGTTTGAACTTGATTCCTTAGCCATGAATTAATTCAGTTACTACAGAAATTGTGCAATCTGATACTTGAATTTATCACACAATTAGATTTTTGGCGTTTTCAATTGAGAAATTTAGATACGATAGCCAAGTGTGGTGTGTAGAGAAAATTGGATATAATTTGCCTGCGCGTTAATTACACTTTTTAGTGTAAAGAAGAATTAGCAGTTGGACCGACCTCGCACAGTTTTGACTGATTGTTCACTTGGATACATTAGTGAGGCTCGGCCCTCACGGAAAGATAAGTTTCTTTCACTTTATAATCTTTCATTTACTAGGCATGAATCCTTCGAACATTAAAATCGGTGATTTATTCCTAGCCAAATTTGCGGGCTATCCCCTCTGGGCAATTCGAATCCTAGAGGTAATGACAACGAATACCGGAGACTGCAAATTTGCTGTTTTTTGCTACGGCAAAAAACACATATTTTGCAACGGCAAAAAAAGGCTATGTTCTCTCTTCAACGCCCTGCTCTTTGCGCTAAAGTTTGACTCACTCTCAACTCTAATTTTTAAAACAGTAAAAACGTTAGCGTAAAGAGCAGGGCGTTGAAGGGGGAACAGCCCCTTTCATATACGGGGTAATTTCTGTTCGTTTTAAATTTAAATGTCGCTCCTTACTTTCAGTTAAAAAAAAAATGTGTTTTTTTATTTGATCAAACAACAAAAACGAACTTGAAATCAATGAAAGAGAAGTTACCAATTAGATTGAACAAGTATCCTTTGCCTTGCAACAGATTTCGCCTGTCTACATTTTTGGTTTTCATTAGATATGCGGACAGGTTGTCTTAAATTAGACTGGGCGAAAATATTCATAGAGTCTTTAATATTAAATTGTTATAAATTTGGCTTAAGAAAATATCTCCTGTGTCTCTATTTATAGCCAAATGTCTATTTAAATGTTTTTTTTTATCGCAATTGCCTCTTTAAAATATCAAATAAAAAAAAATAGTCTTTTATAACCGAAAGTAAGGAGCCACACTAAAACTTAAAACGAACAGAAATTACTCCGTGTATGAAAGGGGCTCCCTTCTGAAAGCCCCGCTCTTTACGCTAAAGTTTAACTCTTTCTCTAAATTCTACTTTATTAAACAGTAAGAAACTTTAGCGTAAAGAGCGATGCGTTGAGAAACGCCAGTCCCTTTCATAAACGGAGTAATTTCTGTTCGTTTCAAGTTGTAATGTTGCTCCTTACTTTCAGTTAAAGAAAACTAGTTTTTTTTTTTTAATTTAATTTCTGAACGTTTTTGAATCAATGTATGTTTGATTTTGGCTCTCGGCACATAAATTATTAAAATGAAATTTGCATATTAATTCTTTTTTTGGCTAAATGACTTTCTCTTAGTTTTGATCAGACGATTTTGAGAAAAAGAGGGTGGGGGAGGAGGCCTAGTTATCCTCCAATTTTTAGGTTACTTGAAAAGGCAACTAAAACTTTTAATTTTTAACAAACGTTTTTATTAGTAAAAACTATACGTAACTTAAGAATTAACTTACGTAACGAACTTTCATATTCTTATATTTTTATTAATGGTATGAGGGGGTTTGTCCCCTCGTTAACCCCTTACTCTTTACACTAAAGCTTAAATTTTGTCCCAACTCTTTATGAATGACCCCTGAACCAGAAAGGCCGTAGAATAAACAGTTGAAATTACTAAAAATACTTTTGCGTAAAGAGCGAGGTATTTTGAAGGAGATATACCCCTTATATGCTAAATAATCTCTGTTCGTTTTAAATTTTAATGCTGCTCCTTGCTTTCAGTTGAAAAACTTTTTCTTATTTATTGTTTCATTGTTGTTTTTTTGTAATAATTCTAGAAAATCCTGCGCCCCTTCATTGAATTTCTCTTCCCCCATGACATATTCCTCAAAGGAAAATCCTCCTACATAGCCCCCTCCCCTCAACCCCCCCAACCCAAAATAATCCCCCTGAAAAACGTTTGTACACTTCCCAATAACCATTACTGTATATAAACACTGGTCAAAGTTTTTAACTTGCAACCCCTCCCCTGGGGACTGTGGGGGAGTAAATCATCCCAAAGATATATTTATTAAGGTTGTCGACTATGTTGAACAAAATGGCTATCTCAAAATTTTGATCCGTTGACTTTGGGAAAAAATGAGCGTGGAAGGGGGCCTAGTTGCCCTCCATTTTTTTGGTCACTTAAAAAGGGCGCTAGAACTTTTAATTTCCATTAGAATGACCCCTCTTGCGACATTCTAGGACCACTCGGACGATACGATGACCCCTGGGGAAAAAAATAAATAAACACGCACCCGTGATCGGTCTTCTGGCAAAAAATACGAAGTTCCACATTTTTGTAGATAGGAGCTTGAAACTTTTACACTAGTGTTTTATGATGCGTTGGATACCATGGTGTGATTTTCGTTAAGATTCTATGACTTTAAGGGGTGTTTTCCCCTATTTTCCAAAATAAGGCAAATTTTCTCAGGCTCGTAACTTTTGATGACTAAACTAAAAGACTTAAAAAACTAAATTTGATAAACTTATATATTTAAAATCAGCATAAAAAGCCGATTATTTTGATGTATCTTTTAGTGTCAAAAGGGACCCTATACTAGCTAGTGGTGTCTACAGAGTCCAATGTTTATGTGGAAAATTTTACATTGGCAGGACCCATCAACAACTTGGGGAAAATTGCGGGAACACAAATTTTCAATAGATAAGTCCCTGAGATTGGAAAATAAAAATGACAACTTTGATTCAGCTCTGGCCTAGCATATATACGAAAATCCTGACCATTTAGTTCTTTTTGAAGAGGCAACTTTAATATCTACCGTAAACAACCTACTACAATCTTTTAAAGAGGCAATTGAGATATAAAAAAAAACATATAAATCGAAATTTGGCTATAAATAGAGACACAGGATATATTTCCTTAAGCCCAATTAATAAAAATTTGATATTAAAAGACTCTACGAATATTTTCGCCCAGTCTAATTTAAGATAACCTGTCCGCATATCTAATGAAAATCGAAATTGTAGGCAGGCGAAATCTGTTGCAAGGTAAAGTATACTTATTCAATCTAATTGGTAACTTGTCTTTTATTGATTTCAAGTTGGTTTTTGTTGTTTGATTAAATAAAAAAAAACAAGTTTTTTTAACTGAAAGTAAGGAGCGACATTAAAACTTGAAACGAGCAGAAATTACTTCGTATATGAAAGGGGCTGCTTCCTCATCAACGCCCCGGTCTTTACGCTAAAGTTTGACTCTTTCTCTCAACTCCTATTTAAAACAGTAAAAAACTTTAGCGTAAAGAGCAGGGCGTTGATGAGGAAGCAGTCCCTTTCATATACGAAGTAATTTCTGTTCGTTTTAAGTTTTAATGTTGCTCCTTACTTTCAGTTAAAAAAACTTTTTTTTTTTTAATGTTATTTCTGAACGTTTTTTAGTTAATCCATGTTTTGATTTTGGCTCTCCGCAGAGGAATAATTAAAACGAAATTTGCATATTTATTTGTTTGGCTAAATGGCTTTCTCATAGTTTTGATCGAATTATTTTGAAAAAACAGGAGCGGGGGAGGAAGCCTAGTTGTCCTCCGATTTTTTGGTTACTTAAAAAGGCAACTAGAACTTTTAATTTTTTACGAATGTTTTTATTAGCAAAAGATATACACAACTTATAAATTAGCTTATGTAACGAACTTTTGTATTTTCATGTTTTTATTACATATATGAGGGGTTCACCCCCTCGTCAGTAGCTGACCCCTGAATCACAAAAGCCGTAGAATAAATAGTGGAAATAACTAAAAATATTATAGCGTAAAAAGCGAGGTATTAGGAGGAGGTGAGCCCCTCATATGCGTAATAATTTCTGTTCATTTTAAGTTTTAATGCTGCTCCTTACTTCCAGTTGCGAAAACTTTTTCATATTTATTTTTTCATTGTTTTTTTTTTAATAATGCTAGAAAATCCTGCACTCCCTTCATGGAATTTTTTTCCCCCATGACAAATTCCTCGATGGAAAGTTCGCCCAACATATCCCCCTCTTCTCAACCAAAAAATCCCCCTGAAAACGTCTGTACAATTCCCAATAACCATTACTATATTTAAGCACTGGTCAAAGTTTGTAACTTGTAGCCCCTCCCATGGGTACTGTGGGGGAGTAAGTCGTCCCCAAAGACATAGTTATAAGGTTTTTCGACTACGCTGAATAAAATAGCTATCTCAGAATTTTGATCCGTTGACTTAAGGAAAATAATTAGCGTGTTAGGGGGCCTATGTGCCCTCCAATTTTTTGGGTCACTTAAAGAGGGCACTAGAACTTTTCATTTCCGTTAGAATGATCCCTCTTGAAACATTTTAGGACCACAGGGTCGATACGATCACCCCTGGGAAAAAACAAACAAATGAACACGCATCCGTGATCTGCCTTCTGGCAAAAAATACAAAATTCCACATTTTTGTAGATAGGAGCTTGAAACTTCTACAATAGGGTTCTTTGATACGCTGAATCTGATGGTGTGATTTTCGTGATGGTGTGATGATTCTATGACTTTTAGGGGGTGTTTTCCCCTATTTTCTAAAATAAGGCAAATTTTCTCAGCTCGTAACCTTTGATGGGTAAGACTAAACTTTATGAAACTTATATATTTAAATAAAAGCTTGAAGAAATATATATTTTAATAAAGCTTACGAGTTAGCTTATGTAACGAACTCCTATATTTGCATGTTTTTATTACGTATATCAGGGGATTCGCCCCCTTGTCTATACCTCGCTCTTTACAGTAAAGCATGAATTTGGTCCCTATTCTTAAAGAATGACCCCCGAATCGCAAAGACCGTAGAATAAATAACTGAAATTACTAAAAAATACTTTAGCGTAAAGAGCGAGGTATTGAGGAGGAGAAGAACCCCCTTATATACGTAACAATTTCTGTTCGTCTTAAGTTTTAATGCTGCTCCTTACTTCCAGTTGAAAACCCTTTTTTTATTTTTTCTCATTGTTTTTAAATAATGCTAGCAAATCCTGCGCCCCCTTCATGGAAATTCTCTTCCCTCATGATAAATTCCACCATGGAAAGATCCTCCCACGTAGCTCATGAATCAGAGATTTATCAGTTATTAAGTTAAGATGATCGTCACATCCTCTAACCTTCTAAAAACAGCAGTATTTTTCTCTTAGACCTTATCTACACCATCTTTTAGTCTAACGAGCATCATCATGGCAAGTAATTTATTTTCTAGAGAACCCAAGCTAATACTTCTTTCTTTCTGTCATTATTAATATCACTCTTACCGTTTTTTTTATAGAGGGTTTAATTAGAGTTTTTATGGCACTTGGTATTAACCAAGTGACATATAGCAATCGCCAATTCTGTCGGTCTGTCGGTCGGTCTGTCGGTCCCGGTTTTGCTACTTTAGGCACTTCCAGGTAAGCTAGGACGATGAAATTTGGCAGGCGTATCAGGGACGGGACCAGCTTAAATTAGAAATAGTCGTTTTCGAAATTTGACCATCTGGGGGAGAGTAGGGGGCCGTATAATTCGGAAAAAATAGAAAAATTGAAGTATTTTTAACTTACGAACCGTTGATCAGATCTTAATGAAATTTGATGTTTGGAAGGATATCGTGTCTCAAAGCTGTTATTTTAAATCCCGACCGGATCTGGTGACATTGGGGGGGGAGGGATATGGGAGGGAAAAACCTAAAGCTTTGAAAACACTTAGAGTGGAGGGATCGGGATGAAACTTGGTGGAAAAAATAAGCACAAGTCCTAGATACATGATTGACATAACGGGAACGGATCCGTTCTCTTTGGGGTAGTTGGGGGAGGGGTTAATTGTGAAAATTTAGAAAAAAGAGGTATTTTTAACTTACGAACGTGTGATTGGATCTCAATGAAATTTGATATTTAGAAGGATATCGTGTCTCAAAGCTCTTATTTTAAATCCTGATCGGATCTGGTGACATTGGGGGAATATTGGGGTGGGGAACCTAAAATCATGGAAAACGCTTAGATTGGAGGGATCGGGATGAAACTTGGTAGGAAAAATAAGAGCAGAAGTCTCACATATCGTGATTTACATAATTGGAACGGATCCGCTCTATTGAGGGGGGCTAATTCTGAAAAATAAGAAAAAATGACGTATTTTTAACTTACGAAGGAGTGATCGGATCTTCACGAAACTTCATATTTGGAAGGACCTCTTAACTCAGACCTCTTATTTTAAATCTCAACCGGATCAAGCGTAATTGGGTGGGGGGCAGATGGGGGGGGGACCGGAAATCTTAGAAAATACTTAAAGCGGTGAGATCAGGATAAAACTCGATGGGAAGAATAGAAACCTGTCTAAGATACGTGACTGACATAACCGGAACGGATCTCCTCTCTTTGGTGGAATTGGGGGGGGGGGGGTAATTTTGAAAATTGAGGTATTTGTAACTTACGAAAGTGTGACCAGATCTTAATAAAATTTGATATTTAGAAGGATCTTGTGCTTTAAAGCTCTAATTTTAAATTCCTACCAGATCTTGTGACATTGGGGGGGAGTTGGAGGGGGAAACCGGAATTCTTGGAAAACAGGAAAATCGGGGTATTTTTATCTTACGAATAGATGATCGGATCTTAATGAAATTTGATTTTTAGAAGGAATTCATGTCTCAGAGCTCTTATTTCAAATCCCAACCAGATCTTTTGACATTGGGGGGAGTTGGAGGGGTAAATCTTGGAAAAACACTTGGAGTGGAGGAATCGGGATGAAGCTTTGTGGATAGAATAAACAAATGTCCTTGATTCGTGATTGACAGAATCGTACTGGATTCACTCTCTTTGGGAGAGTTGGGGGGAGGGGTTCTGTGATTTGGCGAGTTTTGTGCTTCTGGACGTGCTCTTACCGTTTTTTTTATAGAGGGTTTAATTAGAGTTTTTATGGCACTTGGTACTAACCAAGTGACATATAGCAATCGCAAATTCTGTCGGTCTGTCGGTCGGTCTGTCGGTCCCGGTTTTGCTACTTTAGGCACTTCCAGGTAAGCTAGGACGATGAAATTTGGCAGGCGTATCAGGGACGGGACCAGCTTAAATTAGAAATAGTCGTTTTCAAAATTTGACCATCTGGGGGAGAGTGGGGGGCCCTATAATTCGGAAAAAATAGAAAAATTGAAGTATTTTTAACTTACGAACCGTTGATCAGATCTTAATGAAATTTGATGTTTGGAAGGATATCGTGTCTCAAAGCTGTTATTTTAAATCCCGACCGGATCTGGTGACATTGGGGGGGGGGGGGATATGGGAGGGAAAAACCTAAAACTTTGAAAACACTTAGAGTGGAGGGATCGGGATGAAACTTAGTGGAAAAAATAAGCACAAGTCCTAGATACATGATTGACATAACCGGAACGGATCCGTTCTCTTTGGGGTAGTTGGGGGAGGGATTATTTGTGAAAAATTAGAAAAAAGAGGTATTTTTAACTTACGAACGTGTGATTGGATCTCAATGAAATTTGATATTTAGAAGGATATCGTGTCTCAAAGCTCTTATTTCAAATCCTGATCGGATCTAGTGACATTGGGGGAATATTGGGGTGGGGAACCTAAAATCATGGAAAACGCTTAGATTGGAGGGATCGGGATGAAACTTGGTGGGAAAAATAAGAGCAGAAGTCTCACATATCGTGATTTACATAATTGGAACGGATCCGCTCTATTGAGGGGGGCTAATTCTGAAAAATAAGAAAAAATGACGTATTTTTAACTTACGAAGGAGTGATCGGATCTTCACGAAACTTCATATTTGGAAGGACCTCTTAACTCAGATCTCTTATTTTAAATCTCAACCGGATCAAGCGTAATTGGGTGGGGGGCAGATGGGGGGGGACCGGAAATCTTAGAAAATACTTAAAGCGGTGAGATCAGGATAAAACTCGATGGGAAGAATAGAAACCTGTCTAAGATACGTGACTGACATAACCGGAACGGATCTGCTCTCTTTGGTGGAATTGGGGGGGGGGGTAATTTTGAAAATTGAGGTATTTGTAACTTACGAAAGTGTGACCAGATCTTAATAAAATTTGATATTTAGAAGGATCTTGTGCTTTAAAGCTCTAATTTTAAATTCCTACCAGATCTTGTGACATTGGGGGGGAGTTGGAGGGGGAAACCGGAATTCTTGGAAAACAGGAAAATCGGGGTATTTTTATCTTACGAATAGATGATCGGATCTTAATGAAATTTGATTTTTAGAAGGAATTCATGTCTCAGAGCTCTTATTTCAAATCCCAACCAGATCTTTTGACATTGGGGGGAGTTGGAGGGGTAAATCTTGGAAAAACACTTGGAGTGGAGGAATCGGGATGAAGCTTTGTGGATAGAATAAACAAATGTCCTTGATTCGTGATTGACAGAATCGTACTGGATTCACTCTCTTTGGGAGAGTTGGGGGGAGGGGTTCTGTGATTTGGCGAGTTTTGTGCTTCTGGACGTGCTCTTACCGTTTTTTTTTTATAGAGGGTTTAATTAGAGTTTTTATGGCACTTGGTATTAACCAAGTGACATATAGCAATCGCCAATTCTGTCGGTCTGTCAGTCGGTCTGTCGGTCCCGGTTTTGCTACTTAAGGCACTTCCAGGTAAGCTAGGACGATGAAATTTGGCAGGCGTATCAGGGACGGGACCAGCTTAAATTAGAAATAGTCGTTTTCGAAATTTGACCATCTGGGGGAGAGTAGGGGGCCGTATAATTCGGAAAAAATAGAAAAATTGAAGTATTTTTAACTTACGAACCGTTGATCAGATCTTAATGAAATTTGATGTTTGGAAGGATATCGTGTCTCAAAGCTGTTATTTTAAATCCCGACCGGATCTGGTGACATTGGGGGGGGGGGGGATATGGGAGGGAAAAACCTAAAACTTTGAAAACACTTAGAGTGGAGGGATCGGGATGAAACTTAGTGGAAAAAATAAGCACAAGTCCTAGATACATGATTGACATAACCGGAACGGATCCGTTCTCTTTGGGGTAGTTGGGGGAGGGATTATTTGTGAAAAATTAGAAAAAAGAGGTATTTTTAACTTACGAACGTGTGATTGGATCTCAATGAAATTTGATATTTAGAAGGATATCGTGTCTCAAAGCTCTTATTTTAAATCCTGATCGGATCTGGTGACATTGGGGGAATATTGGGGTGGGGAACCTAAAATCATGGAAAACGCTTAGATTGGAGGGATCGGGATGAAACTTGGTGGGAAAAATAAGAGCAGAAGTCTCACATACGTGATTTACATAATTGGAACGGATCCGCTCTATTGAGGGGGGCTAATTCTGAAAAATAAGAAAAAATTACGTATTTTTAACTTACGAAGGAGTGATCGGATCTTGACGAAACTTCATATTTGGAAGGACCTCTTAACTCAGATCTCTTATTTTAAATCTCAACCGGATCAAGCGTAATTGGGTTGGGGGCAGATGGGGGGACCGTAAATCTTAGAAAATACTTAAAGCGGTGAGATCAGGATAAAACTCGATGGGAAGAATAGAAACCTGTCTAAGATACGTGACTGACATAACCAGAACAGATCTGCTCTCTTTGGTGGAATTGGGGGGGGGGGGTAATTTTGAAAATTGAGGTATTTGTAACTTACGAAAGTGTGACCAGATCTTAATAAAATTTGATATTTAGAAGGATCTCGTGCTTTAAAGCTCTAATTTTAAATTCCTACCAGATCTTGTGACATTGGGGGGGAGTTGGAGGGGGAAACCGGAATTCTTGGAAAACAGGAAAATCGGGGTATTTTTATCTTACGAATAGATGATCGGATCTTAATGAAATTTGATTTTTAGAAGGAATTCATGTCTCAGAGCTCTTATTTCAAATCCCAACCAGATCTTTTGACATTGGGGGGAGTTGGAGGGGTAAATCTTGGAAAAACACTTGGAGTGGAGGAATCGGGATGAAGCTTTGTGGATAGAATAAACAAATGTCCTTGATACGTGATTGACAGAATCGTACTGGATTCACTCTCTTTGGGAAGTTGGGGGGAGGGGTTCAGTGATTTAGCGAGTTTGGTGCTTCTGGACGTGCTAGGTCGATTAAAATCGGTAAGCGTGTCAGCGAGCTGCACAATTTGACTTGATAAAGTCGTTTTCCCAGATTCGACCATCTGGGGCTAAAGGGAGAGGAAAAATTAGAAAAAATTAGGTATTTATAACTTACGAGTGGGTGATCGGATCTTAATGAATTTTGATATTTAGAAGGACATCGTGACTCAGAGCTCTTATTTTAAATCATGACCGGCATTAAGCCTCTTATTTTCTTTTTTAAATCAATCTATTGATTCATAGAATTTTGTTAGATCTCATAGCATATGATCTCTTGGCTCTTAGCTCTTCTCGCCTCGTCACAAGTGCCATATGCTCTTAGCTCTTGTTCTAAGATAAAACTGTTTTCGAAAAATTGTATTTGTAATCGTGAATAATTTATCAGTAACTTAGCAACCGCCATATTTCAAAAGCTCATTTAGCACACTTTTGGCACTTAAAGCCTTAATATTTCTCCAAAAGTCCCTTACTGCTTCTCGAAAAAATAAATCTTGCTCCACTCCCAATTCGTCGGACAAACACCAACAACAAGATTAACAATAGGGAACATCCAAAGGCTGTCCTCAGTAAAACGCAAGTAAATAAGAAGACAAACTTAGAACGAGATACAACCAATATAACTAAAATAATATTTTTTAAACAGTCCCATTTTCGTTTTATTTAAAATAAAACTTTAATATAACTAAAAATTGTCATTTTAGTTATTATCATTCTAATTAGTTTCCCACTGTCTTGTGAAAAGAATTCCCCATTGTTCTTGTTGTTGTTGGTGCTTGTGATGGAAAGGCAGTACGGTCTTCGTCGCTATTTAATTCTTCGGATAAATTACCTTCTCTTCACATAAACATGTGAATGTTGTTTTTAATGTTTCTCTTAAAATATTTCATCTGGTAGATGGGCAACTATGAACCCATAGGAATTACATTGCAAGCTTAGTCCAAGAACATCCATCAAATTGACGGAAGATCGGAGAAAAAATCCCCCTTCTATATTAATCGGAAGCTTCCACTAAAACAAAATAGTTGGCCTTAAGATTCACTTATTGAAGCTACAACCCCTCCTCCGCCAAAAGAAAAATTCGACTAAGCCTCCACTTAATTGAAAATTCATAACGTTAAATGTCATTGCCTAGTGAAGCCTCAAATGGATCAACTCAGGTACAGTACATGCCGCTTGAAGGATAATTGGTTGTACTAACAGTTTATTCTGTATGGAGAGTATGTGTCCTAGGAAAGAATGTGTCGTCACGTAGCGTTACGGTCTCTGAAATTTTGGAGCTATACAGACAGCTTTACGAGGATCTTAAATTCATTAGATTTATTTATTCAATAGCAATGTGAACCTCCCTGGAACAAATTTGGGGTTTTACGCTAGGATATGGTATAAACCGTCACTTTTATGAGATACGATCTCTTTTCCTAATTGAAATGGGCACCTGATTCTAGGATCATCGGCTCAGTAAGATCCCTCCTGGGAAAAACACACATCCAAGAAGATTCTTCTAAAAAAACGTACACAATTTTGTGTTTGTGCAGGTAGAAGGTTGAATCCTGGCCAATGGAATTTTATGATTTGCTGAATTTTCCTCATGGCCACTCCTGTTTTTTGGATGCTTCCCCCTTTTTGTAAGATTACTCCGATTTTCTCTGGCTTATAACTTTTGATATGTTATTCTGAACTGTTGGATTCCTTTGATATATATGTTGCTATCGAGATGGTGTTTTTTTTTAGTGATTTTGGTTACCATTAGTGCACGTTGCTCTTTACATTACCACGTTTTGACCAAGAACATAAAATATTTTATTTAAAAGAAAAATACAGCAGATTCAAGTAGCAAAAATGAACTCGTACACATTATTAATATTCTGCTAAAGTTAATTGCAGGTCTAATAACACTTTTAGCTGAAATTAAAAAAAGAAAAAACTAGAGGATAATGAAGGACTTCCGGTTTTTCTTCAATTATGTTTGTTTTTTATATTCCTTTTCTCATAGTTCATGGCTGTCTGTTTTGCTGAAAAATATAATTTACATGCTTTACCACTACCTTGGAGAAGTCAAATGTGTCTCCCTTTATTTCGTTTTTGTTTGTCTTTCCCTAGCATTTCCCGACGCTTTTTGTCTTTCAAAGTTGTGTCCAATTATATGGCATTCACGGTTTCTCCGGGAGAAATCTTTTAATTGTTTGTCAAAGGCTCTTGATAAGTCTAATTTGATTGAAAGCTGTTCTTGGAAATATTTACGGACCTGTAAATTTGAACCAATAAACATATTTTAGTTTAAACGTCATTTCGGCGAAAATTGTGTAAAAAAACCAAAGGTTAAAAATCTAGTTAAGTCTGTATCAAAGGGGGTGGAGATTTTGAAAACGACTGAGAAAGAATAAAAATACATAGAAATATGCACTTACCAGTAATTTTTTCTGCCAGTTTATAAGAGCAACTCATGAGCCACCCCCGTATTTTGAAAATACTGAGCGCGCCCTAGAGCTGAGGAGGAGTTTTCGACTAAAATTTTAATCTTTTGAAAATAAATCTAGATTACTACGAATGTCATCTATCTTGTGGGTAGAAACTAAATGAACTAACATATTCGGAATTCAAGGCAACTGCATCCTTTCAATCCACTTTAGCCCTTAAAGGCTATTTTCATCTACCTATGTGTTTTTTTTATTAACAAAATGTCCATTCGAATTCCAAACTATGAATTAAATTTCAGAATCTTTAGGTCTTTGCTAGATATCGTTATTTTTCTATTTGTAAGTAGCAGCAAGTTTTTACTTTAATTAGATCGAGTTTTTTTTTATCTTCTATAATCTTTAAATAATCTAAAATGAATATTTAGATTATTCGTTAACTAAGCTTATTTGTTTACAGTACTGAGGATGCAAAATAAAGAAACCCTAACTGTGAACAAAGAAATTGAACAGCAAGGTTTCAAACAAAGCGAGAAAAATAAACATGACAAACAACAGTTTGATTTACTATTAATGAGGGTCGTATTCAGGATTTTTATTCAGGGGGGGGGGCTACAAAAAACTTCGAAACCACATAAAAAATTTGTTCATATGCATGTTTTACTTTTCTACGAGTCTGACAAAACTCCGAGGCGGGGGGAGGTTCAGACACCTAAGCCCAAAAAAAAGTTCAATATATACATTCATTGATCAAACAGAACATACATTGTATTTATCTAGTATGTATTAACAAAATTATAGTATGCACTAGCCAAAGATTATCTACTTGCCAAATATGTTATACTTTGTAATAGCCAACAATCCTATAGGATGATAGGAAGATAAATAAAAACGTAGTGTTTACTCTCTTATGGGTGCTAAAGAAATAATATTTCCCCCTGCTCCAAACACAAAATTCAAATTTCCACCAGAAAATTTTTCCTAAAAGTTCCAACATGATCTTCTTGCCGTGATGCAAAAGAGTTTACGCGTAGCAAAATGTAAAACTTGTCTCATTTTAATGAAACGTATAGGCTCGCTTGCCTTTAGGCTTCAAGCACCCATTGTATTATTACTTTTTTTTTTTACAGACTAATGAAAGGCTAGAAGTTACAGCAACTTACAAACTAAGTAAACGAAGATAATTAATTTCTTGTATCAACTTTAGGTAGATGGAAAGATCGATAGATAGATTTATTATAAGCTGATCAAGGCCATACTAAATAGAATTCAAAAGTTCAACCCCACAATATAGTAACTCAAATCTACTCTCCCCTCATGGCGCAAGTAACAACAGCAAAAAAGGATGAAATTGTATTACTCTAGATAGATAGATAGATTGATAGACATATTTATTATAAACCGACCAAGGCCATACAACACGGTATTTGAAATCTTAGATCACGATATTGTAAAGCCAGGTTACTCTACACTCCCGGCAGAAACAACAACAACAAAAATGGTGAACTTGTAATACAATCGATAGATGGATTTGTTAAAAGCCGATTAAGGCCATACCACATGTCATTTGAAAACTCAGATCACAATTTAGCAGCGCAAGTATACCCTGCGCTCTCGGCAACACTAATAACAACAAACAAGAGCTAAGAGCTCATATGGCACTTGTGACGAGGCAAGACGAGCTAAGAGCCAAGAGATCATATAGTATGAGCTCTAACAATATTCTATGAATCAATAGATTGATTTAAAAGGAAAATAAGAGGCTTAATGCCGGTCAGGATTTAAAATAAGAGCTCTGAGTCACGATGTCCTTCTAAATATCGAAATTCATTAAGATCCGATCATCTACTCGTAAGTTATCAATACCTGATTTTTTCTAATTTTTCCTCTCTCTTTAGCCCCCCCCCCACATGGTTGAATCTGGGAAAACGACTTTATCAAGTCAATTTGTGCAGCTCCCTGGCACGCCTACCAATTTTCATCGTCCTATCACGTCCAGAAGCACCAAACTCGCCAAATCACTGAACCCCTCCCCCAACTCCCCAAAGAGAGCGAATCCAGTAAGATTCCGTCAATCACGTATCAAGGACATTAGCTTATGCTATCCACCAAGTTTCATCCCAATTCCTCCACTCCAAGTGTTTCCCAAGGTTTCCCCCTCCAACTCCCCCCAATGTCAAAAGATTTGGTCGGGATTTGAAATAAGAGCTCTGAGACATGAGTTCCTTCTAAATATCAAATTTTATTAAGATCAGATCACCTATTCGTAAGATAAAAATAATTCAATTTTTACGTTTTCCAAGAATTCCGGTTTCCCCCTCCAACTCCCCCCAATGTCACAGATTCTGGTCGGAATTTAAAATTAGAACATTAAAGCACAAGATCCTTCTAAATATCAGGTTTCATTAAGCTCTGGTCAACCTTTCATAAGTTACAAATACCTCAATTTTCAATATTACCCCCCCCCAACTCCACCAAAGAGAGAAGAACCGGTCCGGTTATGTCAGTCACGTATCTTAGACAGGTTTTTATTCTTCCTATCCAGTTTCATCCTGATCTCAGCCCTTTAAGTATTTTCTAAGATTTCCAGTTCCCCCAACTGCCCCCCCCCCTCAGTTACGCTTGATCCGGTTGAGATTTAAATCAAGAGATCTGAGTTACGTGGTCCTTCTAAATATGAAATTTCATGAAGATCCGATCACTTCTTCGTAAGTTAAAAACACGTCATTTTTTCTAATTTTTCAGAATTACCCCCCCCCCCCCTAATAGGGTGGATCCATTCCAATTATGTAAATAACGTATCTAAGACTTCTGCTTATTTTTCCCACCAAGTTTCATCCCGATCCCTCCAATCTAAGCGTTTTCCATGATTTTAGGTTCCTCCACCCCAAACTCCCCGCAATGTCACCAGATCCGGTCGGAATTTAAAGTAAGAGCTTTCAGACACGATATCCTTCTAAACATCAAATTTCATTAACATCCGATCACCTATTCGTAAGATATAAATACCCCAATTTTCACGTTTTCCAAGAATTCCGATTTCCCCCTCCAACTCCCCCTAATGTCACAGATCCTGGTCGTAATTTAAAATTAGAACATTAAAGCAAAAGATCCTTCTAAATATCAAGTTTCATTAACCTCTGGTCACCCTTTCGTAAGTTACAAATACCTCAATTTTCAAAATTACCCCCCCTCCCTAACTCCACCAAAGAGAGCAGATCCGGTCTGGTTATGTCAGTCACGTATCTTCGACAGGTTTTTATCCTTCCCATCCAGTTTCATCCTGATCTCACCGCTTTAAGTATTTTCTAAGATTTCAGGTCCCCCCAACTGCCCCCCCCCAATTACGCTGGACCCGGTTGAGATTTAAAACAAGAGATCTGAGTTACAAGGTTTTTCCAAATACGAAGTTTCATGAAAATCCGATCACTCTTTCGTAAGTTAAAAATACGTCATTTTTTCTAATTTTTCAGAATTACCCCCTCCCCCAATAGAGCGGATCCGTTCCAATTATGTAAATCACGTATCTAATACTTCTGCTTATTTTCCCCACCAATTTTCATCCCGATCCCTCCAATCTAAGCGTTTTCCATGATTTTAGGTTCCCCCACCCTAAATTCCCCCCAATGTCACCAGATCCGGTCGGGATTTATAATAAGAGCTTTGAGACACGATATTCTTCTAAATATCAAATTGCATTGAGATCCGATCACCCGTTCGTAAGTTAAAAATACCTCATTTTTTCTAATTTTTCAGAATTACCCCCCCCCCACTCCTCAACTACCCCAAAGAGAGCAGATCCGTTCCGGTTATTTCAATCATGTATCTAGGACTTGTGCTTATTTTTCCCACCAAGTTTCATCCCAATCCCTCCACTCTAAGCGTTATCCAAGTTTTAGGTTTCCCCCTCCCAACTCCCCCAATGTCACCAGATCCGGTTGGGGTATAACATAAGAGCTCTGAGAAACGAGATTATCCTTCTAACTATGAAATTTCATTGATATCCAATCACCCATTTGTAAGTTAAAAATACCTCATTTTTACACAGATAGTGTGAAGCCTATTACCTCCGACACAATATATGTTTATGCCTACAAATATTTTGCTACTGTGGGGAGGCAACCCAAAGTAGATACAATAGCTAGGAAGAAGTTTTTCAGCCCGAAAACGCCCACAAAAACAGACCAAGGCTAGAAGAATCATCCACTAATCAGAATTCTGTAAGAATGTTGTGAAACTGCGAAACTATGTCCCTAATATCTCAGGCGGTAAATCTGACTTAAAATAATATATTAAATAAAAAACAAGTGTTTTAACTGAAAGTAAGGAGCGACATTAAAACTTAAAACGAACAGGAATTACTCTGTATATGAAGGGGGCTGTTCCCTCCTCAGTGCCCCACTCTTTACACTAAAGTTTCACTCTTTCTCTCAACTCTAATTTTTAAAACAGTAAAAACTTCAGCGTAAAGAGTGGGGCGTTGAGGAGGGAACAGCTCCCTTCATATACGGAGTATTTTCTATTCGTTTTTAGTTTTAATGTCACTCCTTACTTTAAGTTAAAAACACTTGTTTTTTTATTTAATTTCTGAACGTTTTTGAATTAATGCATGTTTTCATTTTGGGTCTTCGCAAATAAATAATTAAAATGAAATTTGCATATCAACTTATTTTTTTGGCTAAATAGCTTTCTCATAGTTCTCGGACGATTTTGAGAAAAAAAAGGAACAAAGGAGTAGGCCTAGTTACCCTCCAATTTTTTAGTTGCTTGAAAAGGCAACTAAAACTTTCATTTTTTTTTTACGACCGTTTTTATTAGTAAAAATATACGTAACTTACGAATTAACTTACGTAACTAACTTCTATATTCGTATGTTTTTATTACGTGTATGAGAGGGTTCGCCCCCTCGTCAATACCTCGCTAATTACACTAAAGCTTAAATTTTGTCCCAATTCCTTAAGAATGACACCTGAATCACAAAGGCAGTAGAATAAATAGTTGAAATTAATAAAATTACTTTAGCGTAAAGAGCGAGTTATTAGGAGGAGGTGAACCCCTTAAATGCGTAATAATTTCTGTTCGTTTTAAGTTTGAATGCTGCTCCTTACTTTCAGTTGAAAAACTTTTGCATATTTACTTTCTCATTGTTTAAAAAAAAAAAAAAAACACTATGAAATTCTTCGTCCCCTTAATGGAAATTCTCTTCCTCCATAACAAATCCCACCATGGAAAGTTCCTCCCCACATAAGCCCCTTCCCTCACGCCTTCTTCATCCAACCAAAAAAAAAATCCCCTGACAGCGTGTGTACACTTCCCAATAACCATTACTGTATGTAAACACTGGTCAAAGTTTGTAACTTGCAACCCCTCCCACGGGGACTGTGGGGAAGTAAGTCGTCCCCAAAGACATAGTTATTAGGTTTTTTGACTATGTTGAATAAAATTACTATCTCAAAATTTTTATTTGGTGACTTTTGGGAAAAAATGAGCGTGGGAGGGGGCCTAGGTGCCCTCCATTTTTTTGGTCGCTTGAAAAGGGCACTAAAACTTTTAACAATTGTTAGAATGAGCCCTCTCGCGACATTCTAGGACCACTGGGTCGATACGATCACCCCTGAAAAAAATAAAATAAACACGCATCCGTGATCTGTTTTGCGCCAAAAAATACAAAATTCCACATTTTTGTAGATAGGAGCTTGAA
Source organism: Artemia franciscana (assembly GCF_032884065.1). Lineage (NCBI taxonomy): Eukaryota > Metazoa > Arthropoda > Branchiopoda > Anostraca > Artemiidae > Artemia > Artemia franciscana. The sequence continues at coordinate 32,413,451 of NC_088880.1, read as the reverse complement.
ACTTCTACTGTACGGTTCTCTAATACGCCGAATCTGATGGTGTTATTTTCGTTAAGATTCTATGACTTTTAAGGGGTGTTTCTCCCTATTTTCTTAAGTGAGGCAAATTTTCTCAGGCGGGTAACTTTTGATGGGAAACACTAAACTTGATGAAACTTATATATTTAAAATCAGCATTAAAATGTGATTCTTTTGATTTAACTATTGGTATCAAAATTCCGTTTTTTAGAGTTTCGGTTACTATTGAGCCGGGTCGCTCCTTACTACAGTTCGTTACCACGAACTGTTTGATAAGATCAAAATCTCTTTAACCTGGGTATGAAACGTCTCTGATTCCCTTAGTGCCTGTTTTTTTTTCCATTAAAACAAAAATTCAAAAGAAACACAGATAAGGACTCGTTAATCAGGGCAATGAAGACCATACGAATACTCCTGTATTTATTACAACGATACAATATGAATGCACGAATATTTGTATAACGAATAATACGAGTAACTAATTTTCAGCCATTTTTTTTTTTTACATGGAGAAAAATATTCCTGTTAAGAAGAATACACATTTCAACAGCCTAAATAGAACAGACAGTGCCATATACTTCAACAGTGAGAAGGAAACCAACAAAAATACTCCTCCCAGCACAATACAAGGCATAACCAATGTTATAGTCCTGTCCAACGCAATATTTGTAATCACTTCAATGAAAACATTTTGGTCAAATAATAACGTCACACATCTTGTTGGCCTCTATTAAGACACCTAAAAGACGGTTGAATTCTTACCTCTATCCATGTGAAGACAAACACCAGGCAATACAACATGAATATCCTTGTGGTGGCGACAAGCTTCCAGCTGCAAGTGACACTCACTGGGATATGTTTTTCCATCTGAACCACACACGGGTTCAATCGTACTTGTGCAATTGTTCTGGCACAAGCAAATAGGGTCTCTATTTGGGTTCAACACACACAACTGAGGCCATTTACAGTCAATCTGAGCACAGGGATCTACAGTAAATGAAGCAAACATAATAGTTTAAGCAATTTAGTATGTCACTAAAAAAAGGATCAATATGAGAAAAGATAATATCCTACAATTTTGAAAAGCAGCTAAGGAAGCCCACGTAGAAACTTTCAAAAGTTAAATGCAAGCCTTGAATGCAAGAGGCGGAAACCTTCTTCTGGCCTAGTGTATTAAAAACGTCAAGCCCTTGTGATCTATTTTATGCTTTTGTCAATATTTTAAGTTCCTCCCCCTCAAAATAATTTCTTTTGTAAATGCCTGATCAATGCTGTTGGTGGAAAAAAATAACAAACAACGCATTATCTTTGCTTCAGTAAAAAATCATGTGTCTCATACGTATTATTTATTTATTTTTTCTCGATCCTTTAGAATGAAAGGTGTCGCCGAAGAAAGGGCTCAGAGAGTTAAGGCAGGGTGTAGCCCTACTCTCTTCCGGTGTAGTTTCTGTTCGTTTTACGTTTGAATTATTATTATATATTTTTTTTTGTTCTTGATGTAGGCTTTTATATGGAACTTTTCTTTTCTTTTCTTTTGAACATGTTTTTTTCTGGAAAATGTTTTAAAACTAAAGAATATTTCAGTTCTGCATCGCTGTCTTAATATCAATAGTAAAAGGAATAATTAAAATTTGTTTAAAGTGAACTTAAGGTGTTTTCTTGAAATTATGCTAGCCAGCATCGCTGATTAACAAGTTTTTCTTTCAACGTAATTTTGGCTTTGAATCACTGTTTATTTTTGAAATGAGTTTTGCATTTGTTTGTGTCTTTAAAATAAACCCTAATAGTCTTTCTTGGTACCCAAACGTGCCCTTTGGGTGCCTGGGGGCCCGAATTGCAGGTCAAACGATTTGTTCTTGCACAGAATTTGGGCTATGAAGCAGAGAAGGTGTTTGATGGTGATTTTTGGTTAGCTAGTTTTAAAGTTAGTTGTTATAAAATGAACAAGATCTGGACGATGTAATACATTAGTATATACTGTAGTAATATATTCATATATTACTGTGTAATATAGTAATATATTTATATTAGGGGAAAAAAGAGGCTACCTCCATATATTTTTAAGCAAAAAAAGTTCCAATCCAACTTTGGAAGCCTGATTAGTTTAATACTTCCAATGAGGAACTTCGATCCAGCAGAGAAAGTTACAAGTTCTAGAGTCACAAGATTTCTTACAAGTATTATCTCTGGCTCTCTGTGTGAAAAATGAGCGAAAACTATACTAAAACAATGAGATTATTATGTTGTTCGATGTTTTCTTGAATCTTTAAAAACCCAGAAAATACTAAGCATGAGAATGAAATTAAGAAGAAACAAGAGATAAATCTTCCAAAATCAGAAAATTAAATAACAACACAAATTATGACCATGAAAGTAAAAAACTAAATGCTGGTATTCTGTCTGATAAATCTCCTTCAAATGCTCAGCTTTTCTCGACCTGACACGGTGACTTCTGCAGTATGAAAGTAATAATAGATAGATAGATGTATAATGATAGTAACGTATAATGATAAGTAATAGTAATAATGATAGATAAATTTATTCATACTAAAGCCCAATTGGGCTATGGAGCGAAAAGCAAAATATTCAGTATAAATAATGGTACAACACAATTAAAAACAGAACAAAAAATAATCAGAAGCCAAACCAAATTTCATTATTTCTATTTTGTGGACGATAACTAAGTGACTTTGGGATTTTTGCTTTTGGGGTGTTCTGACTGCTGCAATTGTGACTAATAAGTTTTCGTTTGCAAAGCATGGATTTACTTAGACAACCAAAATGCGAAAAAACCGAGTTTTATACAGCAATTGCCATTTTCTAACTATTTCCGTAAGTGAGGGAAAAGGATATAAGGCGTATTGATACAAAGAGGGGCTTGTAAATATTATAGGAAACAAATAATATAGGAGTAAATTGATTAGAAAATTGAGATTGGATTTTTTTTAGCGGATCAGATTCAATCAACCTTCACCAAGATAAATTTAAAAAAACAAAGTTTTATTAATGGAAGAACACAATCGAAGTTGAAATTTAAAGCGAAGGAAAGATATTAATTTTCAGTTTATTCAACATATATCTTCGAAACTTGTTTGAATAAACCTGATTCGTGATACTTTTCTAGCAGATTTTGGAAAAAAGTAGCACATTACTTATAACACAAATACGACGCAATAAATCAGGATTAAGAGCAGTAAAGTCTTTAAGCAGCCAGCAGAAAATAAACATAAATTTGTAACGTTATACAATTATGTAACGTTATAAATTTGTAACGTTATATATATTAATAGTCTTTCCCCGTCCACTAAGTCAATAAAATTTTAATATTCAAAAACTCAAGCACGTAATGTTTCGAGTAAATTGTTAGTTTTTAAGCAATTCTACAAATAAAGGGAAATATCAGAAATCTGTTTATTTGAATCAATTTTATAGATATATGTTGTAAAAACTGCGAAGCAGCTGTTTTTTGTACATTTTAAGTTTCAACATGGCTCTTTACTTCCATCATAAAGAATTTGGATTAGTTGTGTTCGTATCTAGGTTTTCCAAATATACACAATAAAATTTGCAAAAACATATTTCTCAAAATTAGACGAAGAATTGAAGATGTCAACATAAGTCTTAAATCATTAAATATAAATTTTACAACCCACATCTCTCCAACTTTCCCATAAAATAGTGCAATTTCGTTACATACAAGTCAAAGGACCATATTTATACCACCGTTTTTAAGAATTTCAAGATGTAAACAGAAGTCTTAGGATATTAAATATATATTTACTTAGCCACATCTCTTCAGCTTTTCCACCAAACAAGAGCTAAGAGCTCATATGGCACTTGAGACGAGGCAAGAAGAGCTAAGAGCCAAGAGATCATATGGTATGAGCTCTATCAAATTTCTATGAATCAATAGATTGATTTAAAAGGAAAATAAGAGGCTTAGTGCCAGTCAGGATTTAAAATAAGAGCTCTGAGTCACGATGTCCTAAATATCAAAATTCATTAAGATCCGATCACCCACTCGTACGTTATAAATACCTATTTTTTCTGATTTTTCCTCTCCCTTTAGCCCTCCAGATGGTCGAATCAGGGAAACGACTTTATCAAGTAATTTGTGCAGCTCCCTGACACGCCTACCAATTTTCATCGTCCTAGCACGTCCAAAAGCACCAAACTCGCCAAATCACTGAACCCCTCCACCAGCTCCCCAAAGAGAACGAATCCAGGAAGATTTCGTCAATCACGTATCAAGGACATTAGCTTATGCTATCCACCAAGCTTCATCCCTTATTAACTTATCCTTTATTAACTAACTTATTAACTTACTTAACTTATCCATTATTATAACTTATCCACCAAGCTTCATAAGTTATCAATACCTGATTTTTTCTAATTTTTCCTCTCTCTTTAGCCCCCCACATGGTCGAATCTGGGAAAACGACTTTATCAAATCAATTTGTGCAGCTCCCTGCCACGCCTACCAATTTTCATCGTCCTATCACGTCCAGAAGCACCAAGCTCGCCAAATCACTGAACCCCTCCCCCCCCCAACTACCCCAAAGAGAGTGATTCCAGTACGGTTCCGTCAATCACGCATCAAGGACATTTGCTTATTCAATCCACCAAGCTTCATCCTGATTCCTCCACTCCAAGTGTTTTCCAAGATTTCCCCCTCCATCTCCCCCCAATGTCAAAAGATCTGGTCGGAATTTGAAATAAGAGCTCTGAGACGTGAATTCCTTCTAAATATCAAATTTCATTAAGATCCGATCACCTATTCGTAAAATAAAAATGCCCAAATTTTCACGCTTTCCAAGAATTCCGGTTTACCCCTCCAACTCCCCCCAATGTCACAGGATCTGGTTGGAATTTAAAATTAGAGCTTGAAAGCACGAGATCCTTCTAATATCAAATTTCATTAAGATCTGGTCACCCTTTCGTAAGTTACAAATACCTCAATTTTCAAAATTACCCCCCCCCCCCAAACTCCACCAAAGAGAGCAGATCCGATCCGGTTATGTCAGTCACGTGTCTTAGACAGGTTTTTATTCTTCCCATCCAGTTTCATCCTGATCTAACCGCTTTAAGTATTTTCTAAGATTTCGGGCTCCCCTCAACTGCCCCCTTCTTAATTACACTGGATCTGGTTGAGATTTAAAATGAGAGATCTGAGTCACGAGGTCCTTCTAAATATGAAATTTCATTATGTATTTCATTATGAAATTTCATAAGATCCGATCGCTCCTTCGTAAGTTAAAACTACGTCATTTTTTCTAATTTTTCTGAATTAACTCCCCCCCCCCCCCAATAGAGCGGATCCGTTCCAATTATGTAAATCACGTATCTAATACTTCTGTTTATTTCCTGTTCCGTTTATTTCCTATTCTGTTTATTTCCTATTTCCTGTTCCTGTTCTGTTCCGTTTTCCATGATTTTAGATTCCCCCACCCCAAACTCCCCCCATGTCACCAGATCCGGTCGGGACTTAAAATAAGAGCTTTGAGACACGATATCTTTCTAAATATACAATTTCATTGAGATCAGATCACCCGTTCGTAAGTTAAAAATACCTCATTTTTTCTAATTTTTCAGAATTAACCACCCCCCCTCCAACTAAACCAAAGAGAACGGACCGTTCCAGTTATTTCAATCATGTATTTAGGAATTGTGCTTATTTTTCCCACCATTTTTCATCCCGATCCCTCCACTCTAAGTGTTTTCCAAGTTTTAGGTTTCCCCCTCCCAACCCTTCCCCCAATGTTACCATATCCTGTTCAGATTGAAAATAAGGGCTCTGAGACACGATATACCTTCTAAATATCAAATTTCATTGAGATCCAGCCACCCGTTTGCTAGTTAAAAATACCTCATTTTTCTAATTTTTCAGAATTACCCCCCCCCCCCTCCCCAACTAACCAAAAGAGAGCGGATCTTTTCCGGTTATGTCAATCATGTATCTAGGACTTCTGCTTATTTTTCCCGCCAAGTTTCATCCCGATCCCTCAACTCTAAGTGTTTTCCGAGATTTTAGGTTTCCCCCTCCTAACTCCCCCTCAATGTCACCAGATCCGGTCGGGATTTTAAATTACAACTCTGAGACACAATATCCTTCCAAACATCAAATTTCAGTCAGATCTGATCAACCGTTCGTAAGTTAAAATACTTCAATTTTTCTTTTTTTTTCCGAATTAACGGGCCCCCCACTCCCTCCCAGATGGTCAAATAAGGAAAAAGACTATTTCAAATTTAATCTGATTCGGTTCCTGATACACCTGCCAAATTGCATCGTCCTACCTTACCTGGAAGTGCCTCAAGTAGGAAAATTGGACCTACAGACCGACAGAATTTACGATTGCTAATTGTCACTTGGTTAATACCAAGTGCCATAAAAAGTACAATGTCCAAGGGGTATATTTACACCCTCAACAAAGGAGAGAATAATCAAGACTTTTTTTTCCCAAGATAGTGAACCGACAGAACCTATTGGAATATTTCGGCCCTATATCTAAGGACCGTCTTCAGCAATGAAAATGATAAACAATAAAACACTTACAATAAAAGTTCTCGGTTAAAAATCCATTTTTTTTAATAGCCTTGGCATCATTGCTTCTTAAGGAATTAAATATAAAAAAAAACAAGTTTTTTTAACTGAAAGTAAGAAGCGACATTAAAACTTAAAACGAACAGAAATTACTTCATATATGAAAGGGACTGCTTCCTCATCAATGCCCTGCTCTTTACGCTAAAGTTTTTTACTGTTTTAAATAGGAGTTGAGAGAAAGAGTCAAACTTTAGCGTAAAGAGCGGGGCGTTGATGAGGAAGCAGCCCCTTTCATATACGAAGTAATTTCTGTTCGTTTAAAACAGTAAAAAACTTTAGTGTAAAGAGCGGGGCGTTGATGAGGAAGCAGACCCTTTCATATATGAAGTAATTTCTGTGCGCTTTAAGTTTTAATGTCGCTCCTTACTTTCAGTTAAAAAAACTTGTTTTTTTTTCATTTAATTCTGAAAGTTTTTGAATCAATGCATGTTTTGATTTTGGCTCTCCACAGAGTAATATTTAGAGCGAAATTTGCATTTTTTTTTTATTTTTTTTTTTTTTTGATAAATGGCTTTCTTTTGGCTAAATGAGTTTTAATGCTGCTCCTTACTTCCAGCGGAAAAAAACTTTTTCATATTTATTTTTTCATTGTTTTTTTTATAAATAATGCTAGTAAATCCTGGGCTCCCTTCATGGAAATTTTCTTCCCCCATGGCAAATTCCTCGATGGAAAGTTCCCCCAGCATATCCCCCTCTTCTCAACCCCTCTCCCCAACCAAAAAATCCTCCTGAAAACGCCTTTACACTTCCCAATAACTATTACTATATGTAAGCACTGGTCAAAGTTTGTAACTTGTAGCCCCTCCCAAGGGGACTGTAAGGGAGTAAGTCGTCCCCAAGGACAGAGTTAGAAGGTTTTTTGACTACGCTGAATAAAATGGCTATCTCAGAATTTTGATTTGGTGTCTTTGGGAAAATAATTAGCGTGGGAGGGGGCCTAGGTGCCCTCCAATTTTTTTGGTCACTTACAAAGGGCACTAGAACTTTTCATTTCCGTTAGAATGAGCCCTCTCGCAACATTCTAGGACAACTGGGTCGATACGATCAATTTTGCCTTCTGGCAAAAAATACAAAATTCCACATTTTTGTAGATAGGAGCTTGAAACTTCTATAGTAGTGTTCTCTGATACGCTGAATCTGATGGCGGGATTTTCGTTAAGATTCTATGACTTTTAAAGGGTGTTTCCCCCTATTTTCTAACAGAACGTAAATTTTCTCAGGCTCGTAACTTTAGATGGGTAAGACTAAACTTGATGGAACTTATATATTTAAAATCAGCATTAAAACACGATTCTTTTGATGTAGCTATTGGTATCAAAATTTCCTTCTTTAGAGTTTTGATACTATTGAGCCGGGTCGCTCCTTACTACAGTTCGTTACCACGAACTGTTTGAAAGTTCAGCCAAGACTGTGTGATAAAAGCTAACATTTTACAAGCTAAAAAGGTTCATTCATTTCACTAACTGTATTTATTAAAAATTGAAACTATTTCTTATTGTGATGTTTGCCTTCTCTGCAGCTAATATAATAGTTCTTTTGGGATTGGGCTTATTTTTGTTCGTTCCTATTTTTGTTTTATTTTGAATTAGATTATTTTCTATAATTAGTTTTGTGTACATATGGTTGAGTGTGTATTCACCCAAGTCTCTATTTAGGGATGTATTATTATTTAAGTTTCGTTTGATTTCTATTGCTTCGCGGACAGTTTGTTTGATTCCTAGGTTAAATTTATATTTAAGGCGTATGTTGACTCTTCCAAATTCTTATTAATGAGGGTGTAAATAAATAATGACAAAGACCACACTGCTTTTCCATAATACAACAACAAAGGAGAGAATAATGAGGACTTTTTTTCCCAAGACATTGAACCGACAGAACCTATTTGAATATTTCGGCCCTATATCTAAGGGCCGTCTTCAGCAATGAAAATAATAAACAATAAAACACTTACAATAAAAGTTCTCTGATAAAAATCCATTTTTTTAATAGCTTTGGCATCATTGCTTCTTAGGAAAAGTTCAGCCAAGACTGTGTGATAAAAGCTAACATTTTACAAGCTAAAAAGGTTCATTCATTTCAATAACTGTATTTATTGAAAATTGGAATAATTTCTTATTGTAATATTTGCCTTCTCTGCAGCTAATATAATAGTTCTTTTGGGATTGGGCTTGTTTTTGTTCGTTCCTATTTTTGTTTTATTTTGAATTAGATTATTTTCTATAATTAATTTTGTGTACATATGGTTGAGTGTGTATTCCCCCAAGTCTCTATTTAGGGATGTATTATTATTTAAGTTTCGTTTGATTTCAATTGCTTCGCGGACAGTTTGATTTTGTTTTGATTCCTAGGTCATTGAAATCTAAAAAAAAAACCATTAAAATCATTAAAATCTTCAAAAAATTAAAATCTAAAAATAACTCCATTTCTTTTTATTCAGCTTTAAGCAATCATATTTTTTAAAATCCAAACAATTATGTTTTATTTGACGAAGCAATTCTAATTAGAAATGACCTAGGAATCAAACAAACTGTCCATGAAACAATTGAAATGAAACGAAACTTAAATAATAATACATCCCTAAATAGAGACTTGGGTGAATACACATTCAACCCTCCGTACACAAAATTAGTTATAAAAAATAATCTAATTCGAAATAAAACAAAAATAGGAACGAACAAAAATAAGCCCAATCCCAAAAGAACTACCAGATTAGCTGCAGAGAAGGCAAATATCTCAATAAGAAATTATTCCAATTTTCAAGGAGGCACACTCGTGCCTCTTTAAAGAGGCAAACCACGACAATGTTAAGCAATATTCGGTTTCAGTGGTTGCAAAGGGATGGGGAGGGATGCATTTCGTAGCCCGAGCTTCAACTAAGAAATCTGCCAAATTTCATCCCCCTCCGACTTTTCCTTCATGGGGAAAATCTGGCCGAAAGTTTCGACCCCCCAGCCCCCCTTTAACGTTGTCCGATCGGGCGAGAAGTTCACAAGTTAAGTTTTCCTAGGGCCCAGGAGCTTATCCGCGAAATTTCAGCTCGATCCGATAACTCCTTCCCTGTTTTCTAGAAACCACGCATTGCCACTTAATGTTCATGTTCTTTTTTTTTCGCCACGCCTACAGGTCACAGCCGACATCGGATCTGGGTGTACGAAGACTCATTCAACGCGGAATTCTCCGAGTAATTTTGCTTGAAAGTTTCGTCGGAAATCTTAACCCCCCGATTTTCTAGCTTAGAAAAACCCCATTTCCCTATAAGAGCCCATGTTAAGTTTTTTGTTGTTAAAAGTTACGAATTTCAACATCAAGTACATCAAAATGATCAGCTCGACATGGTGAGACTGATTGAAAGCTTCAAAAATTCTGTCATAATCCGTAAAATTTTTATTTGAGAAAAATTACAGAAACCCTTTTTTTTTCTTTCACGCCTACAGGTCGCAGCCGACATCGGATCTGGGTGTACGAAGACTCATTCGACGCGGAATTTTCCGAGTAATTGTCATGGAAAGTTTCGTCGGAAAATCTTAACCCCTCGATTTTCTAGCTTAGAAAAACCCATTTCCCCATTGAAGGTAAAATTTTCTCTTGTAATAACATCACTTGTTTGAAAAATTCTTACACTAACAGCAGCTTGGCGCAGCGGAAGCGTGCTGGGCCCATAACCCAGAGGCTGGTGGATCGAAACCGCTAGCTGCTAACTTTTTAAAATTTGTAAAATTAGGTAATTTTGTCAGTTTGAATTTATTGATACAGAAAGGGAGAAAATAAACATGGAAACATGTGATCAGAATTACATACTGGAATGTTCACAAGAATTTATACTGAAGCGGGGGTAAGGCTTGATGGAAGCAAGTTAAAAGAACCATTTAAATTGATTTCCTAATTGAAGCCGTTGGTAAAATTTTCTATTGTAATAACTTGTTTGATAACAAGCATAACAGCAGCTTGGCGCAGCGGAAGCGCAATGGGCCCGTAAACCGGAGGCGGGTGGGTAAAAACCACTAGCTGCTAAATTTTTAATTAAGCTGCTAAACTATTAAAATTATAAAAATTAGATAATTTTGTCAGTTTGAATTTATTGATACAGAAAGCGAGAAAATAAACATGGAAAATTATTATTAAATTACATCCACCATGGATTGTAGAAAAATGTACAGAAATAATATGAAAAAAACTTCGTTTTCTTAAAGAGTTAAAGAGGCTGTGTCCCAAAGTAGAACCTTAAAACGTAGAGGAATTAGGAGAAGCAGTTGGGGGCTGCCGCCCCCCTAACCCCCCGCTCTTGGCTTCGGAAAGGCCCTCTTTTAATTAACAAAAAAGTGAAATGAATGAATAATGGAATAACTTCGAAAAATGTTAAACACAAGAGGACAGGAGAACCATTGCGCCGAAACTAGTAATTAGTAACAATGAAGTTGACCACTCCATTTACATTTTAACATAATTATTGAAACTGTTTCACAGACACAGAGCCCACAAGCTAAGAGCTGGGGGTTTGTTGGTGTACAACTAAAAACCTGTACAAAAGAGTCTTTAAAGCGGGGGGTTTGGGGGGCGGCAGCCCCCCAACTTCCTCTCCTAATTCCTGTACGTTTTAAGGTTCGACTTTGGGACGCAGCCTCTTTAACTCTTTAAGAAAACGAAGTTTTTTTCATATTATTAAGAAATACAGTTAGTGAAATGAATGAACCTTTTTAGCCTGTAAATGATAGCTTTTATCACACAGTCTTGGATGAACTTTTCGTTAAGAAGTAATGATGCCAAGGCTATTTAAAAAAAAATGGATTTTTAACGGAGAAGTTTTATTGTAAGTGTTTATTTTCATTTATTGTAAGTAATTATTTTCATTGCTGATTATTATTTTATATTCATTGCCTTATTATTAAATATTGTTTAATATTTCAGCCCTTAGATATAGGGCCGAAATATTCAAATAGGTTTTGTTGGCTCACTGTCTTGGGAAAAAAAGTCCTCATTATTCTCTCCTTTGTTGTTCTATTATGGGAAAGCAGTGTGGTCTTCGTCATTATTTATTTACACCCTTATTAATAAGAATTTTGAAGTGTCAACATACGCCTTAGGACATCAAATATAAATTCTACTAGCCCCATCTCTCCATTTATCCCACAAAAAAGGGCAATTTTGTTACATAAAGCTCCAAGGGGCATATTTATATCTTTATTGTTAAGAATTTGAAGTCTCAGTACAGTCTCAACATAAATGTCAACATAAGTCTCAGTACATTAAATATAAATTTTCCTAGACACATATAACCTACTTTCCCACAAAAAAAAAAAAATGCAATTTCGTCACATACAAGTCCAAGGGGCATATATATACCCTCGCTATTAAGAATTTGAAGATGTCAAAATAAGTCTTAGGACATTAAATATAAATTTACTAGCCAAATCTCTCCAACTTTCCCACAAAAGAGTACACAAGTCTTAGGACATTAAATATATATTTACCTAGCCACACCTCTTCAAATTTCCCACAAAAGAAGTGTAGTTTTGTTACATAAAGGTCCAAGAGGCATATTTATACCCTCATTACGAACAATTTGAAGACGGCGTCTTTAGTCTTAGGACATTAAATATAAATTTTACTAGCTATATCTCTGAAACTTTCCAACAAAAGAAGTGCAATTTTGTTAAAGACCCCTAGTTTTATACAGACGAAATCTTCGTCGTTTTGTTACTTTTATTTTCCTTACTCGGAGTCTCATTTAAGACCCTAGGTCCTGAAAGATGACCGTGTAACCATTTTGTATTACTTGTCCTTTTGGTTGATTTGTATTTATTGTATTTATTGACTTATTGATTTATATTCTTACTGCTTGAATTCATAATCTTCATAACTTATTACTGCTTCTATTTGCTAGCAGGCGCAAATTTTCTTTGAAGTTTCAGTTCAGGGCTAGCTAGACTGTATCCAATAGCAAAGTGACCAACTAGGCGATTCTTGTTTAGACAAGAGAGTCTAGCTATAGCCCTGAAGGGTTAATAATTCACTTATTTCATGTCGCTTGTCTCTATGGTTACTTATTTATGTCATTATTTTATTTCAGTATACATTCATCATTTCCTCTATACTTGCATGAATAATCCTCATAATTTACTATATCTTCTGTTTGCTAACAAACACAAGTCTCCTTTGATTTTCTAGTTCAAGGCTAGCTACATTGTGTTCGCTAGCAAAATGGCTGACCAGGCAATTCCTATTTAGTTAAGGGTGTCCATCTAGATAGCATATACGTGGAATGGTTCCGTTTGTTTCATACACACTTTTTTTTGAAACAGTAGATCCAAATATCCAATCTTGAACAAAATAAACCAAATATTCTGCCCATATGCAGACAAGGCTGTATCAAGAAAAAGGGTTAGGGGGTTTGATCCCCCCCCCCAAAAAAAAAAGTTTGTCCGACTCGTAAGAGCCTACCAAAAATTAATACAAACAAATTTTTGTTGCTGTTTTAAATTTATTTTGCACACACACCCCCCCCAAAAAAAAATAATTCCTCTTGCAACCCCACCTCCCTAAAAAAAATCCTAGATACGAAATTGTATGCGGACATTTGTTTTTCATCACGTAATAAAAAAATTTGGGCTTGAAAGCGAAATTCGAATTCAAATATAATTGTTAATTTGTAACCGTTTTTTGTTTGGCTGCGTTTACTGTTCAGGATTATTTCACATTTTTCGGTGGCTGTTGCTTTTGTTTTGTTAGTTCTCTTTTCTGTTCATCGACCAAATTGATTTCAGCTATGCGCCTAATCAGGCAATAAGTACTTAGGCATGGGCTTCCAGCTAGATATTAGCTGATTAGTAAAAGCAACAATAAGCCACTTGATAAAAAAAAAGGGTAGAGTTGATAATTCTGACGAGTTAAGCCTTTTTAACGAGAATTTATTAAGGCCTGAAAGATTGAAAGTTCTTAAGCCGAACTGGCCAGACATGACAATAAACAATCAAGAGAGATAAAACTCTACAAAAAGAAAACTTCAAACGAGACGACGGCCAGTAGAATTAAAAGACTAAAACAACGCGGATATTTCGCCTGTATAAAACAAGGCGTCTTCAGCACAAGATAGAAATTTAAAAGAAAACTAATCTAAAAACCAATAAAAACCACCACCAAATATAATAAATACAATTGTCGCTACTTATCCACGTAGGGAAAACCCTTTATGCGAGTTACTTCAATGAGAATCAAAGAGCAACTGAGGAAAAATTTATGAAAATTGATGAGAATTGAAAATTGAAACTTAGTTAATTATTGAAACTTAATTAGTTTCAATTAGTTAATTGAAACTTAGTTATTTCCCTACGCAGATAAGTAGTTATAATTGTATTTATTATATTTGGTGGTGGTTTTTTATTTGTTTTTAGATTAGTTTTCTTTTAAATTTCTATCTTGTGCTGAAGACGCCTTGTTTGGATACAGGCGAAATATCCGCGTTGTTTTAGTCTTTCAATTCTACAGGCCGTCGTCTCGTTTGAAGTTTTCTTTTTGTAGAGTTTTATCTCTCTTGATTGTTTATTGCCTGAAAGATTATGATAAAGATATAAAAACCTAATGACTAGACATTAACCGATACTCTAACTCTACTTGATCGGTACGTACTCATTGCACCAAGCCAAATATGTGCAGTTGTACACCGGGTAGTTGAAGCCTTTAATTTTCTGAAGTACCTTTATATTTAGAGTTAATTGGTGTTTTATCAACACAAGGTTGTATAAAGTGCTTTGTTCCAGGGCTGGGGTATCGAATTGAAACCTTCAGAAAAAGTTTTGATTTGATGGGAGAGAGGGTAAGGGTAAAAAATTTCGTGTCTTCATGGAAAATTCTTTTATCGTAAACAAGTTCAAGCCATGTTTCCTTTTCTTTTATGCATGTTATTTAACTCTTTGGCTAGTATCCAATATTTCTCATATGAACCGCTTATTGTACCCTTACAGCAATCTACTGGTTGCATTAATTTGGGATAATTGCAACTATGATGTGATTACAGTTACTAGAATACAGACTTACAAAATCTGATTCTCTGACAAAATTGAACTTGTGCTTGAGATGTATAGATGCTACCGTCAGAAATATTTGACAGTAAGAAAAACTATATAATAATAATAATAATAATAATAATAATAATAATAATAATAATAATAATAATAATAATAATAATAATAATAATAATAATAATAATAATAAATAATAATAATAATAATAATAATAATAATAATAATAATAATAATAATAATAATACTAATAATAATAATAATAATAATAATAATAATAATAATAATAATAATAATTTATTCCAGAAAAAGCCCGTGGGCCATAGGAAATTTACATAACAAAAACAAAGAACAAATTGACTGAAATAAATTAATTCTATTTAAAGAAAACGCCGATATGCTGCTGCAATCCTGACAAACCTTGCTATCCTTTTAATACTCAGGAAATTTGTCTCTATCATTCTATTCGCATCCTCTCTATATACATCTCTCGCCTCCATTCATTCAATTCGACACATTCACACAAAAAATGTATTAAACTTTCATCCTGAGATGCACACATAGGACAAGCAATATCCCTCGTAATTTGTATTAAACTTTTATGTATTAATAATTTTATGCATAAATTTATTGTATTAAAAAATGTATTAAACTTTCATCCTGAGATCCACACATAGGACAAGCAATAGATCCCTCGTAAATTTATATATGGAAGAACTAGTCAAAACAGTCTACAGTTTCAGTAGGGAGCAGTCTAAAGAACCGCTCTCAGAAAAATTAGAGGTTACAGTCAGAAGAATTAGATAGTCAGACAAAACAGTCTTTACAGTTTACAGTCATTACAGACTATAGTCGAGAGAAATAGAAGAACGAGATTCACTTACATTCATGTTTACACATTCATGTTTTTAAACTAGGGTTTCGTGGTTTTCACGTAAATTATATTTTCCAACGTTTTATTATTATTATTATCAGTTAAACCATTTCCCATGATATTAGAAAACTGAATGAGGCTGCACACTTTAGTTTTAAACAAAAAACACGTTATTGTTGCATACCATCAATGTCAAATATCCAATAGGCAAAAATTTCTTTTAATTATTTTTTGTCCTTAAATATTTTAGGTGACTTAACAGAAAAAAAAATATTCTCCACACATAGCCTATGGGTAGAAGAAATTATCCCCACCTTTTTCAATTTTTTCCCTGCTCTATTATTTTGACCATCGTTATCTGAAGTTAGCTATTCCCCCCTATCTTGAGGCCAGTGAAATCATTTAGTGAAGAGGGGAAGGCTTCATTAGTGTTTTCACAAAGCTGATAAAAAGATAAACAATGAAATTGTGAGGTAAAGCACCACAAACTTTTTATAACTTTAACCCATCATAGCAAATGTTATACCGTTTTCAACAAAAGATCTATCTACTTTGATAAAATAAGGTAAAAGGTAAAGGATACGGCATTAGACTTTACAGTCCGTACCGGCGGTGCTGATCTCTGTCTCTTGGCCCTTCAGCCAGGAAGTGCAATGGGGGGTTGGGGACCAGCCATCCTGTGCTTTCGCACACCCTTCCTGTTTACCTTCCCCAGATTTCTCCAGGTACCCATTTAGAGCTGGGTCGACTCTGGCTAAGCTTACGGAGTCACGCCACTGACCCCCGTCCCAAACTGAAGAATTGGGTACACCGGGATTCGAACCCACGTCCTCTCAGACAAGGGATAGCTAGGGATAACCCCACTCCCCACCTAAAATGGTTGACAAGTTAAATTTATGCTTAGGTTTCACTTAAGCATCCATAAACTTTAACAGGCATTTTGTGATATACTCATAATTTTCATAGGTCACATCTGACCCTGGGAATACAAACTACTACCCTAGAGTCTCCTCATTAACCGTTTGCATCATTATCTGTAAATTTGCATCAAATTTCCCCTCATGCTTAATGAGAATTTCTCTATTTCTTGTACAAGAAGACTTCTTCAGTTCACACATATTATCTCATAACTGATTTAGTTAAAATAAAAATATAAGTAGTAATATAACTGATTTAGTGTACTAGTCAAATACTTATGGGACACCAGGGTGTTATCAAGGTGCTTTGGAGTTGAAGTCAAGTAGATTTGATTTTCTAAACTAAGGAACTTCAGATATTAGGGAAAATGATACATACCACATTTCCCTTGATATTTAATGAGAATTTCCCTATTTCTTGTACAGGAAGACTTCTTCAATTCACACATGTTATCGTAGCTAACAGCATCAGATCCGCAAACGGGCTTGGAGCCTACGGAATCGCCATGATTTGCACAGGATCCAGGACAACGACATGCTGCTACTTTTCCATCATGAGAAGGTACACACAGACCCCCAGGTGGGCATTTCAGACCAACACAGGGATCTAAACTATCACTTGGAAAGACGTAGCAGGTGTTGACACCAATGAGAAAGAAATTAAATAGAAAGACATTCATTTCCGCATAATTCAACAATTTTTTCCTCCTTAATGTCTTTTTAAATGGACCAAGAGGAGTGCTTCTCCAAAGAACTGGAAAGGAACTAAAGGTTTTTACATGGAAAGCTTCTTAAAATGCTGTAAAGAATCATCGGCAGCTGGTGTCTCATAGCGCAAAGGAAAAGAGACTTTCTATTATGAAGGGAAAGTTGAGTTTAGCTGGTGTTACTATTATGTTTCATTTCTTAGGAAGAAAATCTGAACCATGACGCCGAGAATTCTAACATAAGTTTTTAAAAAGGAAAACAATACACTTAAGGGAATAAAATTTTTCTCTTTAACTGTTAGACTGGTATTGCACGTCATTTAATATTTACGAGCCTTTTTAGCTGTCGTTTAATATTTTTCATATTTTGATTTTTATTTTCACTAAATTATATTTTGTACCGAAAAAAAGCTGACATATTTGACAGCTATAACAAGTGAATGGAAGAACACGAAATTCTTTGCCCAATAGTTTTTACAGTAAGAGTAATTTTTAAGGCTTTTAAACAATTAAAAAGTTTTAAGTTGCTTTGTTTTTTTGTAGGAACTCTATTTTTTTTTTTTTGAACAGTCGGCAAAGTCCGAATCTCTCTTATTCTCTTTTTCATTCTCTTTTTCTCCATCTGATAAAGAGGTGCCAGAATTTGTAAGTATTTGTTGTCTCTTTGTTGTATTATTTCTGATCTAATAATTCTAAGGACCCCCCTTAACATGGCCTCACTTAATTTAGATTGCACCTACACTCCAAAAAGGCATAAATATATTGATCATACTTGCTTTAAACTACTTTTGGTTAACTTTTGAACCTCCAGGAGGAGGTCATAATGATAAAGATGAGTCAGGGGGTTTTAAGGGAAAATAATTAACCCCCTTCAAAAATCGGTTCATGTGTAGACCCAAAAAAGTACGAAGGGAAAATAAATACTATCTTTTTGTCAATTTGTTAAAATCCATAGCTAATTCAGGTACATGTATCTCATTTTGATATGAATTCAAATATCAAGAATTTAGGACGTTTTCCAGGGACGAACAAAGTGGGAGGATCTTTGCACCCAAAGCCTCCTAAACAATCCTAAGTTATCCGGAATTTCAAGGCTCTTCTTGTTCAAATTACTAACAGAAATTATTTTTTTTTTATTATTGCCCTTCTCGCTGAAAAATTCTATTGAATGTTCCACCCAGTGGCGCCATTTGGGGGGCAGGGGGGCCATGCCCCCCCCCCTGATTTCTGGAGGGGCCCAATTTCAACCACGTAATTCTTTGTTTATTCGTCCTTGTTCTACTTTTTTCTCTTTTTTTTACCGTATTTCTACTGTGAATTATTACTAAATAGCAAATTCAAGATACTCGACGATTATTGCATTTCAAGAAAGTATCCTGTTTTTGCCGTTCTCCCTAATTAATTTATGGTCACCCTTTTGGCAGGGGTTTGTAAAGTCCTTTCTGGGCTCGGAGTACTTCTGTGACATTGAAGTCTCTCCAGTGATTAATGAATCCCGTCAGTCGGCACATTTATGTGTAGGCTAACATCTGGAAAAGAGGGTATCCAGACCAGGGTGTCATTCCAGTTTTGTATTTAGTTTCTCGTTACCCTTCATCAAATAAAGAACCGTGAAACAGTGTTGAGTTGTGTTCAAGTTCAAATCGGATTATTGAAACATGAGTTCATCCGGTGCGAGTGGTGCAAAAAAAAGGAAAATAAAAGCCCAAAGGAAAGAAGAAGAAATAAAGATGCAACGACGATTGGCTTCGTTTTTCAAACCGACTGTAAGTAAATCTACCACATTTTAAATTTTGTTTCGTCGACCAATCTCACTGAACGAACCAGAACAAGAGCTACGAGCTCATATGGCACTTGTTACGAGTGTTTTTCTATTTAATTTCTGATCATTTTTTAAATAAAGCCAGGAAATCTGGCTTCACCTCCACGGAGAAATCCCCCTTGGAAACATCCTCTGAACAATACAATCCTGGTTAAAATTTACTGGGACAATTACCCTTAACACTTCCAAGCGTGAAATTGAGCCAGTAAATAGAAAGCAAGATATATAAAGAAATTTTGTATAGGAATTCTGGAAAATTTTTCCAGTACACAATTTCCCCTGAAAAGTTCATCCCCTAGAAAATTCATTTTCCATGGAAAATTCTCCCCGAGCTAAGTCCCCCAGCCAAAAAAATCGTCCTCCCCTTCCCACCCTAGAAATGTATGCATGCTTCCGAATAAGAAATACTATATGTAAACAATGGTCACATTTTTTAACTTGAAGACCTTTTCCCAAGAGCTCTGGGTTTCATGTTATCTCCAAAGACATTATTATTAGGCCTTTCAACGATGTTGAACAAAATAGCTATCTCAGATTTTTGGTCAGGGGAATTTGGGGAAAAATGGCGTGGGAGGGGGCCTAGTTGCCCTCCAATTTTTTTGGTAACTTAAAAAGGGCACTAGAACTTTGAATTTCCGTTAGAATAAGCCCTCTCCCGATGTCTTGGCCCACTGGTTCGATATGATCACCCCTGGGCAAAAAAAAAAAATAAATAAACACGCATCCGTGATCTTTCTTCTAATATGAAGTACAAAATTCCACATTTTTGCAGATAGGAGCTTGGTGCCTCTACAATAGGGTTCTCTTAATACGCTGAATCTGATGGTATGATTTTATTATGATTATATGAGTTCTAAGGGTGTTTCAGCCATTTTTTGAAAATCAGGCACATTTCTCAGGCTTGTAACCTTTGAAGGGTAAGACTAAACTTAACAAAATGTATTTAAAATCAGCATAAAAGTTTAGTTCTTTTGATATATCTATTGGTATCAAATTCCGTTTTTTAGAGTTTCGGTTACTATTGAGCCGGGTCGCTCCTTACTTACAGCTCGTTACCAAGAACTGTTTATAAGATAATGCTCAGACAAATCTTGTTGAGTTTCTTCTTTTGAAGAGGAAAGATAGAACAAAAAGCGACAAAGATAAGAAATTTCAAACCTAATAAGTTTTCGTCCGCATGAATTACTATGGCTAGCTTCAGTTTACCTTGCTTCAAAAAGTGTTTAATCACCCGACAGCAGTACTCGTGCATCATATTTTGTGTTTATTGATTCTAGGTTAAAATATAGAATCAAGGGAATGATAGCTTTGCAAGGTAATCCTACATAAACAAAAAATAAATAAAGAAGTGTATCACAGAAACCTATAAAACCTATAAAAACCTACAAAACATAAAATTGAATAGCACATTGGACTTAATTGAATGAAATAAAAAAGACATGTTTTTTCAACTGAATGTAAGAAGAAACATTAAAGCTCAAAACGGATAGCAATTTTTAAGTATATGAAGGGGTTCACCCCCTTGTCAATACTCGCTCTTTACGCTGTTCAAATTTGGTTCCAATTCTTTAAGAATGACTCCTGAATCTCAAAGGCCGTTTGATTAGAATAAATATATCTTTTGAAAGTACTAAAAAAAAACTTTAGCGTAAAGAGCGAGGTATTGACGAAAGGGTGAACCTTCTCATATGTAATAATTTCTTTTCGTTTTAAGTTTCAATCCTGCTCCTTACTTTGAGTTGAAGAAACTTTTTTTTTCATTTAATTTCTTATTCTTTTTTTAATAATGCTTGGAAATCCAGTGCCCCCTTGATTGAAAATTCAGCTCCCCTATGAAAAGTTTCTCCATGGAAAGATCCTCCTACATAACCTCCTCTGCTCGAGCTGCCCCCCCCCACCAGAAAAAACTGAAAACGTCTGTATACTTCGCAATTACCTATACTATTTATAAAAAAGGGCAAAGTCCACAAATTGAACACCTTCCCCCAGAGACTTTGGACAATTAAGACATCTTTAAAGACATATTTATTAAATTTTTCAAATATATTAAACAAAATGGCTGTTAAACAAAATGTAAATATATTTAAACAAAATGGCAAAATGCGGAGAGAGTTCTACGAGGTTTTGGACAGAGTGTTAAATGAGTTTGAAGAGCGTTTTTCTGTCCAGCTGCCAGTGCTAGAAGCCACACGTTGCCTTAACCCCAAATCCAAAGATTTTATGGACTCAGATTTACTTCTTGTGATCGCGACATACTTCGATCAGGCGGGAATCGATACTATGCAGCTGAAGTGTCAAGCTTTAATAGCTCGTGCATTTGTGTCGCAGCTTCCACAGAAACCGGCAAACGCTTTAGATGTCTTCGAACGCCTCGGAGGATTAAAAGAAGCTTATTCTGAGTTTCTTAAGGTCGTCAGGGTAGTCCTCACACTCCCGCTCACAACGTGCTCAAATGAACGTTTTTTCTCTGTGTTGACGTTTGTGAAGGACTACCTCCGGACAACGATGGAAAACGAGCGACTTTCGCATTTGCTGCTTATATTCTCTGAGAAAGCTGCAGTGAAGGAGCTCAATTTTGAGAAGCTTGTCGACGACTTCGCAAAAATGAAGCAAAGGAGATATCCATTGCTGAAGTAACTGTACGTAAGTTTCTGATTTATACAGTAAATGTTCTATTTTGGTACTGTTTTTGGTCCCTAAATAAGCTGCAAAATGCGAACCCCAAAGGTAGTACGGTACCTAAAGGCATGTTCGAAAATTTTAAAATTTTTAAGGCTGGATGGGGGCCCAAAATCGATTTTTGGCCCCCCCCCTAAGGTTTTCTGAAATGGCGCCACTGGTTCCACCTCGACTAAAAAAAAAAAAGATCTGATCAGGAACTATTCAGCATTCAGTGTTGATGCAAATGAGGTGACATTGCTTATCATATTGCTGAAATATTACAACTGCAAAATAAAAAGCTGCATATATATGCTTATTTGCAAGAAGGTCCAAAGAGTTGAGGACATCTCCTGAGAACAAAACTTGAGCAGTGATATCTCTACACCCTTCAAAATCTAAAAGTCATAAAACGAATACAACAAGAAGTATGATTGATCTTCAGTACAAAGAGTCTGGAAGTGGAGTTGGTTTGAAGGGCTAGGGAGGGAGACAATTACTTTTCTCTCTCTCTCTCTCTCTCTCTCTCTCTATATATATATATATATATATATATATATATATATATATATATATATATATATATATATAAATATATATATATATATATATATATATATATATATATATATATATATATATATATATATATATATATATATACTAGCTGTTGGGGTGGTGCTTCGCGCCACCCCAACACCTAGTTGGTGGGGCGCTTCGCGCCCCCCCAAGCCCCCCCGCGCGCGTAAGTCGTTACGCGCCATATTAGTTACGCGCCATTGTAGCTGTGTCCCTGTGTCCCACCTGTGAATAGAGATAGATATAAATATATATTTTTAACTACGTAAAACATGCGAATATACAACATTATTCGCTGTCCCATTGTCTGTGCATATAAATAGCATTTATATTACCTGTGTCCCGGTCGTCATTTGTGTCCCGGTGTCCCGGTCTGTAATTTCTATTCAAACAATCCCTGTGTCTCAGTCGTCAATTATATATCCCGCCTGTGCCCCGGCGTCTCCGTTGTAGTTGTGTCCCTGCGTCCCGGTCGTCATTTATATTCCTGGTCGTGATTTGTGTCCGGGTGTCCCAGTCTGTAATTTTTCTTTGAGGTTCCCGGTCGTCATTTATATTCCCTCTGTGTCGGTCGTCATTTGTGTCCCGGTCTGTAATTTATCTTTGAGTGTTTTCTCTTTTTAGTTTTTTTTAGTTTTTTACATTTTTTAGTTTTTTCTTCTTCTTTATTTTTCAGCGTCACTATGAAGTACATATCGCCGAACCTTTGTTTTTTAACTTAAATCTGGTAGGCATTGATGACCTTATCCAAGTCAAAATCCCATACCCAATCATCATCGCTATCATTTTCAGTTTTGATATGTTTTGACTCTCGCTTTCCAGGTGGATTTTCATCTAACTGCGCGATTTTGCGTTCTTTAGCCACAAGCCTGTTTTCTTGTTGTTCTTGTGATTCCTCGGCACGCTTTCTTTTCTTACTTTCTCTATCAGCTGCAAGCCTGTTTTCTTGCTGTTCTTGTGATTCCTCGGCACGCTTTCTTTTCTTACTTTCTCTATCAACAGCAAGTTTTTTTGCATAGACTCTTTGAGCAGCTTCCTCGGCTGTTGCCATTGTTGGTTCTTCAGTCATTTTACAATTAAACATTTTTCCGTGAACGCATGTCTTAAATACCATTAATGACGTCACCGTCATAGCAACAATAACGACAACTAACTTCATGACGTCAGTCGACACAGAAACATGACGTCACCTGATCCACAGACAGACAACTTATTTTTATATCTATACTAGCTGTTGGTGGGGCGCTTCGCGCCCCCCCAAGCCCCCCCGCGCGCGTAAGTCGTTACGCGCCATATTAGTTACGTGCCATTGTAGTTGTGTCCCTGTGTCCCACCTGTGAATATAGATAGATTTATATATGTGTTTCAAACTACGTAAAAATTGCGAATATACAACATTCTTGGCTTTCCCACTACTGAGAGCTTTCCGTTTCCAATTGCCAGCAATTGATCTGAAAATGTTTGACCAGAGTCATCGTTTTGCAATCGGACACGCATATTTGTAGTTAATTTTAATATTTTTACGTGTGCCCATAAATTAGAATTTTTCAGGCAAGCATTCATTTCGTCTGCAGGAGTTAAACTACGTAAAAATTGCGAATATACAACATTCTTGACTTTCCCATTGTCTGTGCATATACAAAGCCGTATGTACTAATAATGACGTCATATGCAAACGCTCTTTTTACAAACAAACAAACATGCATACACACAACTCGTTTTTATATAGATAGATAGATAGATAGATACAATACAAATTAACTGCGTAAAACTTGCGAATATACAACATTCTTCGCTGTCCAATTGTCGCTGCATATAAATAGATTGTCAGGTTTACCAACCCTCGAACATGCAACGTACAATTGTCCATGGGAAAAACAATCAGTATTAAGATCTATACCACATTTTTCTAATGATTGACCTTGAGCTTTGTTAATGGTGATTGCAAATGCTAATCGAATTGGGAATTGCAATCTTTTAAATTGAAAAGGCAGATCCGTTGGAATCATGGGAATGCGAGGAATAAGAACAGCCTCACCCTCAAAAGGCCCTGTCAAGATTGTGGCCTCAATTAGGTTTTCCATTGTTTTTTTTACGGCAAGTCGCGTGCCATTGCAAAGCTTTGGTGGGTTGATATTTCTTAAAAGTATTATTGGTACGCATATTTTTAGTTGTAGCACGTGTGGTGGAAACCCTGAAAGATCTATGGAATTTAAAAATTCAGATGGATAATTAACCGCTTCATTTGGTTCCAAAACTGTGTCGACTGACTTGTAAAGGACTGCCTGGTCTAGAATCTTGGTCAAAACAATATTGTTGATTTCGTGGATGTCTATATTTTTTGGCGCGAGAATCGTTCTTTCACTTAGCCATTTATTATTTTTATAATTTTTTAGAATATTCGGAAATACTTTTTCAATCAATTCATTTTTGGACGTCACTAAATTACAGAAATCAGCAGGTAGTTGTATACGTCCTGAAATTGAGTCTACTGGGAGCTCTCCGTTTCCAATTGCCAGCAATTGATCTGAAAATGTTTGACCAGAGTCATCGTTTTGCAATCGGACACGCATATTTGTAGTTAATTTTAATATTTTTACGTGTGCCCATAAATTAGAATTTTTCAGGCAAGCATTCATTTCGTCTGCAGGAGTTGATCTAGGTATTATAGGTAATGTTTGTCTGAAATCTCCCGCAAGCAATATTAATGTGCTGCCAAAAGGTTTCGACTTCCCTCTCAAATCTTTCAAGCATTGATCCAGAGCCTCGAGCGATTTTTTGTGTGCCATTGTGCACTCATCCCAAATAATAAGTTTGCATTGCTGCAATACTTTACCCATCCCAGATGATTTGGAAATATTGCACGTGGGAGTTTCTGTAGAATGCAAATTGAGAGGCAATTTCAAAGCGGAATGAGCAGTTCTTCCAACAGGCAGCAATGTTGCGGCTATTCCGGACGATGCAATTGCCAACGCTATATCATTTTTTGATCAAATTGATGCCAGAATCAGTTTTATCACAAACGTTTTACCAGTACCTCCTGGCGCATCCAAAAAGAAAATTTCTCCAACGTTGTTATCGACACAATGCATTATCGTATCATAAATGTCTTTTTGTTCCGACGATAACTTGGAAATGTTATTTTGTACATACGACAATAGATCACTCGTACTGTAACTTTGTTCACGATCCTATTCTACACATGTCGAAACAGCAGCGATACGGTTAAATGAAGGCATTCCCAAATCCTGAAGAGGTTTGTTTGCCATACGTACGCACAAATCTTCTATAATAACTAAAGTGTAGTTATAAATTTCTGATGTGAAATCAAAAGTCATATCTGAAGTCTCTGACTGTTTTCGATGGAGTATATCTTCGGACATTTTTGACTTATATTTTTCCCATAACTCTGTAGGAGCTGATGGAGAGCAAGTTGTTAAAATGATGCGAAACAATGCACGAATTTGACTTGGGGTTGACGTTTCGCACGCGTCATTGATGCAGTTATCCCAGTGTTGGTCATTCTTCAATAAATTCAGAGCTTGGCATGCACTACGGTAAGTGTCATGTATAGTACCGTTTACAGTTCTCAAATACTCAAAGGATGTCGGACCGGGTACATTCACCAAAAGCAGGCTTAGAAAGAAGCATTCATGTTGATTGGGGTGAACGGTGTAGAGTCTTCCTATCGTGGTATCTTTGAAGATGGTAGGTTGGCCGTCGACTGACTGGCTTCACTATGAAATACATATCGCCGAACTTTTGTTTTTTAACTAAAATCTGGTAGGCATTGATGACCTTATCCAAGTCAAAATCCCAAACCCAATCATCATCGCTATCATTTTCAGTTTTGATATGTTTTGACTCTCGCTGTCCAGGTGGATCTTCATCTAACTGCGCGGTTTTGCGTTCTTTAGCATCAAGCCTGTTTCCTTGCTGTTCTTTTGATTCCTCGGCACGCTTTCTTTTCTGACTTTCTCTATCAGCAGCAAGTTTTTTGGCATAGACTCTTTGAGCATCTTCATCGGCTTTTGCCATTGTAAGTTCATCAGTCATTGTAAACTTAAACATTAATAGATTTCTACGTGAACATATGTCTTAAATATCTTGAATGACGTCACCGTCAAAGCAAAAATGACGACAACTAATTTCATGACGTCAGTCAACACAGAAACATGACGTCACCTGATCCACAGACAGACACACAGACAGACAACTTATTTTTATATATATCTATCTATCTTCTATATATATAAAAATAAGTTGTCTGTCTGTGTGTCTGTCTGTGGATCAGGTGACGTCATGTTTCTGTGTTGACTGACGTCATGAAATTAGTTGTCGTCATTTTTGCTTTGACGGTGACGTCATTAACGGTATTTAAGACATTTGTTCGCGGAAAAATGTTTAATTGTAAAATGACTGAAGAACCTACAATGGCAGCAGCCGAGGAAGCTGCTCAAAGAGTTTTTGCCAAAAAACTTGCTGCTGATAGAGAAAGTAAGAAAAGAAAGCGTTCCGAGGAATCACAAGAACAGCAAGAAAACAGGCTTGCAGCTGATAGAGAAAGTAAGAAAAGAAAGCGTGCCGGGGAATCACAAGAACAGCAAGAAAACAGGCTTGCGGCTAAAGAACGCAAAACCGCGCAGTTAGATGAAAATCCACCTGGACAGCGAGAGTCAAAACATATCAAAACTGAAAATGATAGCGATGATGATTGGGTTTGGGATTTTGACTTGGATAAGGTCATCAATGCCTGCCAGATTTAAGTTAAAAAAACAAAGGTTCGTCGATATGTACTTCATAGTGACGCTGAAAAATAAAGAAGAAAAAGAAAACTGAAAAAAGAAAAAAGGTAAAAAACTAAAAAAAAAACTAAAACGAAAAAACACTCAAAGAGAAATTACAGACCGGGACACAAATGACGACCGAGACAGAGGGAATATAAGTGACGACCGGGAACCTCAAAGAGAAATTACAGACTGGGACGGCCGGACACAAATCACGACCGGGACACAGGGAATATAAATGACGACCGGGACACAGGGATTGTTCGAATAGAAATTACAGACCGGGACACCGGGACACAAATGACGACCGGGACACCGGGCACAGGGAATATAAATGACGACCGGGACACTCAAAGAGAAATTACAAACCCACCGGGACACAAATGACGACCGGGACACAGGGAATATAAATGACGACCGGGACAAAGGGACACAACATTAGAATTAATGAGGTATAGATCTGAATACGGATTATTTTTCCCATGGACAATTATATGTTGCATGTTCAAGAGTCAGTAAACCTGACAATCTATTTATATGCACAGACAATGGGACAGCGAAGAATGTTGTATATTCGCATGTTTTACGTAGTTAAAAACATATATTTATATCTTTCTCTATTCACAGGTGGGACACAGGGACACAACTACAATGGCGTGTAACTAATATGGCGCGTAACGACTTACGCGCGCGGGGGGCTTGGGGGGGCGCGAAGCGCCACCCCAACAGCTAGTCTATATATATAAAAATAAGTTGTCTGTCTGTCTGTCTGTGGATCAGGTGACGTCATGTTTCTGTGTTGACTGACGTCATGAAATTAGTTGTCGTCATTTTTGCTTTGACGGTGACGTCATTCAAGATATTTAATCATGAAGTTAGTTGTCGTCATTTCGAAACCCTTTGGCAGCACATTAATATTGCTTGCGGGAGATATCAGGCAAACATTACCTATAATACCTAGATCAACTCCTGCAGACGAAATGAATGCTTGCCTGAAAAATTCTAATTTATGGGCACACGTAAAAATGTTAAAATTAACTACAAATATGCGTGTCCGATTGCAAAACAATGACTCTGGTCAAACATTTTCAGATCAATTGCTGGCAATTGGAAATGGAAAGCTCCCAGTAGACTCAATTTCAGGACGTATACAACTACCTGCTGATTTCTGTAATTTAGTGACGTCCAAAAATGAATTGATTGAAAAATTATTTCCGAATACTCTAAAAAATTATAAAAATAATAAATAGCTAAGTGAAAGAGCGATTCTCGCACCCAAAAGTATAGACGTCCATGAAATCAACAATATTGTTTTGACCAAGAGTCGAGACCAGGCAGTCCTTTACAAGTCAGTCGACACAGTTTTGGAACCAAATGAAGCGGTTAATTATCCATCTGAATTTTTTAATTCCATAGATCTTTCAGGGTTTCCACCACACGTGCTACAACTAAAAATAGGCGTACCAATAATACTTTTAAGAAATATCAACCCACCAAAGCTTTGCAATGGCACGCGACTTGCCGTAAAAAAAAACAAAACAATGGAAAACCTAATAGAGGCCACAATCTTGACAGGGCGTTTTGAGGGTGAGGCTGTTCTTATTCCTCGCATTCCCATGATTCCAAGGGATCTGCCTTTTCAATTTAAAAGATTGCAATTCTACATTCGATTAGAATTTGCAATCACCATTAACAAAGCTCAAGGTCAATCATTAGAAAAATGTGGTATAGATCTTAATACTGATTGTTTTTCCCATGGACAATTGTACGTTGCATGTTCGAGGGTCCGTAAACCTGACAATCTATTTATATGCAGCGACAATTGGACAGCGAAGAATGTTGTATATTCGCAAGTTTTACGCAGTTAATTTGTATTGTATCTATCTAACTATCTATCTATATAAGAACGAGTTGTGTGTATGCATGTTTGTTTGTTTGTAAAAAGAGCGTTTGCATATAACGTCATTATTAGTACATACGGCTTTGTATATGCACAGACAATGGGAAAGCCAAGAATGTTGTATATCTGCAAAATTTACGTAGTTTAACTCCTGCAGACGAAATGAATGCTTGCCTGAAAAATTCTAAATTATGGGCACACGTAAAAATATTAAAATTAACTACAAATATGCGTGTCTGATTGCAAAACGATGACTCTGGTCAAACATTTTCAGATCAATTGCTGGCAATTGGAAACGGAAAGCTCCCAGTAGACTGTGAGAAGTCCCTTTCTATTATTTATGTATTGCCTTATATTATATTCTATAATATAACATACACTATACGCCATAGCTATACGACATATAATTTTACGACAGGCTGACATCCTCGAATTCTTGTTTACCCATTATTTACCAGTTTATTTTTAGACGGGTAACCTTCACCTACGATCAAGTTCAACAGGCTGACACCTTCAAACCCTTGTTTATCCATTTTTATTTGTCTGCCCGTATTTACCTTGAGCGTTCGATAACCTTCAACCTATAGTCAAACTCAAAGCTTTAATTTATTACAAAACCGGACCAGAGAGGGCCCCTTAAAAGCGAATGTTAGAACAATATTCGGGGAGTTCTGATTCACAATTTCTGGACGACAGATAGATATAACAACCCTGCTACTTATATTTGGCTTATCGTTTTTCCTCTTGGACCAGCATTCTTTCTTGGATAATAGCTTTTCAATTAATACGAGGGACAGCCTGTCGTGTGTATTTACAAGATCTAACGTAAGTTTTTTATTTTCCAGATTTATATTTCTTCGCCCAAGCAAGGACTTTTCATCAACGAGAAAGAACTCTCCAGCTCAACTTCTTTCCACTTTATATTTCTTTACCTGTTTTTTTACATACTCCTTCTAAAATAAAATTCCTTGTCTTGAGAGATTGTGACTTATAATAGGACTTAGGGAACAGATAGACTGTTGCCATAGTAGATAGAAGAGTGAACCTACTCGCACATTGAATACTAGTGACACGCTACCATAATTCAAAGCACTAGTATTCGCTTACTCACCCCAAAGGGTGGAACCTTACAAAGTGGTGGTAGCGGTGTTCTTTTCTGCTCTATGGTGGCATTCTTACTGTTTTCTATCTATTTTTTTCATTTGATTTTTCCCCCTACAATTTTTTCTTCGCCCGAGTCGGCTCATTTTTAGCAAAGGAGATTCCCATATTCCTATCTATAAGCTAGAATTTTCTTGTCTATAGACTAATGTACTAGTTTCACCAAGTACGATAAGTTTTTCCTCATTAATTTATGATTTTAGTCTCTTTGCATTATCCATAGATCATTTTTTTTGCATTTTCTTTACTGTCTGTAACATCAATAGATTTTTATTGAATCATTCTAAAATTAACGCTACATATCTGTCTCCTAATACATTTTATTGCTTCTTGTAAGGATTTATGATGTCCACCGGAAATTCAAGTAACCCGACAAATATCCCAGATAATTCTCAATTAGCCTATCAACAGGTCCCTTCTCAAATAACCCATCAGATGGTAGTTGACCCTTTTTCACACATTCAAACTTTAACAAAACCATCGGAAGTAAAGACTTGGATAAGACAACTTAAAAGCATGAAGGCTACTCTAAAATGGGACGATGATTATACTTTAGTTATGGCGTCAAACACCTGTAGAGGAATTTTTCAGCGGTATGTGGACGAAATAATTGAGTCGGGAAACACTTTTACGCTTGACGACCTATGCGAAAAATTGTTAAGAAATGTAGGTGCTAGAAAAACCCCTCGGCAATGTCTGCAGGCAATAGTAGAAATGAAGCAAAAACCAGAGGAAGCTGTCTTTGAATTTTATATGAGATTAAAGACGGGAAAGATAGATTATTGTAAAGCAGAAGGGTTAGACAACTCAAAAAGTATAGATGCATTTGCCTTAGTCGATTCAATTGTTCTGCAAGCGTTCGAGACGGGGCTGCGGAGTGAGCTCCAAGAAGCGGTTAGGTTAAGACAAGATGATTATGATAATCTAGACGAAGCACTCGAAATCGCCCAAACTATCGAGTCAGTAAAATCTAGCCTCAGATCTAACAGCCAAATGGACCAATTTGAATATCTTACGGCAGGGGTCGCAGAAATAAATATTAGTAGAACCAGAACTCCCCATGGGCAAGCAGGAAGGGCTGCCCGTGGTAACAACTTTTCAAATCAATACAATTCTTACCAGCAGGGTCCACGCCAGATGACCCGGCACTCAAATACGAGGAATACCTTTTTTCAGTCTAGAAATTATCAAGGGCCACGGGGATTGCATTCACAAGGTCCAGGGAGGCACTATGAAAGAGATCCCAGAGATAGCTATAATTATTCTAGGCCTAGAAGCCATTTTGATCAAAGAGGCAGTTCTACTCCACATTTTAGAGGTCGACTTAATTCAGGGCTCAATTATGAAGAAAATAGATATTTTGTTAGGAGCGACCCGAATAGGAATGGTAATTACCACGGTGCTTTTAACTCACACCGAGGATCGCAGTTTAGTGGTGGTCGTTCCGATTTAGCTTTGAATTCCCCTTCGCGAAATAATTATGAGGGCAGGTTTGAAGGTCAGAGAGGTCGAAATTCTAATCGGTCTCAACAACAGATTGGTAGAGGTCGCGGACAGATGAGGGGTCAGAATAGTTATCGTGGGATACCTGCACCAGAGCGTAGAAATGCCCGTTTTCAGGAAAATCACCGAGAAGCTGGTTTTATGGCGGAGAATTATGACGATCCGAGTTTACCTTTCAACCGTTTTGAAGATACAACCAATTACAATGAAGATCAATCTTCCCCCTTAGACGGGTCTTTAAACTTGAACGCCAGGTTCCGGCACTAACGGTGGAACCGGCATTTTCCCCTTCAAAACCGTTAGATGTTTGTTTTGTCAGTTATATAGCTAGAGACCAAAAGCGAAAACTCGAAAGTCAAGGTTTTCCATTTTTACACAAGGTTAAAGTCAATAGCCTAGACATTTTTTGTTTTGTTGACACGGGCTGCAGTCGATTATTAATTGGGTATGATTTATTCCGAAAAATTCTTCCAGCACAAAATTTAATATTCACTGGTTCAAAGGTAAAATCACTTTCTGGAGATTTTCTTGATGTCGCAGGAGAAACGGAAGTACTCATCACTATACCAGGTTTTCGCCCAGTTCACTGGCTAGCTCTTGTAATTCGTGGATTATCGTTCGATGTAATGTTAGGGTACGATCTTTTGCGTCATTTAAATTGCTACCTTGAAATGGCCACTCATACGATTCTTCCTAATGATCCTTCAATTTCGTTCCCAGATGAAATGGACTTTGCATTTTTCAGTTCTGAAAATTTGGCTCGTGGCTGTATTACATTGGCTAAGAAGACATCTATCCCTCCTCGTTCTATGGTCCTCTTAGATTGTCGTGCTAGGCCAATGGGTCAGGAGCTTCCTGCAGGAGCAGCAATTCTTTTCACTCCAGCAAAAGAAGAATCATCATTACATCCTTATGCTCTCGAGTACTCCGGGAATAGGTTTCTTATTCCGTATTTCAACAATAGTGGGGACGTTAGAGAAATTTCTAGGAGAGAGGTTCTTGGTTACTTTCAGGAAATCGACGAAAATAGCCTTAGCCAAGCTTTTCCACTGGAGGAATTTTGGAAAGAAGGAGACGCTATTCTGGCCGCTTACACAAATTCTGAAAACACATCGAAAATAGAAGAACAAATTGACAAGGTAAAGTTGGAACATTTGGATCAAAATCTAAAGGAAAAATTACGGAGGCTATTGGAAATGTACGGGAGAATGTTCGCACAATCAACCTACGACGTTGGTCAAAACAACATTATGGAAGCAGAAATTGACATCAACCCAGACGTACCAATACACAAGGTTAAGCAGTTCAACCTCCCATTGCTACAACAAAAGGCCTTAGAATCCCATGTTCAGGCTATGTTAAAGGCGGGCATTATCAAGCCAGGAAGAAGTCCTTACCAGTCTCCAGTTTTTATCATCGCAAAACCAGTTAATGGCGTCATTCCAGAGCGCAGTCAACTGGACGTAACAAATTCTAGATTCCTGATTGATGTCCGAAACGTGAATCAAGCTATACGTCGATCAGCGTGGCCTCTGACAAGGGCAGATGACATCTTTAGCACCCTAGGTTTGTCCGGAGCTCGTTTCATCTCTATTATCGACGTGTCGCATGGATTCTACAATGTCAATCTTCACGAAAAGAGCAAGAAATATTTTAGCTTCTCTTCCCCAGTTACAGGTCAACAAATGATCTTCCAGCGACTTCCACAAGGAGCGTCTCCATCTCCGCAAATTTTTCAGGAATTTATGTCTATTCTGTTCGAGGGAATGCAATCTTTTGTACGTTTTTACATCGATGATCTGGTAATCTTCAGCCAATCCAAAGACGAGCATCTCACTCACTTGGAAAAGGTATTTCAGAGATTGACAGAGCAGAACATACGAATAAAAAGCACAAAATGTCAATTTTTCACAAAGAAAGTTTCCTTATTGGGTTTCATCATCACACCAGAAGGAGTGAAACCACAGGAGAGCAAAATCAGAGAAATTGTACAGTTGAAACCTCCACGCAACATCAAGGAACTTCGTAGTTTTCTCGGACTCACTGGATTTTACCGAAGATTTTTCTTGAACTATGCTAAATTGACCTCCTGTTTTACACGGCTGCTTCGCAAGGACACAAAATGGGAATGGGAAGAAGAGCAGCAATCCTGTTTCAATCTTTGAAGGAAGAAATCTCTAAATCAGTCTTCTTGAAGTTTCCTTACCATGACGGCAGACCATACTACATCATTACAGACAGCAGCAAGGACGTATCCGCCAGCGCTTTGTTACAAAAGGACGACGACAACAGGTGGCGACTGATTTCCACACACTCAAGAGTACATAGTCTAGCGATGAGTCGATCTTGCAACTTCACTAGAGAACTTTTCGCAATTGTTGATGGATTAAAGAGATTTTCTTACGAGATTTTTGGAAGAGAAACTTATATACTGACAGATTGCAAAGCCATAACTTACATGCAAAAGTCAAGAGATGTCGACTCGAAGCTTTATAGAATCAGTGTCATGTTGTCAGACAAAAACATAAAATGGCTCTATATTAAGGGGAAGCTCAACCCAGTTGATGTATTAAGCCGACCACCAGACGACACGCTTCTTCAAACTCGACCTTTCTCACTCGCGGATGAAGAAGCAGAGTTTTTGGCAGCGACGGTACAGACAGAATCAACGTCGATGAATTCAACTTCGCCGAAAGGAAGTTTAGACTTTCTAGGTTTGGAAGGTCAACAGATTAGGAAGTATCAGATGAATGACGTAGAATTAGCACCAATTATAAGCTTAATGCTTCAGCACGGGACAAATGATTACGCGAAATTTGAATTTAGTAGCACAAATGGGGATGCCCTGCAAAGACAGGAAGACCGGGACGCCGGGTTGAGATTTAATGAAGATAGAAATGGCAAAAAATAGCCATATTACAGTTAGTCCACAGGACCATGACTCCTTAGGAGAGGCTGCTAGTCTCCAAGACCAGCCTGATTATATTGATACTTCGGAAAGAAATGAGAAATTGAATGATATGAAAGGAAATGAATGTATATTTATAGATCTACAAATAAATCCAGGAAAGCTTGAAAAGTTATTGGAAAAGTGGAATATTGTGCCATGGCTGCAGAAGGAAGTTGACAGGCTCACTTTGTGGGAGAGGATCTTTACAACTAATGATTCCTAGGTGCCTGATTTATGGTGTTTTACAACTGTCGCCTTCACATGTCCTCATGGCCGCCCACCATAACGCGGAAAGAAGCCTAGTCAAACTAAGAAATTTCTGCTATTTCGACAAGATGTCGACACATATGAAGAATGAGGCTCAGAATTGCCATATTTGCATGCGTAGAAATATTACCCCCAAAGTTGTGCCCGAGCTACAAAAGAATGTCTCCGCTGAAATAAGCTTTGAAACGTGGTGTTTGGACACTTTAGGTCCTTTGCCTTTGTCTGGAGGCAACAAATATGTCGTTGTCTGCGTAGATGTCCGTACTTCCTTAGTTGTCTTAGAACCCGTACCTGATGTTACTTCAGAGACTATTTGTAAATTTTTACTGCGTCGCGTTATTTCTTATTTTGGAATGTTTCGTTTTCTATTGACAGATTGTCACGCGGCTTTCCGCTCAAGTCTTTTCAAACGACTCATGAGTTTCTTGAAGGTGAAGAAACTCTTCACCAGTCCTCGAGCTCCCTCCACGAATGGAGCAGCAGAGAATAAGGTCAAACTCTGCAAACGTCTAATTTGTAAATATATTGATGTAACTTCAGGATCCTGGAGTGAATTTATTTATCTGTGTCAATTTATTTTAAACAGTTCGATCAGTCAGCCAAGAGGGTTCTCGCCCTATGCCTTAGCATTTGCTCATGAACCTATTAATCTCCTTGATATGCAGATCTCACGACCTCGACTCCAGGTATATCAAGATGACGAGGACTATGCAGTCCAGCTTTTGAAGGAAATTTTCACTACCTACCACATTTCCAGTAAGGTCCTCCTACAAGAGCGAGGAAGACAGGCAGAACAGTTTAATAAGGGTTGCACCAAGGTCCCTTTATTGTCTGTTGGAAGCGTAGTCTACATCAAGGATGACACAATAAAACCTGGTACCCCAAAGGGCGTTAGTTTTCGATATATCGGTCCATACTGTGTTTTGCAAGAAATGCATAAAAATGTATTTCTTTTGCAGTCCTTACAGGAACCTTATAAAAGGAGAATGGCCAACATCCGGTTACTTAAAGTTGTTGATGAGAGTCAAGTATTCCTCTCAAAACATCCAATATTTTCTAAGGGGATGGAGAAAGCTTTCCCAAGTCAGACGGAGCCGAGTAGTTCTTCTAACGGATCTACAACAAATCCAACAATGAGAACATTCGCGCTGCGCTCTGGAAATATATTTTCAAGAAAGCCAGAGGACACTAGACAACAACAAAATAATTTAAATAACACCGATAAAAACATCCAAATGGCACAGGATAGCATCGACACCCGACCCCCAGCCCAGAACCAAAATTGGGAGATTCCATCGCAGTCAGAATGCAGTCCACCATCAAACTCCAGTCTTTTCCACAGTATGCGCGAGGATAAAGGAGAAAAGTCAGACGAGTCTGTGGACGGTCCAGATGAACCCACTATCTGTCAGGAGAAAGGGTTACCCATCGTCGAAATGGACGATACGGGAACAACTTCAACCCCTAATCGACCTAAGCGAGGTACATATAAACCGGCTGGCTTCTACAAGCTTAGTCCTGTCTCAATACGAGGTCGTCGATTCTGAGAAATAGTCTTGGTTGTTGTTTTACTCTCATGTCATTTATTAGTAGGTTAGGGGTAGGTAATTGGTAAAGGAAAAAAATTCTGTTGGTTTTTCGCATTAGTTCACTAGTCAACTGTTCAGAGAATGGCTAGAAAAAAAGTCCGAATACTCACTAGGTCAATTTTTATTGAAGATTGTTCATTCAGAGTTCCATAATACCACATTTCCAAAGTATGGTGACTTGGTTTCAGATTTAAATCCTTGTATTAGTCAACGCTCTTGAAGAAAAGGGTTAAGTCGGTGCCTAGTTTATTGGGGCCCTAAAACGATTTCCTTCATTGCAGGACTCTCGGCAATCGCAAAACTCTTTTCTGTGGAATGTGGTCAAAATGGCTCTTTATCCTTCTCGTCTCAGAGGTATCCGGCTCTGTCAAAGATCGAACTAAAAGTTTTGTGTCACAAGGCATGGCTTTCCGTAAGGTAGGAAAAATGACCCCTACTAGCGGAAATTATAAACTCATTATTCACGTCAATATTTCGCAAATTAACGAAGGGTTAGATGCAATCGGAAATAAAATAAGAAATAGTACAAATGAAATGTTGGAACAATTATCCTTTGGTTTAAACCCAAAAGGATTAAAATCACCTGCACCAACAGCCAAACGCTTGTTCGAGCAATTCCACGAAAGTCAAATTTTAGGATCCCAATTAACTAACTGGCCTAGATTCCGCAATGAATTTGCACAGAGGGTCATCACCAAACGCAACTCTTTGCTGGTCGAGGTCCAAATGGCTGAAAAAGTCTTAAATAGCATTAGATCTCTTATGCAAGTGAAAAGAAATAAAATTCCCAGAAGTTTAATACCTGGTCTTGGCAACATCATAGGTTATGTCGCTGGATTAGCCACTGATAGTCAGGTTCAGGAGGTACAAGAACAACTAAAGGACATAAAGAAAACAAATGACAAAGTTTCACATTTCTTAACCTCAGCAACTAGCATTATCCATTCTTTAGAACAGGATGTCGTAAGGGTTCAGGAGGACACTTTTAACATAGTTAATGAAACTCTCCTAGCTTTTCAAAAATCAATAATGGACAACCAAAAAGAAATAGTTAGCAATCTAGTTTTCGGAGTTGCATCACTCCAAACAAACTTGGAACGTGTCGCATGGCATTTAACTGCAGAAATCCGCAACCTGCAACATCGGTTATACGAAATTTTACATGCAGTTATGACTACATCCCTAAAAGGTTTTCCGGTGCAGCTATTAGACCCATCCGATTTAAGTCAAATTCTGACTAATATTGTCCAATCCCTCCCAAATCCCTATGCGCTAGCCATTTCTTCTAATGAAAATCTTTTGGACCTGGTTAAAATTGTAAAATGTGAACTCATGTCAACTTCAGAACAGTTAATAGTTGTGTGCTATTTACCACTGAATCGAATAGGCAGTGAATTTAACTTGTATGAAACAATATCAGTACCGTACAGAATAAGTGACTCCCAACATTATATTAAAACTCAACCTTCTTCCGACTTTTTTGCTGTAACAAATGATGCTGATTCATACCTGTTATTGAACCGTTATGATTTAGAATTTAATTGTGTATCCTATAAACAGAAAACCATTTGTGATAGCCATATAGTTCTGAGAAAAGCTAGCTTCAAATCATGCTCATATGCTGCTTTTACAGAAGATACAAGTGCAATTAACCAGTTATGCGAAAGGAAGGTAACAGCGTTCTCATCGCCATTTGCAGCTGTTTTAGACCAAGACGCCTATGTCTTTGCAAGCCCTACGTCAGGACCAGTTACCCTAGGTCTTGTCTGTCCTGAATCAAATTTATTTTTAACTAATCAAACTTATAAACATTATTCAATCAACGTTAGTGAAGCCCAAGTTTTTTCTATCAACAGTGAGTGTAAAATTAGTCATTCGTCTTTTATAATTCAAGATTTTTATAGCCCTGTCACTTCGTTTCTTGCCAAATCTTTTTCGCCCGTATCAGAGGTGGAAAAGCTTATTTTACCATTAGATCAAGTTACGTCAAAATTTACCATTAAAGAACTGAATGAGTACTGGCAAGAAAAATTAATATCAAAAACTAATAGAATTGACAAAACTATTGAACTTCCACTCGAACTCTTTTTGACGAGCGAACCAACCAGTACTCATCCACCGTCATTAACACCAATTTTTATACTCTTAACTATATTAACAATTGCAGTTATTTTATGTATGTGCATATCTCTGCATTTATACAGAGAACTTAGTAAATATTCTGATACAATGTTTATGCCTATCCAAAATCTGAGGGAAGAAATTCCTCCAGAAGAAGGAGCCTTGTGAAAAATTTATCTTGCGACTAAATGTTCAAAAGGGGTTGATCGAAACTGAAGAAAAATTTGAATTTTTAGCTGGGAGCCTACTATACATAAATAAACATTAAATAAGGTTTCAGGGAGGAATTTGGAAAAGAGAAAACAATTACTTCGATATTTTCTCCCCCCCCCTTCATATTCATTACTTGCTCTTCATAGCTTAGCCTAAGTTATTAAATTTCCCACGAGGGGTATTTACATTCTTCAAAGTCGAGTGATTGACAATTAAGGGTTATTCAAGAACCTCATTGCAAAAAGGGACGTACTACCGTTACCTGGCAAACGAAAAAAATGCACCCCTTGGCAAAGCAGTCGATATATTACGTGGTTAGTCAACCCTATATTTTGACACCATATACAGATTTACGTAAAACCCTTTCTGTCTGCTCAGGCATGTCGAGCTTATATGACATAACAAAGGGGTCAACACTCTGACGAATGCTACGTAAGTATAAATATACCACAATCGGGAATTTTCATAACTAGACTAAAAGAAGTATATTCGTATGAAAATTTTTTTTACCGAAGTATTTCAAACTCTTACGAAAAGTTCATATCAGTAAAGATATTTGGGGTATTGCACCAGGGAGATTCATTTAAAATTCAGCTTCGAATAACCGCTAACGTTAGTAAAATTTGTGTAGTGTACTGATTTTAAAGAAAAGAAAAAAAGAACCCTTGAAAAAAAGAAGACACTGAAAAAAAAGGAGAACGCTTGAAAAAAAAACAAGACTGGAGAAAAAAAAGGAAAAAAGAATGATAACTCCGGCGATCCAAGGAAAAAAAGAAAAAAAGGAAACAAGGGATAAACAGATTTTTTATCATCTAATTCAATTATTTCTTGATGTTCCTTGTGAAAG
This sequence comes from Artemia franciscana, assembly GCF_032884065.1. Lineage (NCBI taxonomy): Eukaryota > Metazoa > Arthropoda > Branchiopoda > Anostraca > Artemiidae > Artemia > Artemia franciscana. The sequence continues at coordinate 32,373,922 of NC_088880.1, read as the reverse complement.
AATTTTGTTTTGTCAAAGATTTTGTTCTGTTAAAGATTTTGTTCTGTTAAAGATTTTGTTCTGTCAAAGATTTTGTTCTGTCAAAGATTTTGTTCTGTCAAAGATTTTGTTCTGTCAAAGATTTTGTTCTGTCAAAGATTTTGTTCTGTCAAAGATTTTGTTCTGTCAAAGATTTTGTTCTGTCAAAGATTTTGTTCTGTCAAAGATTTTGTTCTGTCAAAGATTTTGTTCTGTCAAAGATTTTGTTATGTCAAAGATTAAGTTCTGTCAAAGATTCAGTAGTGTTCACTTTATGTATTTGTGCAGTGTTAATCCTTGACGAGTCAATACTAATATTGACAAGAACCAATGTTTTTCGTAGCTTTGCCTTAGTGATGGTATATCATTGTATAACCATATATTATATGCTGTGTAATGAGTTCTTGTTCGGCACAAGTTTAAATTCTAAAGTTGACATAAGTTCACACACAAATCAAAGTGACTAACTTATAGAGCAAATAATATTAAGGGAAGAAATGGATAAACGTGATGACATATTTAATCACTTTACTAATACACCGTACCTCTCTTATAATTATTCCAAAACTATAGTGAATTCCCTCGGACAAAGTGAAAAAAAATAAAAAAAATAAAAATCTTTTTCGTCATGTTTTTATCATTTTTTTTTTCATGAATTCTTTCATTTCATGAAACCTAATGGGTTAGGGTGTTATAGATATTTTTTTTCCAGACACTTCGATCTTTAGTGTTTAATGTTCAATGTTTTATACCTTCTATTTTTCAGATTCTTCTCGTATAGTAGATACCTAGATGATACAAAATTACACACAACAGTTTTAAACAACACAAAGGCGGCTTGTTGGTGTAGCACCGAGCCGTGCTTTTTCGAAGCTGGGGAGTATGTGAGAAGTCCCTTTCTATTATTTATGTATTGCCTTATATTATATTCTATAATATAACATACACTATACGCCATAGCTATACGACATATAATTTTACGACAGGCTGACATCCTCGAATTCTTGTTTACCCATTATTTACCAGTTTATTTTTAGACGGGTAACCTTCACCTACGATCAAGTTCAACAGGCTGACACCTTCAAACCCTTGTTTATCCATTTTTATTTGTCTGCCCGTATTTACCTTGAGCGTTCGATAACCTTCAACCTATAGCCAAACTCAAAGCTTTAATTTATTACAAAACCGGACCAGAGAGGGCCCCTTAAAAGCGAATGTTAGAACAATATTCGGGGAGTTCTGATTCACAATTTCTGGACGACAGATAGATATAACAACCCTGCTACTTATATTTGGCTTATCGTTTTTCCTCTTGGACCAGCATTCTTTCTTGGATAATAGCTTTTCAATTAATACGAGGGACAGCCTGTCGTGTGTATTTACAAGATCTAACGTAAGTTTTTTATTTTCCAGATTTATATTTCTTCGCCCAAGCAAGGACTTTTCATCAACGAGAAAGAACTCTCCAGCTCAACTTCTTTCCACTTTATATTTCTTTACCTGTTTTTTTACATACTCCTTCTAAAATAAAATTCCTTGTCTTGAGAGATTGTGACTTATAATAGGACTTAGGGAACAGATAGACTGTTGCCATAGTAGATAGAAGAGTGAACCTACTCGCACATTGAATACTAGTGACACGCTACCATAATTCAAAGCACTAGTATTCGCTTACTCACCCCAAAGGGTGGGACCTTACAAGACTCAATTTCAGGACGTATACAACTACCTCCTGATCTCTGTAATTTAGTGACGTCCAAAAATGAATTGATTGAAAAAGTATTTCCGAATATTCTAAAAAATTATAAAAATAATAAATGGCTAAGTGAAAGAGCGATTCTCGCGCCAAAAAATATAGACGTCCACGAAATCAACAATATGGTTTTGACCAAGATTCGAGACCAGGCAGTCCTTTACAAGTCAGTCGACACAGTTTTGAACCAAATGAAGCGGTTAATTATCCATCTGAATTTTTAAATTCCATAGATCCTTCAGGGTTTCCACCACACGTGCTACAACTAAAAATAGACGTACAAATAATACTTTTAAGAAATATCAACCCACCAAAGCTTTGCAATGGCACGCGACTTGCCGTTAAAAAAAACAATGGAAAACCTAATAGAGGCCACAATCTTGACAGGGCCTTTTGAGGGTGAGGCTGTTCTTATTCCTCGCATTCCCATGATTCCAACGGATCTGCCTTTTCAATTTAAAAGATTGCAATTCCCAATTCGATTAGCATTTGCTTTGTTGATGGTGATTGCTAATCAAACATTCCCTGTGTCTCCATCGTCATTTATATATCCCCCTGTGCCCCCACCGGCGTCCCCGTTGTAGTTGTGTCCCTGTGTCCCAGTCGTCATTTATAGTCGACAAACATGACGTCAGTCAACACACAAACATCACGTCAGTCGACACACAAACATGACATCAGTCGACACACACGTCCCAGTCGTCATTTGTATCCCGGTGTCCTAGTCTGTAATTTCTCTTTGAGTGTCCCGGTCGTCTTTTTTTTCTTTTTTCTTTTTAGTTTTTTTTTTGTAGTTTTTCCCTTTTTTAGTTTTTTTATTTTTATTTTTTTAGTTTTCTTTTTCTCCTTTAATTGTCAGTTTTTTTCCTTTTTTTAGTTTTTTTTTCTTTTTCAGTTTTTTTGTTTTTTATTAGTTTTTATTTTTTTCTTTTTACCTTTTTTTTTATTTTTTTTTATTTTTTAGTTTTTTTTTCTTCTTTTGTTAATGCTAAAGCCAACATTCGAACCTGGAACCTCTCGGACCTAGAACCTCTGACCTTCTCTGTGTCCCCGTCGTCATTTATATATCCCCCTGTGCCTTTTGTTTTTAGTTTAAAAATGGAGAGGCATTCCCAGAAACAGAAGATATTTTCTGAATAGGTGAAGACCAGTGGCACGTTTGAAGGAGACCCTAGAAAGTAGAAAAACTATTAAAGTGTTCATAAATATTTACTTGTCACATTTTCAAAACAAATTTTCTTCCCTCCCCCCTCTGTATATTTCTATTAATGTTTGCTATGGTAACCCTTGTGGTCCTTTTTATTGGCATGTTGCGGTTGTAATAGAACATCATCCCTGTAAAATAATATAAAAATTTAATAAAACAGGTGGTTTATTTATCCATTAGAAGGAGGGGAATTAAGGTGAAAAAACTTTAATGAACTAAAATTAGGGATGCTCTAAGCCCCAAGATTTATTTCTGTTACAATCTCAAAAAAATAATAAATAATTTTCATGAACCGTCTCAATTATAAAGACCTAAAAATTAAGTATAAGGAGTAGAGGGTTAAAAAGGGCGGCCAAAAAGCATTTGAATTTGTTAACCACAATATTTTAGTTGAGAAACTTGTAACTGATTTCAGTGTTGATTCTTTCCTGGTTAAATTAGTTGTAGGCCCTTTCCTTTTATCTGTTATGATCAATAGCCTCACTAAGAAATACTCGCTACTCCTAAAAAAGGCCAAGCAGGAAACTCTTGAGCATAGGTGAGGAATGTTGTGCCTCCGTTTTGCCAAAAATGCAATAATGAACCTTCGTACGGTACATATTTTCCCCAAAAGACACTTCCCACCCAGACACAGCTTACCACACTGCTTCTGAACCCTTTTCTATCTTGCACCCTCTCTGTTGCTTTGTCTCCACGCATGAAAAAATCTTTGTTCCCTTCATTGCTAATAAAATCAACCACTAGTTTTCCTTTTTTTCGGTACTGGTGATACCCAAGTCCGTTTAATTCATTTGTTCCCTCCCCCCTTTTTATATGTTCTTTTTTGAATTTGTGTCACGCTAATTTTATTTCACTCTTTTTTATTTTTTATAGTTTTGCCTTTTTAACTTTCTGGCGTTTTTCCGCTTAAAATTTTGACTAATAAATAGTTTTGCCATTCTGATATTGCTGTTTCTGGCATTGTTTTGCCATATTTTTAGCTTTTGTACTTCTTTTATGATTTTTATGATTCTGAAATGCAAATTTGGCTCTTCGGGTTTGTGATAGACATTTTTTAATATAATATCTTATCTTACCTTTTTTGTACATTGGAAGATTATATATTCTGTCCTGCCGAAAGATTATTATATTGTGAGAACTAGCTAACCACTGCCTTCCTACCAAAATAAACTTATAATTGAATAGGTCAATCAAGAAAGAGACTACTATCTTTGAATTAATATCAATTGAAAAACTTTATCATGAGATGTTTTCCTTGAATCATGGCTTTTTTTCATATTTCAGTTACTATGGGCTGAGGTTCACTCTTTATTATCTTACAGCTACTTTTGCAACCATGAGGTACTGCTTGCTTTTGTTTTTTGTTGTTTTTTTTTCTCAGCAATGGCCCTTTGTTTGCCTTGGGATATATTTACGCTATTCTCTTATTTTCCATATGAATAAATCATCTTATATTTCCATGCTTTTGAAACTTATCAAAAATTAAAAGCTTTATCCTGCATATGGAAACTTCCCCCGCTATTTGAACTGAACTTTGAGGGAATAGAAATTGCTTCTCTTCGTGGTTTAAAAGTTTTGCCGTTTTAAACTTCTCTAGGTAAAACTACTTCAAGTTTGGAATAAAATCTGTAAGTTGGAATGAAACTCGGAATAGATCTTAACGCTCAACTAAGGTTACAAGTGCCAATGAATAAAGATAAACGAATAACAAGATGATTGGGAAGAATTATCCCCTTTTTTGAATAGATATAACTAGGCAATCCAAATTCTGAAAACTTTCCCAATTATCAGAGGCAGTGCTATACAGTTCCCTATAGAAAAACCATATGGCTCAAATGTTTAATTTTTTTCCAGGGGCACTTCTTGTGGAAGGGGTAGTCATATAAACTTTAGAAGTTGATCATTTGATTAAAAATTGAGAGTTCTAGTTCCCTTTTTAAGAGTCAAAAGCAATCGTAGGGTATCTAGCCTTGCATATTGAGACACCCATTTTTTTAAGAATAGTTCAAAGATCAGGCGTCAAAAACTCCAAAGTCGACACAACCTCCCAGAGCCCAGAGGCAGGTGTTGCAAGTTATGTCCCAGAGACATATAAGGTTCTCATAGAAGAGGTGGTCATATAAACTTCAGAGGGGGTTCATTTGTTGGAAAATTGGAGATGTTGATCCTGTCTTAAGATCAAAAGTGGTCAGATTTCATCTATTTCCCTCTTCCTCCGACTGACTCCCTTTTCCCCAAATCCATCCAATCAAAATTTTCAGGAAGTTTTTTATTCGAAATCGTCCAACAATCAGATAACGAAAACTTTGAGGTCAACACAAGCCCCCCCCATAACTTGGGGGAAGGGTTTTAACTTATGCCATGGGGACATATAAGGTTTATGTGGAAGAGGTGGTTGTATGAGCTTCGGAGTGGACTCAAATAATTATAAAGTAAAAATTTCAGTTACCTTTTGAAAGTCAAAAGCGATCGGATAGCAACTAGCCCCCTTCCCCCCTCCTCACAGCCTATTTTCTAAAATATGTCTAATAAAAATTTTGAGGTTGACAATTCGTTAAAAATAGTTCAAAGGCTAGACAACAAAAGTTCCAAAGTCACCACAACCCTCAAGAGCCCAAGGGCAGGCTTTGTAAGCTATGCCCTGAGTACATATATGGTTCTTATGGAAGTGGTGCTCGTATAGACTTCAGGACAGGCTTTTTCAATTGGTAATTGACATTTCTAGCTCACTTTTAAAGAGTGAAAAAAGATCGAAGGGGAACAAGGCCCCCACGCCATTTTTCCCCAAACACATGCGATAAAAACTTCAAGATAGCCATTTTATTAAAAATCAATTTAAAACAGCTCCGGGGCTGACACAACCCCCAGAACCCGGGACCAGGTGCTGTAGGCTGTGCCCCGGGGCATATAAATTTTTAAGGGAAGAAAGGTCGTATAAATTTCAGATGGGACTCATTTGATTGAAATTTAAAAGTTCTAATTCCAATCTTAGATTTTTACAGTGAGAAAAGGAGGCAATACCCAAGTTCCTGTTTGTTATGACTTTTGTTTGTTCCAAGATCGATTTGCATATTCAATTTAAGTTTTACTAGTTTTAATATTTATTTATTCCTGTATATTAGTACATATTGTATATTTGTTTGCTATAATTGTGTATTTACTTTCTGTTCGTTTTGGATTTTATTTACACTCCAGTAGCAAAATATTTTTATTCGTTTTAAGCTTGATTTGAGTATCCAAATTAAGTTTTACTCATTTTAATATTCATTTCTTCATTTATATTAGCACATGTTGTATGTTTTTTATATGATTGTTTATTTAATTTCTTTTCGTCTTGGGTTTCGTTTATTCTTTATTAGTAATTTCTGGTCGTTTTGAGTTTGGTTTCTTTTTCTTCTGACCTTAAGTTTAATTAAATAAAAAAAAAAAGTTTTTTTTATCGAAAAGTAAGGAGAGACACTAACACTTAAAATGAACAGAAATTACTTCGTATGTGAAAGGGGCTGCTTCCTCATCAACGCCCCGCTCTTTACGTTAAAGTTTGACTCTTTCTCTTAACTCTACTTTTTAAAACAGTAAAAAAACTTAGCGTAAAGAGCGGGGCGTTGATGAGGAAGCAGCCCCTTTCATATACGAAGTAATTTCTGTTCGTTTTAAGTTTTAATGTCGCTCCTTACTTCTCGTTAAAAAACTTGTTTTTTTTATTTAATTTCTGAATGTTTTTGAGTCAATGCATGTTTTGATTTGGGCTCTCCGCAGATGAATAATTAAAACGAAATTTGCATATTTTTTTTTTGGCTAAATGGCTTTCTCGTAATTTTTATCGAATGATTTTGAGAAAAAAAGGAGCAGGGGAGGATGCCTAGTTGCCCTCCCATTTTTTGGCTACTTAAAAAGGCAACTAGAACTTTTAATTTTTACGAATGATTTTATTAGCAAAAGATATACGCAACTTTTAAATTAGTTTACATAACGAACTTCTGTCTTCTTATTTTTTAATTACGTATATGAAGGGGTTCACCCCCTCGCTCTTTACACTAAAGCTTAAATGCTCTCCCAATTTCTGAAGAAGGACCCCCGAATCACAAAAGCCGTAGAATAAATAGTTGAAATTACTAAAAATACTTTAGCGTAAAGAGTGAGGTATTAGGAGGAGGTGAGCCCATCATATGCGCAATAATTTCTGTTCGATTTAAGTTTTAATGCTTCTCCTTACTTTCAATTGAAAAAACTTTTTCATATATATTTTTTCATTGTTTTTTTTAATAATGCTAGAAAATCCTGCGCTCCCTTCATGAAAATTAATTAATATTAAAAGGCTGTCAAAATTTATCAACCCAAACAATAGATGTATAAGATTTACTAAATTATTAATGATTCTGTCTCAAATATTTTCAATGGAATACCTTAAATTAGGTATTTGTTTAATTAATTTGTCTTAAATATTGGCATGTATATGTTTTTGGAGCACCAGTATTTCGTGGATACACCTGCTAATTGCCTATTAATCGTGGATATATGGAGAATATGTAACATCAAGAGATGCGTTGCGCTATCCAACAAAGAACGTCAACTAAAATAATTGGGCCACGTATTATGGAGGCCACCAGAGTACTTGTTTCGCCAAATCCTTCTAGCTAAGCCCCTCAGCTCATGGAAGAGACGCCAAGAAGAACAGCAGAAAAACTGCTGAAACCTGGTTAAATCAGACCTTGAATCTTCCTGGGGAGGGGGGTCGAGAAATTTTGGTGACAGATGACAAACCAACGGCTCCTACTTGTAAAGCAGCTGGCGGAAGACTGCACTACATGGTCCGAACAAGTCTCGAAGATCCTCGATGCCTGGAAAGGTGAAAGTGCATGATTCCTGCCACAAATACAGAGAAGTGGGCCAGAAATATGCCATAGCTATTTTTTAAGCTACATACATGGCTGGAACTTTTAAACAAACTCGTGTTTGGAATGGAAGGGGCTTCAATGCGAAATCTAAATTTGTCAGGACATAAAAACAATGCAAACTGTTTAGACACAATCATAATATGTTAGGGTGTAAAATCGGAGCAACAACATAAAACCACCAATACTTCAGAATATGCAGCTTCTCTTTAAAATATCCGCTATAAATTCACAAATTAAATAATTTGCTAGCTTATACAAGAGACACGCTGAAACAATGTGGCTTAACAGGATAGAAAGCGATGAATTTCAGTACGTATCGATTTTCTTATATAAACTATTTTGTACGCCAATTCGCTTGCGTCAATTACCTCGCACTTATCCTCAACAAAGAAGGTTCTAAAAACTGGAAGGGTCTATAGCCAAGCCCTGCGGAGTAAATATTGACAAACAACCGTATATTGAACTGCCAGCACTGACGTAGCTTGGGTAACCTACACCAACGGATAATTTTCAGTATTTGTGCCCCTTCTCGAGCTGATAAATACTTATAGTTGAAAGAGCCGTATTCCACAAGAAAAAGTTTGGATTTCATGGTTTATATGGTTCATTTTCGAAGCATGTAGCATTTTCATGGAAATAGAACTAGGAGGTGCAATTTGCAATACGATTTTAAACAATTTATTGGAAAACAACTGAAAACATTTTAACAATTATAATAACTGGAGAAGACATTCCTTTCTCTAACAAGTTGATTTTCTTTGATTTCACTTTAGCAAGCTTGTCAATTTGTCAAAAAATTGTCACAAAAAAATTGTCGAAAAATATTGTCAAAACTTGTCAAAAATTGTCAACTTGTCAATTTGGCAAGCAAACTTGCCAAAATGAGCACCCTCAATTTTTCGATACTAAGGAGTGGAAAGACGGTCTTGTTCCATAGAATACGGTCTTGTTTCATTGGAACACGTAAATAAGACAAAACAACTCAGTTTACTGAAGAACAGCATATTCTAACACTCTATGTTTACAATACGCCTTTGAAACAGCAATCCTTAGAAGTGCATGCAGTACAATGTGCAGTTTGGGAAATGTATCGTATCTATAACTTAAATATAGCCAAGAATTTCCAAAGGAGTTCCAGTAGAACTTCAGACTGGATAATGAGCAATATTTTGTAGTCTCTGATTCCTGTGCATAAATTATGAACATTGACGTCAGTTCAGTAGAAATTTCCAGAATTTAAGCAATTTTTATGAAATGTTTGAAACTTTGTCAAAGCCAAAAGAGTTTTGATGTCTGGTCAAAATCTAAACTGTGTGTTTATTTTTATATGTAAGAATCACATTGATTTCCTTTGTTGTAGTTATTTCATTTTCTGCAGACAGCGATGCATGTGCGATGCACAAGTGATGCACATGTGATGCATTAGCAATGCATCAGCGATGCAGACAGCGATCTGGACATGATTAATTTTCTCAATTATGGTGTTCCAAAAATATAACTAAACTAGGAAGTTCAAGTTTTGTGCACAAACTCGCCAGGAACGTTTCTGCACGATTTTTGGTGTCAGGCGTTATGTCTGGGCATCCAAACTATGTTATCTTGCGATAATCTTTTCCAACAGCCCTGTCAGTTCGTGTAGTTTATCAGGAAAAACCTTCAAAGTTTGGGACCGTGCACTACAGAGTATTTCAGACTCTTTCTTTTAATCTGTAAAATTCTTCCGAACGAGTTGTTGAACAAGAAAATAACCAATTTAAGCTCTAAATTGTTCCGAATAACGTTACATCAAGAGTATCCTTTTCAGCTTAGCCAACTCATGCAAAGATTATGTTGTGCTTGTTACAGTTGACAAACAATATTTTGTAAATTCTGCATTATAGGTGCTATTGAAGGCCTTGGTAGATGCCCAGTTATCACTGAAAAACTATCACAGCCGTGAACGACGATGTTAATTGTTCTCCTCTCCCCAGAGAATATTACCCCTTGGAAAATTCTCCCTGGAGAATTCAGCCCCGCAGAAAATTTTCTCCGTATAATTGACCCGCCCCCCTCCATACTCTCAGATAATTTCGGATTTTCATGAGCAAGGATTTTGAAAGTTCTAATCAGATTTACAAGTAACAACGAAAGATTGTTCTTTCGTTGGCGGTATTTTCGTTGGCGAAAATGGCGGTATTTTCCGCCATTTTTTGCCATAAAGCGATAATTTTTGCCCAAAGGATGCTATAATGCCATCGAGTGAAAAATTCAGAGGTAAGCAATTGATTCAAAATGATCAAAAAACGATCCGTTGATTTTCCCAGTTTCAGAGATAGTAATACCTTGCGGTGGAGCACTCGATCATAAAGATAAACTTTGTCCATACAAAATAAACGGTTAAAATATACATGTTTCCTAAGCTTCATTTAACTAAATTTATTTATTTGCAGCTTATTATATAAAATTACGTATAATGGTGTATAATTTTGCATTAATTATTATAGAGGAGGGTTGGTGGACTTTTATGTAGATGAGTGGGGGGAGAGGGTACTTGTATATTCGATAATTGTGCTTTCATACCCAAATTTTCCATCTCTTGTTGAGGGAGAGGGTACTTGTATGTTTAATAATTGTGTTTTCATACCCAAATTTTCTACATCTTGTTGAATTTTTTGATATTCACAGAAGAAGATTTGGGGGAGGCGACGTACAATGGAGAAGAAAGCTAACATTCAGATTGCTATCAGAACAAAAGTGGAGAACTGGAGAAAGCATCGTAAGCAACAGCAGGAAAATCTTCAGCTGTGGAGAGGGGGTGAGTAATTGCTACAAGAAGCTTTGTTTTTACTCAGATCTAAGTGGTATTATATCTGATTTTCCTATTTATATACATCACTTAATGTAATCACGTTTTCCAGGGGGCAGCCCCCTGCGTATATGGAAGAATTTCTGTCTTTTATATTGTTTTTCTGTACTTTAAATTGAAAAAGAAACCAATTTGATGTCTGGTCGTTTATAGAAAAACAATTTAGAAAATTAGGCTATTAAAACTTAAGCCTTCAGGTATCTTACCCCCTTCCCCTCTACGCAATGACCTACCACTCCTTCTTAATAATTCAGTACTGTATTGTGAAGCAAATACCTTCAGTTAAATAAAGCATTAAAATAAAGGTTTTTTGCAAAAACCTTTTTTTGCAAAAAAAAGTTTTTTGGAAGAAAAGGTTTTTTGCAGTAATAAAAGACGTGTCGCCCTGCAGCACCCCTGTTGATATTACCCAAATTTTTCTATTGAAAAATCCTACCTGACACTTTGATCTCTGCTGAAAATATCCCCCATACAATACCCCCGTAAGATTTAAAATTGTAAATCTAAAGAGAAAGAAGACAAAAAGAACTCTGAATATGATTTCAGGAAAATTCCTTCCAGAAAATCCCCCCCCCACTGAAAATTCTCTTCCTTGAAATCCTATCCCCTTGCAAAGAACTCTCCTTCGAAAAATGTTTGTATGCATTTCAATAAATAAGTGCTATCTGTAAACAATGGACAAATTGCAAAATTTACATCCCTTTCCCTAGAGGCGTGGGAGTTATGTCACCCCCAGAGGCATATATATTATAACTTTCAATTATGATGAACAATGGGCTATCATAAAATTTTATTCTGATGTTTTTGTGGAAAAGGGGCATGGTAAGGGGGTTAGTCGCTTTCAATTGTGTTTGGTCACAAGATTGGTTATAAGATAAATTTCGAAAATGATAAAGGAAAAATATGTCTGAGCTTCCTGAAAATACCGAGACTCCTGCATATCTTTATCTCCATCAACTTAACATGAGGTTTGAAAGATAAGTTTTCATCGACAAAATATGCCCAAAAAACGAACATATCGATCTTCAGATCTAGAATTATTCCATTTGGCTGGTGAATTTCTGATAACCGGGGATAAATCCGAGAAACATGCGAAAATATGAAAAAACTGGATTTAGATAAATCTAGGATAGGATAAGTAGCATCGAGCCACAAAATTACTCTCTCGAAAAATTGTTTTTTTGAATTTTATGAAGCTTTGATTCGTAATTTCCCGAATTGCCAAGTGTGGCGTCATCAGCAAAGCAATCAAGGATATCAGAAGATGACAAACTACAGTTGGCACTATGGGCAAGGGAAGGCTTAGGATGACAAAGTCTACAGCAATTAAATTTTTTTTCCTTTTTTACTACATAAAGAAGATCATTTACATAAATCAAAAATAGCACAGGTCTTAAAACTGATCCCCAAGGGACGCCAAAATTCACTTGTCAGGGTGAAAACGGAAAATTGTATCAACAGAAATTAACCTATCATTTAAATAAGTCTGAAACCAAGAAAATACTTTAGTCCTAATACCAAGATGAGACATCTTCGATAGAAGAATTTCATACGTTAAGGAATCAAACTCCTTACGAATATCCAGGAATATATCAACCGGAATTAATCCCGAATCTAATGCAGAGCGTTAAAAATTTTAAAGGGTCATACAGGCATGTTCAGTGGAGTGCTTCATTTGAAAACCACATTGAAAATCATGAATAAGTTTTTTAGATTTTAGAAAAGTAAGGAGACGAGAAAGCATAGCCTTTTCGAAGATTTTACTGAATACTGATAAAATAGAAATTGGTCGACAATTTGCTGGATCATTTCTTGGCTCACCTTTATACAAACCGATCCGAGCACGCTTGAGAGCATCCGGAAAAACACCACATTTAAATGCAAGATTAACAAGTTTTGTCAGAGGCAAAACTATTGAAGAAACAATAGATTTAACTACCTTAGTAGGAATAGAATCTGACCCACATGAGGAAGAGTTTTTCAAGCCATTAACAATTTTAGTAATTTCACTTACTATTATTGACTCTAGAAACATAGACTTAACACAAGACGGCCCAAGGTAATATCTAAAGTCCGTCTTAGGCCAAGACAAAGTAACTTTAGAAACAGTATCCTAATCAATACTAGCGAAGAATGAAGTGAATGCCTCTTGGACATTAAGCTCACCCTCTACAGCTTCATCATCAATGACCAGACTCATAGGTAAAGAGCTAGATAAAGAACAGGGCTTAAGCCCAGAATTTATTTTTTCCAAGTTTTACCAATATCATTGTCACACGCAGCGAAATTATTTAGATAATAGAGTGGTTTTCCTACACAGGAAGTTATGTACATTCCGGTAAATCTTAAATTAACAAAGAGGAATAGCATTCGCTGAAAGTATAGTGCATTTATAAGACCTCCAGAGATTCTTTTTCCTTCTCTGTCAAACAGTTCGTGGTAACGAACTGTAGTAAGGAGCGACCCGGCTCAATAGTAAACAAAACTCTAAAAACGGAATTTTGATGCTAAAATATACATCAAAAGAATTGGATTTTCAGGCTGATTTTGAATATATAAGTTTAATCAACTTTAGTCTTTGTCATCAAAAGTTACGAGCCTGAGAAAATTTGCTTTATTTTGGAAAATAGGGGGAAACACCCCGTAAAAGTCATAGAATCTTAACGAAAATCACACCATCGCATTCGGCGTATCAGAGAACGCTATATGTAAAATTTCAAGCTCCTATCTGCAAAAATCTGGAAATTCGTATTTTTTGCCACAAGACAAATCACGGGTGCGTGTTTATTTATTTGTTTTTTTTCTTTTCCCCAGGGGTCATCGTATCGACCAAGTGATCCTAGAATGTTGCAAAAGGGCTCATTTTAACGGAAATGAAAAGTTCTAGTGCCCTTTTAAGTGACCAAAAATATTGGAGGGCACCTAGGCCCCCTCCCACGCTCATTTTTTCTCCAAATTCAACGGATCAACATTTTGAGATAGCCATTTTAATCCACATAGTCGAAAACCATAATAACTATGTCTTTGGGAATGACTTACTCCCCCACAGTCCCTGGGGGAGGGGCTGCAATATACAAACTTTGACCAGTGTTTACATATAATAATTGCTATTGGGAAGTGTAGAGACGTTTTCAGGGGGATTTTTTTGGTTTCGGGGGTAGGGCTGAGGGGAAGGGGCTATGTGGGTAAATCATTCCTTGGAGAAATATGTCATGGGGGAAGAGACCGAAAAATTGGAGGGCAACTAGGCCTCCTTCCCCACCCCTTATTTCTCAAAATCGTGTGATAAAACTAAGAGAAAGCCATTTAGCCAAAAAAGGAATTAATATGCAAATTTCATTCTAATAATCTGTTAATCTGATTCAATACAAAAAATTCAATAAGATTGGACAAGTCCTATGGTGGAGAGCCAAAATCAAACATGCATTGATTCAAAAACATTCAGAAATTAAAGGAAAAAACTAGTTTTCTTAACTGTAAGTAAGGAGCGACATTAAAACTTAAAACGAACAGAAATTACTCCGTATATGAAATGGGTTGTCCCCTCTTCAGCACCTCGCTCTTTACGCTAAAGCTTTTAATTGTTTTAAAAAGTAGAATTGTGGCAAAGAGTCAAACTTTAGCGTAAAGAGGGAGACGTTGAAGAGGGGACAACCCATTTCATATACGGAGTAATTTCTGTTCGTTTTAAGTTTTAATGTCGCTCCTTACTTACAGTTAAAAAAACTAGTTTTTTTCCTTTAATCTTTTGAGAAGTACGGATGTCATCTATTGGCTTAGAGGAACAATCCTTTTAGACCTTTGGTTAGGAGGTGAAACTTTACAAATGCTAAGAATAGTCTATTTTACGGTTCCATAAAAGGACTTAAATAAACTAGAAAAATCCTTATTATTATTGAACAAGCTCTACGAATTTAGACCCAAGAAGAGACAACTTTTTCTCACAAAACCTAATAGAATAGGTATCCAACACTTGAGCCCAATTATTCTTCCCCTGTTTAAAGCTGAACCGAGAATATATTGGAAAATAATCCCAAACTAAATTTGAATTTTCCTTGAAGCTAAGCGTAGGGAAAATATTGTCAATCAAAAAATTTACTCGTGCGGGGATGGATGTGGTTGGTGGAGTTCCTGCGGCAACCATAATTGAAAGAAAATCAACAGAAGCCGAATATTTTAATTCCGTCAAATGTATACTAAATTAACCTTTTTGATTAACTGACACCGACATTTCAGTAATGCAAATTATAAGATATATACATGGTAAAACCTCCTTTAGTCTTCTTGCAGCGGCTTATATGTTTCATTATTAAACCAAGGATGTCCAATAGCATTTCATTGCCAGAATCCAAAAACGTCTCACATAAACCAACAACATCAGACTCTCCATCCAAAATAATTTGTCTTAAATTATCTATTGACAAGGAGAGACCTTGAATGTGCAGTCAAACAATAATTCTCTTTCGTAATCTCCTGCCTCTCAAATCCGGAACATCTTTACTATTACAAATAGGGTCTATATTAATCGGATTTGGGTTATTCTGATTCACAGAGTTATTAGGATACTAATTATTATATTTCGTTTTATAATTATAATAGTGAAACGTTCTACACGTTTCGGTACTAATACGTATTATATAATACGTTTCTATGGTTTAAATGTATACCGTTGAATTAGGGGAGTCAAGCTGTTGCTAAGAATTCGGGCTTCTCTAAGAAAAAAACTCACAAAAATACAAAAAAAAAAATACAGTTTTAAGATTCAAAAGTGTACCCCTCAATCAGAGAGGTCAAGCATTAGCTAAAAAAATTGACTTCTCCGTGAAAAACTCACAATTATAGCTCTTAATATGACTTTTAAGTTTGTTTTCCGACGAAGAAAATACGTTTCTATGATTTGATTGTGTACCCTAATATCAGGGGGTCAAGTTCTGGGTAAGAAAATTGAACTTCTCCGAGAAACCTCACAATTATAACTCTTAATATGATTTTCCAGTGTGTTTTCTAAAATATATATGCAAAATATGCTGAAAATCCGGTTTTAAAAAACTTGCTTTTTTTTATCTAATCACTTGAGCGACTAAATATTTGATCTAAATATAATAAATAATAAATCATTTATTATATAGTAATACAAATATAAATATTTAAATGTTTGGTAAATGAAAATTGAAGAAGGAAAATGTTATTTACCAAAGAGGACCATCAGGCTTAAATTTTGACTCATGAATGAATATTTTGTTGAGCTATAAATTTCTTTTCAAACTTCTAGAAATAGAAATTTGTTGCTCAACCGAGTAAACTTTTATCACAAATACATTCAGGTCTGTTGAATATCATAGCAACATTGTCTTACATAGATTCATCAGTACATAGATTCATTGTACATAGATTCATCAGGTTATGGAAACTGAAATTGCATGCTTGGATATTAAACTCGATATGACGGTTCTCTTTCGGTAAATGTAAAGAAGAAAGAAAGTCATTTAAGATGAAAGAGAAGAAAGGGAAATTTGCAACAAGGGACCTCTTGAGCCACTTTGGCAATTTTTGAAAATCTCCTCCAGACAATGAAACTGAACTGGGGCTTAAAAACATACAAAAAACAGAACAGTTAGGAATTTAAAATACTAAATGAAATCGGAAGCAAACAGGAGCTTTGAAAAAAATTGAACAAAAACAAAATTTAGGAAAGGATCGAGAACGGAAAGCGCTAAACTAAATCATTCAAGCTGAGCACTTTTCAAGCACTCAACTACTCTTATGGAAATTCAAAATAAACTCAGGAGCGCCGTCAAATATATGACCAAAGGACATGAAACTGTATGTTGAAAAGTCATTTAAAAAATGGGTAAATTAGAATTTATTTTAATAAAGCACAAAATGTCAATTCTATTTAGTTTTTTATCAATTCCCAGAATAGTTTACAAAATTTTCCTAAGACTCCTCCAAAATAAAACTGAGAAAAAAAAAACTCTGACTGCTTAAAGGAAACTTGTTTTTCTTCATGGTCAGTTAGTGCCATTTGATAGTTTCTGACTTGCCTGCGAAGGACCTATTTTATCATTCACGTGTCTCGTGATACCTATTAAAAACACCCACATCTACGGTGGCGGAAGTACGTTTGGGCTAAAATTTCCTTTGCTTATATCACAATATACAGGTATCCTTTTTTTCTTAAACAAGATCGTTACTAGCGTTCCTCTTTACAATAATCTTTCTATTACTGTCAGTAGTAGCGCTGCCTAAGAAAGGGCTAAGTGGAATTTCTGCATTCTTTATTTTTACCTAGATACTTGGTACGAATGAGCTGTAAAAACTTCAGAAAGGTTCATTTGATTGGAAATTAAAGCCTCTAGTACCCTTTGTAAGAATCAAAAGTGATTGTAAGTTTTCCGGCCCAATCCAAAACCTTCTAATTTCCAAATCCATCCGATTAAAATTTCGTGCTAGTCACTAAAAACTTTACTGTAACGAGCGAGGAGTACTATTACTGCATCGTGAAAATATTACTGCTTCTAGTCCTAAAACCACTACTGCAGTATCACTGCTACTACTTCTACTAGTACTAAAGCTAAGACTACTATTAATTCTATTTCTGTTGCTATTACTGCTATTACTATAACTAGTAGTACTATTACTGGTGCTACTAGAGGCGAGGGTATAGAGAGAAAAATTTTAAATAATATTGAAATTACATTAAACAAAATTAAAACACACCCTGTCAACATAGGTTGTCTCGAGTACGTTTCAGGAATACTTCAGGAACGGAAGGTGGTATTAAGTGTGTGGAAGGAGATCCTTAAAAAAAAAACAAAGGTGCTATATACATACTGATACTACAGCTACTGCTACTACACCAGCTAAGGGTGTTAAGATGGAACTTTCAAGGAATGATTACACAGATATTGAACTAAGTCAAAACGAACTATGATCATGTAGACAGTCAAAAGGGTGACAAAGCAATATCAAATATAAGGCAAAAAAAGGTAAAGAATACAGCATTAGACTTTACAGTCCCTACCGGCGGTGCTGATCTCCGTTTCTTGGCCCTTCAGCCAGGAAGTGCAATGGGGGGCTGAGGGCCAACCATCCTGTGATTTCGCACACCCTTCCTGTTTACCTTCCCCAGATTTCTCCAGGTACCCATTTAGAGCTCGGTTTACTCTGGCTGAGCTTACAAAGTCACACCACTGGTCCCCGTCCCAAACTAAGGATTCTTATTAAGGGTTCTAATTAGGATTCGAAATAATCATTGGGAACACTAGGAATCAAAATAATGGCCTATGTTATTAAGTAAGACCTTTTGGGGTAAGCTGTGCTGGACTTTGAATTAGCCAAAAGATACTGTGTGTGTAAATTTAATGCTGCTTCTACCGTTTCTGTAACTACAACACTAACGGCATTAAGTTGAAACTTTTAGAGAATGTCTAGGGGCAATTTCAATTAAAAGAAAGAAACTATATGCATGTGGGTATTAAAAGGGGATGGTATTGCGGGTATTGCGGGTATTTGTATGGCCATTATAGGCCATACAAGGACGTAAGCAGCGCTGCTCTGTCACAGCCATTAATTTCATTCATATATCAAAAGAGTTAATTTGATTGGAAATTAAAAGCTGCAGCGACCTCTTTAAGAGTCAAAAGTGATTGGGGGGCAATCAGTCCTCCTTTTTAGCTCATAATTTTCCAAACACTTCCAATCAAAACTTTAAGACAACCATTTTATTCAGCCCATTTGAACGGTTTAGTAGCTATATATCTAGGTTTTCGGGTAGGCTAAGCCCCCCCCCCCACAGTTATGTTATTTGCCCATTGTGCTTAAAAATTCTTTTTTCTCATTTAGTTTAAAGCAGCATTCACTTTTAAGGGATAATGGGCCAATTTCATAATTTTGGGGGGTTGACATACCAAATATCCCTAAAGACAGAACTGCTGGACATTTCTACTATGCTGAACAAAGTGGTGGTCTCATAATTTTCAATGGATGAGTTCGGGAAATGAATGTACTTTAGAGATGGACTACTTGCCCTACAATATCTTTTAATTCTTAATGATGACGATGAAAGACAATTTTTTCAAAAAATTTACAAACAGAGGAAGGCCTATGGCTTTTTCTCATATAGAATAGCGAGAGACAAAGTTTGGAGAATCAGGCAGCTAACTAAGTTCAATATATACCATGGTTTGCTCTTTACTAATTTCAGCTATTTCTACAGTCATGAAACCGATGAAACTTACATAATTCTAATCTATAATTAACTCCACAGATACTTTTCATAATTGCTTACTTTGGGCTATAGTTCGCTTTTTAACACAATTTTTGTAATGATCTTACTTCAATATGATCTCTTACGAGGTTACTAGCTACTACTGCAACCCAGATCATTTAAGTTAAACAAACTATTTTAAAATTACGTCCTTGAAAGGCTGCGTGGCATTGAGGATAATATATTAGAATTCTACTCCAAAGGTCGCAGGTTCATTTCGTGCTACACTCAATTTTACACATTTGTCAATTTAAAGTTTAAACAAAAGCTTCTATAAATAGCAACTACTTGAGATCCTCTTCACTGATGACGTTAATGATGAACTATCGATCTTTTATGTAAATATCGATTCATTTTGATTTCCTTATATTATCCTGTCGAACGATAAACGTGCATAAATCTTTCATTCATTTTTTATGTCATATATGGTTACAACCTACAACCGTGACGTCGTTCATCAAGCTTTTACATGAAAATGCATTTTTTTTTTTTTTGTAAAAAGTGATTCTGTTGCAAAAAGTATTTGTATTTTAATTGCAAAAGGCACTAGACGTAAGAATTTCCTTAAAAATGAGCTATTAAACAGATTTCTATTATCCAATGCTATGCTAGTTGGGGGGATAAAACGGAAAAAGATAGCGTTGATGCAGAGTATTGTAGTTCAATCCACTTGCCTTGTTTTTCAAGCCAACATCTTTTCTTTGTTGTTCAAGCCAAGAGACTGTTATTTTTCTGTATAGGAGTTTTGGATAAGGCGGTTCTAATAATATACATTGTGTTTCTATATGAAACTAATTTTAGGAGTTAAGGGTTTTTGTATTTCTTTGTATTGGACGTGATTGTCTCTTACTAGGTTGCTAGCTACTGCTGCAAACTAGACAAAAATAAAGAAAGAGAAAAAAGATGCCGTTGATGCAGAATAGTGCGGTTTCAGCCAAATTTCATATTTTCAAACCAATGTATTTTCATCGTTATTCAACCCAAGGGACGGTAAGTTTCCTCTACAAAGTTCTTAGTTTCCTGTCGATCTAGTGTCGAATCCATTGGAAAAATCCAAAGGAATTTTCTTTTGTGCAATATATATTTTTATAAGAGTAAGCGTCAGTTATTTTAATTTTCCTCTGGTCTGTAACTCACAAGCCGATATTGAAAAAGTGCAGAGCTCAACTGGAATTTTTCTGGTGGGTCTTCTCAACATAATAAATATTTAAATAAAATTCACGCATAATAGTTTATATAGTGCATATAGTGCATCTCTCTAATATAGGACTATCCCGATGAAATTCAATAAATTTGACCTAAAGTTTGACAGGTAGGCTGCTATCAGTTTCAATATTATAAAGTGTAAATTATACAATAATAAACACAATAATAAATATCATCCAGCAATGTAAATTTAAAATAAATATATATTTAATTGTTTGAATAACTCATAATCTATCCCTTATCGGGAAAAACAATTTGCTTTAAATTTCAAAATCTTTTCTTGTTCATTTTGATGGTAACACCGGGCCCTTTCAATTCCCGGGCCGGGCTGGTCCAAATTACTCCAATTTGACAGACTGAGCCAATCCGACCCCGACCACTGAGATACTTCTTGTAGAGGCTCTTATCTTCTCTACAAAACTTGAAGCATTAATTTTCACTAATATTCCTTGCTGCGTTTCCAACTTTCCTTTCTAAAAGGAAATCTACTAGTTCACGAACTATTTCCCTGCAATTAAAATTTCCTACAATAAATATTGCTATAACTTTTTCTAAGCCTAATTTGGCTAGGCTAGAGTACTAGCTTCTATTCTTACCAACCTGGACATTACAATCCCCAATGGAAATACCATATTTCTACGTGGGATCCAGTCTATTTAGCTGATTTCGTTTTCACCATCCGCCATTCTTTGTTCTAGAAAGACATCCTAGGTTTTATTCTTATATTGTGTTTTATTTTGCTGTTCTAAAAACGGTGTTTTAATCGAAATAACGCCTTATAAGCCTTAGCGTAAAACCGAAGATTGGATTTTGATAGAACGGCGAAAACGAACGCAGCATTTGTTCCTTTGGGGGTAATTGAAATTCACCTGAGTCACTAGTATCTCAATCAGTCGGTTCTACATGAGCATATACTACTATTACTGATAACTTGCACTTTTTAATCTTAAAATGAGCAACAAGCGTTCTTTTTTATCAGTACTTTCTCAGCCTGAGCAAGACTTAGCAGCTTCCAATTCCCTGTCGATACATCCCATCCTTCCCTCAAAGAGCAACTAAAAAGCAACTTCAGTTGCTCTTTGATTCTCATCCAAGTAACTCAAATAGCTGCTTTTCCCTACGTGGATAAGTAGCGACAATTGTATTTATTATTATTGGTGGTGGTTTTTTATTTGTTTTTAGATTAGTTTTCTTTTAATTTTCTATCTTGTGCTGAAGACACCTTGTTTGGATACAGGCGAAATATCCGCGTTGTTTTAGTCTTTCAATTCTACTGGCCGTCGTCTCGTTTGAAGTTTTCTTTTTGTAGAGTTTTATCTCTCTTGATGTTATTGTCATGTCTGGCCAGTTTGGCTTAAGAACTTACATTTCCTACCCCTAGGATATGGGTTTTTGAGGCTCCTAACAATTCCAGTTAAAAATGTCTGAGTTTGTCTGTCAAAATTGTCTATATGATAGTTGATTTTTGCTGTTGTCACTCATAAAGAATACTCTATCTACAAATGTTCATACAAACGAAAGCTTTTTTAGACACTTAGGACAATGGACTATGGATGTTCACATGCGGGATAATCCTTCTCCGGAAACTACTACTTCTACTACTAAAGAATCACCGCAGCACCTAGCCACCTGAGGCCAACAAAGCTACGCACACTCCTCCTCCATTCCAATCTATCCAAAACCTCTCTCTTTGCACCATCCCAGGAAACTCCATTTATCTTAAATTTTACCTTATCCTCCCAGCCAAACCTAGGGCAACCTTCTGTTCGTCTAGCCCTAGATACTTGGCAAAAAAGGACAATCTTTGGCAATCTGTCATTCTTCATCCCCAGAACGTCGTCAACCTTTCTCTCATCGTAGCACTAGAAAATGGAATTGAACCACACTTTTTGTACAGCCTACCGTGTTAAATACGGTCGGTCAGTCGGGTGCCAAAAACTATCCCTAGGGAAATCCGTAGGGAACTCAAATATTGTTGATAGCTGATTTAGGGATCTCATTCATGTTCAACTTCATTGCAAAATTTTCGTCAATACTGCCCCCCTCCTTTTGGATAAATTCAATCCGTTTTCCCAAAACTATGTATATTTTCATGTGCTAATAACTTTTGCTGATCAACTTAAAAATAAACACATCATTATAAATTTATAAACACCACAAACAATGGATTTATTAATGCAAAAATTTTATAAACCTGAAGAATTTAGACTTCAATTGATAGTCGTCGTTCTTCGCTTACAGTTTTTACCACGAACTATTTGAGCCAAGCCTTTCATAAAACTGAGAAAGACTAATCTTCCTTCCTCCAACCCCTGTTTTTACATTCAAGTTTAATTTTCCTATAATAATGCTACTAGAATTGTCATCATCCATGAAAAGGTGCAACCCTCCATATTATACTTGGAAGTGGAAGGGCCTGAAATAGGGATGCCTGCTATGGATGCTAGCAGAGGGCAGGGGTCAATGCCCCTTGGGCAACATGACGAGATTAAAAAATATGTTTGACTAGGAAAATAAGAAACATTAGTATTTAAATTTCAATCAATATAAGGCTCCTCGTAGAGCTTGCCTCCTTCCCTCTAGTAAAATTCCAGGGTGGCCCTCGTGACTTTTGTCCACCTCTCTACCACTTGTGCTGTTAAGCATAAGAACTTAACATATTATGTAAGATAGAACTTTTCTTTTAACATGAGGGTACATATCATCGTGAAGAACCTATAGTATTCCAAAATATATAAGTGTATTCTAAAGATATTCCTGCGAACAAGATGAGATTAAAGATTAATTTAGCCCCTCCAACAAAAAAAAATAAAAAAAAATCTTTTTATGTATATCTCAACAGCCATGAAGAACTAGGAAATTTAGGCATAAAACACTTCCTGAGACTTCAGGCACCTTACCTAATATTTGGGATATAACAGTGTGTGTCTATATGTATTACTATAAATGTTCTATCTTTTTATCTATCTATATAGGCATAGGCCAACTTACTTTAGGAGATTATTTGACAGAACAATTTTGAGGGAATCCCTCACCACTCAGTGCGTCACGAGGTGTTGGATAGGAGAACGTCCGACAGATACGTTGGTTACTTATATTGAATAAGAGATGCAGACCAGGGAGGGACCTAGTCCCTAGGGGTCCATAATATAAAGTGAGGCAAACTCGCCCTGGGGTGTAAATACTGGTGAAGGAGGAAGAAAAACCTCCCATATAGCAGGGCCTATCAGCGTGTGGACACGTCCCGTGAGTTACAAATCTTCTCCCAGCAATCAGTTAAATTGCTTAGTGAAGCAAAATAACATCTCGGGGGGACCCTTTATGGGTTAAAAATGCGGCAGGGTGTAAGATCTACATTTATAGGCAACGGCCTCTACGTGAGGTGAGTAGAGTTCGCCCAGGATGAGACAGATTTTGTCTGGTGATCAAGTGCCTCTGGTTAAGGGATTCTCCCTGCCCAAACGCTCCTTTACATGGGTTGCCTTGACCTCATGGGGTGGGTGGAGCCCACCCCAAGTGTCTCAGTATCTAGGTTTTACCTAGCTCTAATCAATTCCTAGGCGTAGAGTCAGCTGGTCTTGCAACCCTCCACACAAAACAGATTGTTATGAAAAGCATAGTAAATGTCTCGTATGAACAGCTCTTTTTTACGCCAAGACACTTGCTTGTCCCTGGACCAAAAATTGACCAACGTTTGAATCTTCTTCAGCAAGATGCCTTCTTTTTTGCCACACAGACTTATTTGACTTTGAAATACTCTGGAACAAAGTCATTTTTGGCAGTGGAACTTAAACACTTCCAAATATCTATTGCCGGAATAAGATAAATAAATCCAGCTGTGGACGGAGCTGGATTCATAGGTAAGAGATATCATCTTCTCTGGTCGACCCAGAAAAATACCAAAAGGAAAGGGGTCGGGTTTTTCCTCAATGATAAGTCAAAAAAGTGTCTACTGTTGTTACCTCCTATCTCAGATAGAACCACCAGCGCTTACCTCAGTTCCAATCAAAGCAAACCGACAGTCCTTATTTGCTAGACGCCAACAAATGAAGCTGAAACTGAAACAACAGATAATTTCTTTTTGGCCCTGACAAATGAACTTTCTAAAGGCTCAATCCACTATTTTGTCATCATCCTGTAATTCAACTCCACCGAGTGCCTTAGTCACGATCTTTAGTGGCAAGTTATCGGAGCAGATACTCTAGACCATCTTAATGACAATGGATTAAGACTTCTACATCTCTGCCGAATCCGGAACCTTTTGTGAGAGATGAAAGACTCCTTGTCCTTTCTCACGAGGTTCCATTCTCAATACAAATTTCCCAGTGAACTCTCAGGCGGTTTGGACATCTACATTGGATGCCACTGACAGCTTCTGCTAGAATTATATACGACCTTCACCCCACATCCCATGGCTGGTCGCACCCGTGGGATAGACCTTGGATCAGATGGAAGGACAACCTTCCAAAGTTCCTCAAGATGGCCAACATTTCTGAGGTCAAGGCCCTCCTCATAGCAGCAGATCTGTCCACCTGGAGGGGCAAAGTTGCTATGCTTTTTACGCCACATATGGTGCGGCAGGAGCCTTAAGTCAAGTAAGTCATAGTTAGAATTTACTTTTGAAACTTATTAGAATATTTTCAATACAAAAACAGAATTAATTCTAGAACAAAAACTAAATACAAGAATAAAAAACCTGGAGATTCATATTGAAATTAAAAGAAATAAACGAACGACATAGTAATTTGTAGAAGTACCCCATATAGGGGTACCCTATTCTTGCATATTTCTCTTTTTAATGCAGGTAGATCGCAAATAAAAACGATCTAGGCATACCTCTCCCGCCTCATCTCTAAAAGTAAATTTATTTATGGAATATTTCTTAAAATTTTCAATTTATCCTTTCTATTCTCTTACGCCAAGTTTCATAGTATAAGACAATCTTGATTTTAAATATAAGCAACATGAAAATATTGTCATAAATATAAAAATAAAATATAGATATAATTATGTTTTAAGTATATTATAAAAATAATATACATTTATAAATAAATGTAATATTCAATATATGTCTGCAACAACGAGTAGCTGCAGAGACAAAGAAATGAAAGAAAAAATTCTATAAGATAGACATCTTCCTTACTACTCAATAAAAGAAGAAACACCCTCTTCCACACATCCTCATCTCCATTTCGGTTTCGGTTTTTTAACCATTGCCTTGTTGTTGTGTTTATTATCATCACATTACTGAATACAGAGATGAAAAAATTGAGCCTTCTTCAATCTATTAAAATGAAACTTCCAGACAGTCAAGCATCTAAAACCATATTTTGTTTACACAGAATGTGTTCCAAAACTTAGCTATTGTTAGTTCTGATTAATTATTAGTAATTATCTTAGTTCCATGACAATGGATAACAAAAAATTTTGGCCTATTTGTATTACTTTAATTGCAGAATAGACTGCAATGTTAGCAAATTTATGTATTACAAGCATTTTAGAACTTCGTTTTTATCAGCTGTTTTAGCTAAAGCTACTAAACTAATTAATGACCCTTGAAGATAATTGTATTTCGGATCCAATATGATTGCAACAATGCAACAATTCAAATTAATGAAAATTTCACGGAACTAAAGGTTTCTTATCTTTGATTAATGTGCGGCCATCTATTATCAATATAAAATAGGTAGCAGAGCTGGTATTAGATACTATTTTGAACCATCAGAGATTCTTTCTAATAACATAATGCAAGAATAATGTATACATGCATATGTTTTTAGTTTTTATTTTCTGTTTGGTTTAATTTTCAATTCATTTTCTTATTCCTAGTAAGGGTTTCAATCAATTCATTCCCCACACAAATTAGCTGTATTCTGTTGTTTGGGGGAAATTATTTCATTTTGATGTTTTATTGTGATTTGTCAATAACTGAACTAAACTTTCTTTTAATTCAATAGTTAACAGACTACAGCTGGCCATTCTTAGGGGATTTTTGTTAATGTCAATATGTACAGAGGGCAATAAAGTAAACTGTTTTCCTTAAATTCCAAATTTAATTAAACTTCATTTCATTCATTATTTCAGAACGAAATAATAACTTTCCTGTATTTCATTACCTATGGATCTAATATTACAATTTAATTCATATTCACTTGCAATTTTCCTGCTGTTGAAATTTGAATCAAGTTCAATTTTAAATATGTTGAGTTATAATACCAAGTAATGTGACAATGAAATCTGATTAAAAGGAAACTCAAACAACCACACGTATCTTAAAAAAAAACCGAGCAAGAATTCAGTGTTTAACAAAAAAATTTCCATATTCAGTTATGCAGTTTTTGATAAAATCAGGCACCAAAAAAAATGACAAATGGGTGGAAAATCAGCAAAAATAAGTCAAAATTTTATTGTAATACACTTGGTAATTAAGGGTTTTATTAATGTTTCAATTAATACTGACGAAAACTGTTGTCACTAAACTTAGGTAATTTTATTCATTTCCACGGTCTAACGTGGCAACACTAGTGAATGTGGCACTGATTTCTAAACTTCATAAATATTGAAACAATTAAAAGAAAATCTTTAGAAAATTGCGATTCACGGGTATGAGCAAAACTAAGATGGGTCTAGTGGACAAATAGCGGCTTTAATTTGACGTGGAATTTAATTTGATGCTTTAAATAGTTACGACGCTTCATTAGTAGGCCTGAATAGTGCCAAAATATTATCGTTCGGGAGCTTTAGGGTAGCCAATCATTTAAGAACTTTTAAGTGTTACGTGTAAACCCTCTCAGCTTCTACCACATACCACTTGGTAGTCGTGCATAAGTCCCGAAACTTCCGTAAATTTAGAAACGGGTAGTTAGAGAGAGAAAGAGATAGGTTTATTTAAACAACATCGTAGCTAACAGCTAATTTGTGTTGCTTCACTATGCTAAATAACAAACTAACACAAAAAAAACAGAAGAAAATATTACTTGGCTTGCGTGGCGGTTCGTGTGTAGAAGTAGCTCTACTGTGAACAGTGCTGACATCTAAAAAAAGGGACGGTAGCAGAAACTGGTGGCTTCGTCAGAAGATTAAAAGTCACCAAGTTCGAAAAGCCACCGTATACAGGGGGTGAAGAAAGTCAAATAAAGTATCTTTCCTCTACTTAATTTGCGTATTGATGGCAGAAAAAACTGTCAGGATAGTCACTGCTTTAACTGGTGACACCATTCACGAAGCAGCACACATATATTGGGCACTATTGAGCTAAACTTGGTAGATGGGCTCTGCAGCTGTGCTAGCGCAACAGCGCCATCTAACAAGAAAAAAGTTATTCTATACAACCAATTATAAGCTTCATCTAAGGAGGAAAAATTTGACAGAAGGCTAAAAATAGATATACAAACATAAAGTTAATTGACATATAAACTTTGGTTATTGACACGACTGAACTATGAAGAGGGTTTCTATATAGTTGTAATATAACAAAAAATATCAAAATATATATTGTTTATTTTTTGCATTATTTGGGGGGGGGTCTGGATTAAGGCAATAGCCATAAGCATTTCAGTTTTTTTAACCTGAGTAATTTTTGCATAACCTTCAAAAGTTTTTTCCAAACCCTCAACAGGGGCGGATCCAGGGGGGCTGAGGCACCTTGTGCCCCCAAGATTTTCTGGTGCCCTCATCCGCATTTCGTTCTTTTTTCTTTTTTACTCTTTTTCTGAGTATACTTGTCAATTTGATCAATTACTCGTAGGTGATTTACGGAATTAACAACAGAAAGCAAAGCTTTTCTATAAATGTAAAGGGCAAAGTTGAAACTTAAGACGAACAAAAATTATTTATCTTCTGCCGGTTCAGTTTATTGCAAAATTGGCATAAAAATCTTTGCTTGGTGCAAAGATTTTTCTACGAACATGGAACTTTCCCCTATTTCACGAGAATGGAAACACCCGTTGAAGACAAAAGGGGTATCTTCAACACGCTTCATAAACATGGTAACACAGTTATAGCTATTTGTATATTTGCAATGACATATTGAAAAGTAGCCTTGTAGCTAAAAGTTCAAAATGGATAAAAATAAAGATTTGGACACGAGAATAGAGTAGATAAGAGACGAAGACTGATGGCTGAATGTGCAAGGGGATCGAAGGATATTCCCAGATATTATGGTAAAATATGTGAAAATACCCAGAAATCAAAAGGCAAGTTTTAACTAATAATAAACCCCCTCACCCTCCAAAATCTTTAATTTTAATTTTTAACTAATAAATAGCGAATGGCCCAATAGGGCTTTCGTGTGAATAAATCTGTCTATCTATTTATTTTAATTATATAGCTAATTTGGTTGAAATTAGAAAGAAAAAGCAATTTAGGCCAGAAACAGATACATGAGGTTGGAGAGGGCGGCCCTTCTCCCAAGACACTTCATACGCACTTACTCCGTTTGTTTTTTCTTTCTTTAAATCTTTTTTAAAATAAAATTTTTGATTTAGTCCCAACCTTGAGTCGCATTGGCACCAATGGTTCAGCAGCCCCCTTACCTATGATTTTGCTCTTGATCTGTTAGAGATTCAGACATGAAACTGCTCGTAAGACCAGTTTAATAATCATTCCGTCATAAAATTAAAACGTAAACCTCGCTTTCAAGAAAAATGAATCATATAAATAAACTTGCTTCCTGGATCTTCAACTTCAGAATGTGTTTTCTTTGTTTTGGCAGATTTTTTGATTCTCTTAATTGTGAGCCCGTCCATTTAATGTATGGTGTCTAGGCTTCAATGATGGGGATATAACAAGGCAACTTACAAAATTAATTTATTTACGGTGTAATTTTTTCCAACTGCCCCTGTCCACTCCCCACTCAAAAAATTCTTAATTTTAGTATCGCGACTAATTAAATAGCGAATGGCCCAATAGGGCTTTCGTGTGATAAATCTGTCTATCTATTTATTCTAACTATATAGCGAGTTTGGGTTGAAATTAGATGAACCAAGATGTAAGGGATCGGATCAAAATTAATTATAGAAAGTTTATTTTCAAATCTAAATGGAAGAATAACTTAAAGAGAGATTATTTGTTTATCATAGGAGTTTTCTTATAAATATTACGGAAATGTTAGTTATGTTTCTTAGTTTTCTTATTACTTTTTATGTTTTCTTAGTTATGCTTCCAATAGTGCTTCAGATTTATCTTCTTTTGCTATGTTACCCCTTGCTTATTTAAGTCTTGGATAGTTCTGATTGAAATACTTGAAAAATAACTAAGAATAGCAGAACGAAAGGCAGAGCATAAAATTGCCTATTCATTCTATTTTTAGAGTCACCTGCTGTGCATATCTCAGGTGAATTTATTAATGAAGAAATAATGAAACGAAAAAATGAGTTGTGCAATACATTACGGTTTTTTCCTCGTGAAAAATATATGAAACAAGTGAATTTAAATGGTTATAAATAATGCATAAAGTACATGAAGTTCAAGACTGAAATAAAACCCTTCTTAATTTCCATCCACTTATATTACTTATTTCATTAGTCGCTCTTTTCGTGCTCATTTTCTATCCGCTTATCTCAGCGTTGTTACTAAAGTTATTTAGTCTCTTTTCACAGTTCGAACAAAGATGGCAAATGTAGCTTGCTTTTCTACTCTAACATAATGACACAGGAATTTCTAGTGAATCTCTCTAAGATTCAGTCTGTATTCAATTCCTAGAAACTAAGGACAGGAAAAGAATGTTTAAAATATTTATGTTACTTGCTTATTATTTCATTATTAATTTTTGAGTTAGTTTATTGACAATAACTCAAAATGTCGAAAATGGAAATAGTATAAATAATTTATCTATAATAGAATAAAAATAACATGGATTAATTATTAGTTATTGTAAAAAACATTTCTTTTATAATTAATCTAAATATTTACTCAAGATTTACGTTAAAATTACAAAATTCAAATAATACTTTATAATTATTAGATTCTGTAAATTCCTCACGTTTTTCAGTAGATAAACTAACCTTAATATATACATAAACAGAAAATAAATAAAAATAATTTTTTTTTTACAAAACTCCTCCCCCGGCTGTTATCCATTTTTATTTATTTTTTTTGGTGTTGGTGATCTTACATAAGCCTGGGTTCTGAGGCAAATCCATAGGGTCTTTTGTCTGGAGGGAATCTGGCAGATTCTTAAGCCTTGATCTGAGCTCCCTGGTCCAATTTTATTGACATCATCAACTGCTACACGAGATAATAGTGATAGTTGAAATGTTGGTGAGCAAATGATGATCAGTCAATCGCTTAACCAGCTCAGCCATCCTCAGCCTGTAAAAACATTTTACACAATCTTTTTGTAATGTATTTGATAAGCTTTGATGCGTGTTCGGATTTCTTCCCAAAATCGCGAATGATGGATTCTCTAGGGAAGAAAGCCTGAGCTAACTAAAATAAAAATTATTTTCGATTTGGTAATTTGTTTAATGAAACTGATAACTTATAAATAGAGAAACATTTAATCAAAATTAAATGAAAAATAAGCATAATCGGACTATTAGAAAAGAAGATTTAGACATTGGAATAGAATACACGATTACAGGAGTGGAATATCTTGCAACTGAGTATGGAAAGAAAGTCGTTATCATTTTTTATTTTAAAGGTGAAATGGTTGATCTCTTTGCACCTAAGCGGTTTGATTCGTAAGCATCTGATCTTGAAAAGAAATTAAAAAATTAGATAGAGGTGTGATTTTAAAGGCTATTGAAAGAAAAATAAAGATAAAATAAATCATTTATATGTTGATATCGAACTATCCAATAAACATTAAATTGTTATCTTTTATCTGTACTATATGAAAAATGGAAAATAATTAATTTCTCGTTTCACAAGAACTTTTTATGATGTTAAAGCTCAGGATGTGAAATTGTAATTTAAATCTTAATTTAAACTGCTGTGAACTCAAGTAGAAATGGGGTAAATTCACGGAATGATCTAGGTGGGATCTCGAATCCGTATTCACATTGTGAGAAGTATAAAACGAGATCAAATTTGATATCCAAGGGCCTATTTTCATTTGGATATCGGGATGGAATAGTTCAAAATGTGCAGTATTTGATGTTGGAATTACGTAAAATGGATTGATGTAAAGCGGATCGCAACTGATGATCTGTCGATCGCCTTATCAACTCCTGACCTCATCAACTCCCTTATCAACTGGCCTGTAAAGAGATTTATACGCTTTTTTTGTGTTTCATTTGACAGGCTTCCAAAATAGAACCTGAGACCTTTCTTTTCCGAGTCTAGCACTCCGATTTACGGTATAGGAGACTTATTAAAAGTCAGAAAGGAAATCGTTTTGTTAGATAAATTATTTCCGATTCAGAAATATTTGTATGATAAAATTAGCAACTAATAAATTTCGAAAATCTTAAGTGAAATTAAAATGTAAAAAAAATACAATCGAACTAATAGGTAAGAAGATTTAGACATTGGCATGGAATACATGATTAAGGGAATGAATCGTGTTACAACTAAATATGGAAAGAAAATTGTTTTATTATTGATTTTAAAGGTGAAATGGTCGATCTATTTGTACCAAAGCGTTATGATTCAAAAGCAGCTAATCTTGAAAAGAAATTGAAAAAAAATAGACCAAGGTATGATTCTAAGGGCTATTGAAAGGGAAAATAAACATAATATAAATGTTTAGATATTTATATCGAACTATCCACTAAATATTAAATCATTTAAAATTATTACATTTTATCAGTAGTAAATGAAAAATTTAACATAAAGAAATTTTTATTTCATAAATTCATCAAATGCTTATTTTACCTGATTTGTTTTAATCTTAAAGCTCAGGAAGGGGAAACTGTAAGAATGTCAGAAAGCTTCATTTAAAAAGGTAGGAACTCAATTTAAATGTGGTATATTGATGAGATGATGTAGATGGGGTCTAAAACCTGTGTTCACATTGTGAAAAGTATAAAAATGAGACCGAATGTGATTTCCATGGGCATTTTTTTTCACTTTGAATGTAGAGACGGCAAATCTTCAAATTATGTAACTTGATGTGAAAATTAATTTAAAATGGGTTGAAAATGTTGTAAGTTAATAGGGTGATCTAGGTAAGGCAGAAATTATATATTCTATACTAATGTCAATCCCATCAATTTTTAAAAAAATTAATTGTTAAGCAGCTCTCTACGATGTTCCAGTGCCACGCTATCTGAATTTCAAAAGAAAAAAAAGAAAGAAAAAAGATGCCTTATATGCAGAGTATCGTGGTTGCGCCCACTTTTCTTGATTTTCAAGCCAATATATTCCCTTACTGTCCAAACCAATGGACAGCTAATTTCCTATGCAGGGTTTCAGCCAAGGTGGTTCTGGTAATGTATTCTTTTTATCTGACTCTATTTTCAGGAGGAATGGGTTATTATATATATAGGTATTGGAGTTGATCGTTTCTCACTAGGTTGCGATCTACCCCTGCAACCCATCCCTGCAACCCCTGCAACATCTACCCCAACATCTAATCTTGTCAAAAAATAAGCGTATGTTGTGTCATCATGTACACAATCATTTATTTAATTGTTTATTTACTGTAGGCTATACAGAAGTTCCTTGTTTAATATTACGTTTCCTGTTTTCAAGCTAATGAATATTCCTCGTTATTCAAGCCAAGTAACAGTTAGTTTCCTATATAGGGGCTCTAGACAAGGCGGTTTTAAAAGTGTACTTCTTTTTTGTGATAATACTCCATTTTTAGCAATTACAGGTATTTGCATCTTTAAGTATTGGAGGTTATCGTCTCTTACTAAACAAAATGCAGTTCTTTATAAGACATAGATTTTGTTTAAAACTATTTTTTAATTAGAAAAGTACGTAGTGGCGGCAAATTCCCGATGTTATAATATTTTAAGCTACCGCCGTGCTATACAAAAATGTAGTTTTTTATAAAAATTTTATCAAATTTAAAAATAATTTTTTAATTACAAAAGGGTTTTTAAACCTATCAATCAAGTTTAAAATAGGCCATTTAATAGCTCTCTTCGAGGTTCCATCACGAAGATATTTGAGGTGGCAATGCAAAAACAAAGAAGATGTCGTATATGCAGAATAACGTGGCTGCAGCTCTTTTGTTGATTTTCAAGCCAATATGTTTCCCTTGCTATTTAAGCAAAGGGAGAGTAAGCTTCATATATAGAGGTTTCGGACAAGGCGGATCTAATAGTGTCTCTCTTGTTTTGATCTGCCTATAATTTTAGGAGTTATAGTATTTTCTATTTCTTACTATTGCACGTAATCGTCTCTTACTAGGTTACTAGCTTCCCCGGCAACCTGATTTAGGAGTCATGGGGAATCGAACACCTTAGGCGTTGAAGTGTGTTCTCTTAAGAATCTAGTATTCCCTCTACTCGCATACACAATAAACCACCACCTCTCCTTTCTAGTGACTACAAATAACAAAAGGTAAGGGAACGAGAAATTACTTTAATGTTGGCCGTTGTCTTCTCTGAAAATTTTTTACCGCCCAATCACTGGAAAATAGCCCTTGAAAATTCCCACTGGAAAATTTTCTCTTGAAAATTCCCTCAACCGAAAATTCTCCTTGGAAAATGGTCCTCATTGCAATTTCCAGCGTCGAAACTTCCTGGGAAAAATCTCCCTGGATCATTCTCCCCTAGGGAACTTCACCCTGGAGCACTTGGAGCAATTGACAAGCAACAAAGAAAGTACAAAATATTTTCTTCAAAATGTCGATTAGATGTCATAAGGGGTTAAAAAAAGGGCCAGATATTAAAAACAGTTTTAGGACAGGGGTTGGCTTGTCTCCAATGACTTTCGACTTAAAAAAGAACTAGAGATCTCAATTTTCAATCAAATGAGTGTTCTGCAAAGTTTACACGACCACAAGGAGGAGGTTGGAGGTGAGGGAGGGATAGTCCTCCTCATACAAGGAATAATTTCTCCTCATAATGGGTTTAAATGTTACCCTTTACTTTTATCAGCCAAGACTAGGAATACTCCCGGAAATTAAAGAGGGTTATACATCAATTTACACCTCGACCGCCCCTACCATCTCTTCCTTACAACTAATTTTGTGGTTATCTAAAGTCTCAATGAGAGTTGGGATGTTTTGGTATTAAAATTCACCCTTTGAGGCATCTGCCCCCCTTACCAACGACAGAAAACCCCACTATAGAAGTCCCAAGCTCTCATTTACAAATATTTGTAGTTGTGTATTTTTTTCACAGAGTAATTTTAAGCAAAAGAATCAACAAGTAAAACGATAGGGATTTTACCTAAGACAGTGAAATTTCCTTAGACCTCAAGAATATTTCTTTTATAAATCCAAGAACCTTCCTCAACAAACTGCGTATATGGTAGAGTTGAACCAATGGTTGTAGAAGATCGGGAGAGGTCTCACTTTAATAAAAATTAGAAGTTTAGTGACCTTAAAAGTAACCAAAGACAATGAAGGAAAACTAGCCCCTTCCATGCCTCTTTTCCCCCAAAAACACCCGAATAAAAGTTTTACATATCCACTTGGCTCATCATAATTGAAAAGTCCAATAAATAATAATGATGATAATTTAAAGATTCCCGCTAATACAAAAACGAAGAAAAAAGCAAACTATAAAATATGGGGAAACAAAAAGGAATTTACACATCCTACAGAAAATAACACTAACAAAAGTCTTTGTGTCATTTGAACACATACAATTAATGCACAGGTGAAGAAATGCAAACGTTTGCTGTTGCACTTTTTGTGGCCGTAATTTCGGTGGCTTATTGTGGCTCTTTTCATCTGTGGCTCTTCTGTGGCTCTCTTGTGGCATTTTCATCTGATGATAGCTTTTAAAATTAATTCATTTTGTATATTAGAACCAGAATGAATGACAGATTTTGCCGTTGCATATATTGCTATCAAATCTTTGTTTTAGGAAGTTTTGTTATCTATTGACATGGGTCACTCTTAAGTTCCTGTTTTTTACTGTGGCCTTTTTGACCCATGGCTCCCTTAAATATGCATCAAGGCTGATACATAAATAGCCCCTCCACCTTAACCACCCATTTTTGACATTCAAGTTCAATATTTCTTAAAATAGATACTTTGACAATGATAATCTTTCCTTTAAAATAAGAACCCCCTCAATAACTTATCTTGAGAGAGACTTTAAACATCAAAATCTAATTACGGGATCATTATTTCCTTGAATTTCATGACGAATTCCTCGAACCATTCTTTTTTATAGGGATGTTCCCCGTTGATACTAGTAGGGGAAACAATTTCTCCTGGAGAAAAAGAATACATTAAATTATGTATATAAATAGGAGGGTGAGAGTTATTACCATTTAAATCTTACTGAAAAGAATTTTCCTTTTAGCACTTACCATCCCCTATCAATCGCCGTCACCATTACCCTCCCCTCATACGTTTAGATTTACTAGCCCCTTGTATCCACCTATACTCCGAAGACTTGTCAGGAGTTTTGGTAGATCGGAAAAGCATTCCCCGTCCTAGACTGAAATAACCTTTATACCCTACAAGTAATCTTATTCTACATTCACCTCATTTCTAAATGGTTTCAATATAAAAAGTGTAGACGTCAGTGTAAAACATGGCTACAATGAACAATTCTGCTCGCAACAGCCACTCTCTGAAAACATTCATTTTCAGATTTATCCCAATGATGACTGCTTCATATCTTTATCATCCAAATTGTCAATTTATAAGTTGTGCTGAGGAAAAAGTCTGATAATTTAACTCCCACTGCTACCGATGGATTATCCTATGAAAATAGCGTACTACACAACTTTTTGATACAATCATGTGTCTACACAAATGAAACGCTGGTGAGTACTAGCAGCAATCTATCAAACTATGCAAGCTACGTATAAATTATGTTGATGACTCCAATGTCCTATGAGATATTGAGAAGTCGGGCGATGGGATATGATTATAGATCAAATGTTGATACTGATTATGAACCCACTCAGTCGGCAAGCAAGGTGTATCAATTAGTCGGTAGACTTAATCATGACATGTATAATATACCTTAATGGATGCCTGCCAAATTTAAAACTGACATAAATTTACAACTCACTCTGTCCAAATTGATTTTGAGAAAAACACTTGATGTAGCACCCAAATCAAACGTCAGTATTACCTTGGCAGTACTTCATGTATGAAACCAATAGGTTATGAGTTCTGTTGCTTAGGCAATTGAACAATTAAGAGCCACGGGAAATAATATTCAACTGCTCGGTCCTCACAAAATCACCATTCAACGACATAGCCATTGGTTGAAGTACCTATGCTCACTCTTCATTTATCAATGGTTAAGTTCCTTTAAAATTCGCTTAAGTATTCATGAAAAAATTACCAGTGCTATAGGATCATGCAAAATTCTCCACACAAATCTGAAGTGTTTGAACTTTCATCTCTTGTATGTAAAGTAAATGGCATTCCTCTGTACTATTTATATTTGATAAATTCTATAGAACCTTATTTGAATTGACAAAGCAATGTCTGGATCGAGATTTGAAAGCGGTATAACCGATAAAATTTTTGCAAATATTGTCCGAACGGACACTGTACGTCTAGAGTTAAATTTTTCCGAACCGTTGGTAGAGAGTGCAGCACTAACCTCACTAAATGAATTTGAAACCTGTTGAGAAATCACCCCCGACAGTAGTCGGGGGTGAACAAAAATCAAATAATAGATGTATTTAACTTAGATCCAAATATAAATCTTATTGCAAACCGTCGTATTTCCTTGGACATCTTTGTGGTGCTAGCAATACCATTATCATAGTTAATTGTAGTCCTTTGACTGTGCAGACGGGGTATTGAATATGCATCTTT
The DNA here is from genome assembly GCF_032884065.1 of Artemia franciscana. Taxonomy (NCBI): domain Eukaryota; kingdom Metazoa; phylum Arthropoda; class Branchiopoda; order Anostraca; family Artemiidae; genus Artemia; species Artemia franciscana. The sequence goes on along the minus strand of NC_088880.1, from coordinate 32,336,871 downwards.
CAAACAACAGAGAATAATGGATTTTTTTTATCCTCTTGGTCTGTCATGGGCATTCTACATGCTTCACATCCAAAAATTTCTCGAAAAAGGGGGGAAAATAATTTAAAATCGAAAACGAGTACAAGATTTAATAGCCAAAAGCTGGGATTTTCATGCACTACTATATTTTATTTTTCGATGTCATTTAGAATGATTTTCTCAGCAACTATGTAGACAATTTTCGATTGAATGACTTCATAGTAGAAAATACACTGTTCCACCTGTATTAAATTGATTTCACGACCCTAAGAATAGAGTGTTTTATGAATATATGTAAATTTGTTTATTAATTAAACACATATTTACAATAATAAAGTCTTTTGTCCCCATCTCTTAGATTTCTTCTTCTTTGTCATTTAGAAAGTCATCGACAATAATTAGTGGTGGCATTCGACTTGTTCTTACTATTCGACATTCGACATGATGATTAGATTAGGATTTGACTTGAACCGATCTTGGCGTGCAAAATGACGGTAATATTTTCTACAATATAATGTAACTATAACTATGTCTCTATGTAAAGTCAATGATACTATTTTGATTAATATGTAAAATTAACAAGATTCAATTGGCTAATTTGAAGTAATATAACACATGGCATTCTCTAATGAAGAATCAGTTTTTGTAACAGCCAAATAAAATTCAATGGGCGCGAAAACATAGAGACTAAAAAAAATCATTCTGAAAGAGTCTTAAATCAACATGGAACCTTAACTGTTTTAAGGTAGTGCTCCAAAGCAAATCCAATACACCATTTTGTTTTGTTTTGGTTAGTATTGCAAAAAATTGAGTAAATACGTTTGACCCGTGACGTAAAAGCCTTATACAATATTCCAAGATGGAGAATCTTTTTCGTGATATTGTCAAGCATTCTTTGAAAGAATATTTTCTTTTGTACTGGTAACAACTGATATTGATCTTTTTTCCAAAGTCACAAGATTCCGCATGATATTCTGTTTCTCAAGTTCATGAATTTCTGTTCTTGACACTTCACTGCTGATTATAGACTAACTATCAAAGCCAAGAGTGAAGATGCTTTCTACTTTTTGCACACCCTGAAAGCCTATTGGCTTCTAAAGGAGAGGAATAAACGACCATGTATAATATCTGACAAAAAAAATCATTATAAAACATTTTTATTGTCAGAAATGTAATTATTGAATAATATGTGTTTTTGCTCTTTTTTCACGAGGTGAGTCAATCTCAACGTGCCTCATTATTTCATTCAATCTATATTATAATTTGGATATATTCATTATATTCACTTTCGCAGAGAGACATAATTGTTTTAATAATTTAAATATACTCAAAGATGAAACATATCTACCAAACATCTCATCACACTCAAATGTTAGCCGACAATCATTTCCAATTTTAACTGCTACTTTGGGGGCTATTGTATTCATGTCATCACAGTCAACTCTTTCAAGTTGCAATAGCACAGGACCATTCATTTTTAGAAAACTGAACATTTTTCGAACTTGAATAAATATATACTAACCAAATCTTTATTTGGAACTGTGATACTGTGTAACTCTCCATCGAGTTTTTATACCAATGATCACGTGATGCTAACCTCATGGGTATTATGCCCTTCTATGGGGGGAGTACTGTCCGATCGGAGTATAATCCCATCTGTTAACACCGGGCAAGTGATGTTTCCAGGAAATGTTTCTATCACCGAAAGCTGAGAAAACGCTATGTGTGTCTTCAGATCAGTGAGATATACGTGTCATTGGAGAATAGGTGGCTACAAGGGGCTATCAACTCCAATAATACAACGAGATAGGGCTTCATCCAGAATATTGTCCCCCATACTATTCATAATTATTGATGCAAAATTATACACCTTTGTAGGTAATTGTATCAAGCTGCAAAAAATGAAAAAGATTTTGTTTTTCAATAAAATGAAGTGACAAAGTTAAATCAATTTCAGTTAAATGAAGCTTAAAATTAATATCTAATTTTAACCGTGTGCTTTGTATGGACTATGTGCATCTTTAGGATCGAACGCTCCACAACGCAGTATTACTATCCCTGAAACTGGAAAAATTTCCAGTTTCTCAAATTGTTTTGAAATTTTGTTTTGAAATTGTTTTGAAATTTTGAAATTGTTTTGAAATTTTTGTATGGACTATGTGCATCTTTAGGATCGAACGCTCCACAACGCAGTATTACTATCCCTGAAACTGGAAAAATTTCCAGTTTCTCAAATTTTTTTGAAATTTTGTTTTGAAATTGTTTTGAAATTTTGAAATTGTTTTGAAATTTTTGTATGGACTATGTGCATCTTTAGGATCGAACGCTCCACAACGCAGTATTACTATCCCTGAAACTGGAAAAATTTCCAGTTTCTCAAATTTTTTTGAAATTTTGTTTTGAAATTGTTTTGAAATTTTGAAATTGTTTTGAAATTTTTTTATGGACTATGTGCATCTTTAGGATCGAACGCTCCACAACGCAGTATTACTATCCCTGAAACTGGAAAAATTTCCAGTTTCTCAAATTTTTTTGAAATTTTGTTTTGAAATTGTTTTGAAATTTTGAAATTGTTTTGAAATTTTTGTATGGACTATGTGCATCTTTAGGATCGAACGCTCCACAACGCAGTATTACTATCCCTGAAACTGGAAAAATTTCCAGTTTCTCAAATTTTTTTGAAATTTTGTTTTGAAATTGTTTTGAAATTTTGAAATTGTTTTGAAATTTTCTTATGGACTATGTGCATCTTTAGGATCGAACGCTCCACAACGCAGTATTACTATCCCTGAAACTGGAAAAATTTCCAGTTTCTCAAATTTTTTTGAAATTTTGTTTTGAAATTGTTTTGAAATTTTTAAATTGTTTTGAAATTTTTTTATGGACTATGTGCATCTTTAGGATCGAACGCTCCACAACGCAGTATTACTATCCCTGAAACTGGAAAAATTTCCAGTTTCTCAAATTTTTTTGAAATTTTGTTTTGAAATTGTTTTGAAATTTTGAAATTGTTTTGAAATTTTTTTATGGACTATGTGCATCTTTAGGATCGAACGCTCCACAACGCAGTATTACTATCCCTGAAACTGGAAAAATTTCCAGTTTCTCAAATTGTTTTGAAATTTTGTTTTGAAATTGTTTTGAAATTTTGAAATTGTTTTGAAATTTTTGTATGGACTATGTGCATCTTTAGGATCGAACGCTCCACAACGCAGTATTACTATCCCTGAAACTGGAAAAATTTCCAGTTTCTCAAATTTTTTTGAAATTTTGTTTTGAAATTGTTTTGAAATTTTGAAATTGTTTTGAAATTTTTTTATGGACTATGTGCATCTTTAGGATCGAACGCTCCACAACGCAGTATTACTATCCCTGAAACTGGAAAAATTTCCAGTTTCTCAAATTTTTTTGAAATTTTGTTTTGAAATTGTTTTGAAATTTTGAAATTGTTTTGAAATTTTTGTATGGACTATGTGCATCTTTAGGATCGAACGCTCCACAACGCAGTATTACTATCCCTGAAACTGGAAAAATTTCCAGTTTCTCAAATTTTTTTGAAATTTTGTTTTGAAATTGTTTTGAAATTTTGAAATTGTTTTGAAATTTTTTTATGGACTATGTGCATCTTTAGGATCGAACGCTCCACAACGCAGTATTACTATCCCTGAAACTGGAAAAATTTCCAGTTTCTCAAATTTTTTTGAAATTTTGTTTTGAAATTGTTTTGAAATTTTGAAATTGTTTTGAAATTTTTTTATGGACTATGTGCATCTTTAGGATCGAACGCTCCACAACGCAGTATTACTATCCCTGAAACTGGAAAAATTTCCAGTTTCTCAAATTGTTTTGAAATTTTGTTTTGAAATTGTTTTGAAATTTTGAAATTGTTTTGAAATTTTTGTATGGACTATGTGCATCTTTAGGATCGAACGCTCCACAACGCAGTATTACTATCCCTGAAACTGGAAAAATTTCCAGTTTCTCAAATTTTTTTGAAATTTTGTTTTGAAATTGTTTTGAAATTTTGAAATTGTTTTGAAATTTTCTTATGGACTATGTGCATCTTTAGGATCGAACGCTCCACAACGCAGTATTACTATCCCTGAAACTGGAAAAATTTCCAGTTTCTCAAATTTTTTTGAAATTTTGTTTTGAAATTGTTTTGAAATTTTTAAATTGTTTTGAAATTTTTTTATGGACTATGTGCATCTTTAGGATCGAACGCTCCACAACGCAGTATTACTATCCCTGAAACTGGAAAAATTTCCAGTTTCTCAAATTTTTTTGAAATTTTGTTTTGAAATTGTTTTGAAATTTTGAAATTGTTTTGAAATTTTTTTATGGACTATGTGCATCTTTAGGATCGAACGCTCCACAACGCAGTATTACTATCCCTGAAACTGGAAAAATTTCCAGTTTCTCAAATTGTTTTGAAATTTTGTTTTGAAATTGTTTTGAAATTTTGAAATTGTTTTGAAATTTTTGTATGGACTATGTGCATCTTTAGGATCGAACGCTCCACAACGCAGTATTACTATCCCTGAAACTGGAAAAATTTCCAGTTTCTCAAATTTTTTTGAAATTTTGTTTTGAAATTGTTTTGAAATTTTGAAATTGTTTTGAAATTTTTTTATGGACTATGTGCATCTTTAGGATCGAACGCTCCACAACGCAGTATTACTATCCCTGAAACTGGAAAAATTTCCAGTTTCTCAAATTTTTTTGAAATTTTGTTTTGAAATTGTTTTGAAATTTTGAAATTGTTTTGAAATTTTTGTATGGACTATGTGCATCTTTAGGATCGAACGCTCCACAACGCAGTATTACTATCCCTGAAACTGGAAAAATTTCCAGTTTCTCAAATTTTTTTGAAATTTTGTTTTGAAATTGTTTTGAAATTTTGAAATTGTTTTGAAATTTTTTTATGGACTATGTGCATCTTTAGGATCGAACGCTCCACAACGCAGTATTACTATCCCTGAAACTGGAAAAATTTCCAGTTTCTCAAATTTTTTTGAAATTTTGTTTTGAAATTGTTTTGAAATTTTGAAATTGTTTTGAAATTTTTTTATGGACTATGTGCATCTTTAGGATCGAACGCTCCACAACGCAGTATTACTATCCCTGAAACTGGAAAAATTTCCAGTTTCTCAAATTGTTTTGAAATTTTGTTTTGAAATTGTTTTGAAATTTTGAAATTGTTTTGAAATTTTTGTATGGACTATGTGCATCTTTAGGATCGAACGCTCCACAACGCAGTATTACTATCCCTGAAACTGGAAAAATTTCCAGTTTCTCAAATTTTTTTGAAATTTTGTTTTGAAATTGTTTTGAAATTTTGAAATTGTTTTGAAATTTTTTTATGGACTATGTGCATCTTTAGGATCGAACGCTCCACAACGCAGTATTACTATCCCTGAAACTGGAAAAATTTCCAGTTTCTCAAATTTTTTTGAAATTTTGTTTTGAAATTGTTTTGAAATTTTGAAATTGTTTTGAAATTTTTTTATGGACTATGTGCATCTTTAGGATCGAACGCTCCACAACGCAGTATTACTATCCCTGAAACTGGAAATTTTCCAGTTTCTCAAATTTTTTTGAAATTTTGTTTTGAAATTGTTTTGAAATTTTGAAATTGTTTTGAAATTTTTTTATGGACTATGTGCATCTTTAGGATCGAACGCTCCACAACGCAGTATTACTATCCCTGAAACTGGAAAAATTTCCAGTTTCTCAAATTTTTTTGAAATTTTGTTTTGAAATTGTTTTGAAATTTTGAAATTGTTTTGAAATTTTTGTATGGACTATGTGCATCTTTAGGATCGAACGCTCCACAACGCAGTATTACTATCCCTGAAACTGGAAAAATTTCCAGTTTCTCAAATTTTTTTGAAATTTTGTTTTGAAATTGTTTTGAAATTTTGAAATTGTTTTGAAATTTTTTTATGGACTATGTGCATCTTTAGGATCGAACGCTCCACAACGCAGTATTACTATCCCTGAAACTGGAAAAATTTCCAGTTTCTCAAATTTTTTTGAAATTTTGTTTTGAAATTGTTTTGAAATTTTGAAATTGTTTTGAAATTTTTTTTATGGACTATGTGCATCTTTAGGATCGAACGCTCCACAACGCAGTATTACTATCCCTGAAACTGGAAAAATTTCCAGTTTCTCAAATTTTTTTGAAATTTTGTTTTGAAATTGTTTTGAAATTTTGAAATTGTTTTGAAATTTTTTTATGGACTATGTGCATCTTTAGGATCGAACGCTCCACAACGCAGTATTACTATCCCTGAAACTGGAAAAATTTCCAGTTTCTCAAATTTTTTTGAAATTTTTTTTCGAAAAATTTTTTTTTCAAAAATCCTCAAAATTTTTCTGATTATTTGAAATCAATTGCTTATCTAAGAATTTTCCCTCGGTGGCTTTATATCAGCTTTTGGGCCGAAATTGCCGTTTCACGCCAAAAATTACATCGAATACCACTCTACTATGGCACAATATTTTTGTTGTTTCTTTAACAGGTGTGTAGAACTTTCAATTTACTTTCTAATGGACATTACTCACGGGGAATATGGGAGGGGGTATCTGGAGGAAATTTTCCGCGATTGGAGGAAGTTTTCAAGAGAATTTTCTTGTCTTAGGGAATTTCCGGGGGTATCCTCTAAGGGGGGATTTTTCACGGGGGAGAATTTTCCGAGGGATTCTCTAGGGAAGATTTTTCTGTAGGGTTGCGGGGCAATTTTCCAGAGGGGAATATTAAGCACCGTGTCTCTTCTTCTTCGAAAATCAGGCAAATTTCTTAGGCTCTTAGCCTTTGATGGGTAAAATAAAGTTTCAGCTCTGATTCGTTAAACGAACTGTTTGACTGTCAATTAAGCTATAAGGCGGAAAATATTTTCTCCTAGATTACCGAACAAAAACAAATTGTGAATTATTTGGTTCAGCTAATTATTGTTTATTAGCATGCTTGAACTTCGACTACTGGAAACACGCAATGACTTATGTCAAAGCTGGGGAAAATTATATACCTAATTAATTAATGTTTCTAAGATCAATAACGCACCGAAAATGGGACATGTTTAAAAATTTTATTCCAGAGTAGCGTAAAACATATACCCGTGCAGTGTTATCAATTGAGAACATATAGAAGTAGAAGGGGATAAGTTTCCGAATTTAGAGGGGGCGAGGGGGTAATTTTATTTCTTGATTTTTCCAATTAAAATACAACAAAAAGATACTTTTCAGTAAAAATTCTAAAAAAGGTGTTTTCAAAAGTCTTGGGGCGTGGAAGGGGCAAAAAGATTCCAGTGGTGGTAAATAGCCTCCTGAAACTGATGCCCCTGTATCCGATCCCAACCCAAACTAAAGTCATACTTTTATAAGAATTAACTAGCCAAATTAGAAATAGTTATCATGCGAGTATGTTAATCTTGAACTTAAAAAGAAGGCGATAAAATTTTCGTCCTTATGTCAGGACTAGGAAGATTTTAACGGGATCATTTAAAAAAACTTCTTCAGAAAATGAATATGGTAGAATATGGTTTTCCTTATGGTTTTATGGTTTTCCTTATAATCTCCAATTTGACTCAGTAGGTGCAAATAAACTACCAAGGTTACTTGTAGTGGGTAATTTTGAGCACTGGGCTTTGTTCAATATTAGCCGACTATTCCCCCATCCTATCAAAATTATTAGTAAATAATTATCAATATTATTATTAGTAATTCAAAATTATTAGCAAAAAACAACGTCTCCTTGAAGCTAACAAAGAATTATTAGCTAACAATGTAAAAAAAATTCTGTTACTAATCGAATGGTTGTTGACATAATTTTTTTATTTTTTTAACTAAAATTATCTTGGTGGAAGTGAATAAGAACTTGATAGCCATGGCTAAATGGAGTAAAGCCATGACAGATGGTCTCTATGAGAGCCATAGCTGGCATAAATTTTTCAGAATTATATAAAAATGATAACTCACCTGTTGACACACAGTCTATCATCCATCCTTGGGCAGAATAGATGGGTATTTTACTTTTTAAACTTCAGAATTTTAAAATCTAAGTTTTAAGAAGTTTGCTATTCCTTTATAATGTTTCAATATCTGAAATTAGTGAGGTCTGACCTTAACCCCTTTAGGGCTGGTTAAATCATCCGGAACACGCTCCCAGTGTCTGCATGAAGCCGTCACTCGTTTATTATCTTCAGAAAGAATGTTAGGGAATTTCTGGCTAATAATTGAGTTTATTCCTGTTTTCCTTGAATTTAATGTCTACGATTTGGGTTAGGTGCATTTGGTTAGGTATGCATTAGATTTTTTTTTTTTTAGTTGGTGAATTATTGTGACATAATCTTGCCTAGGTCATGTTTTGGGGAATTTTTGAGCTGGGGGAATGGGTTTTAATATTTGGTTTGTATTTTTATGTTTGGTATGTTAGTAGGCTTAGTTTATTGGGTTTGTTATGGTAATATAGTTTTCCCGTGACCTTTCCATGCCATGAAGTGTTTCGGGAGAGGCTATATTGAAGTTTCTTTTTCTTTTTTTCTAAGTTGTGAATTTGCTGTTATTGATATAAGCTATGGCTCAGAAATAAATCTTGTCTTATAGTGAAGTACTTTTGCATGAGAGTTTTTACGAAGTACAAGTTATAACTGCTTTTAAGCGAAGACCCCTCTCCAGATGACTCGTTTTAAACAGTTCGTGGTAACGAACTGTAGTAAGGAGCGACCCGGCTCAATAAAAACCGAAACTCTAAAAAATGGAATTTTGATACAAATAGTTACATCAAAAGAATCACATTTTAATGCTGATCTTAAACATACAAGTTTCATCAAGACCAGTTATACCCATCAAAAGTTACGAGCCTGAGAAAATATGCCTCAGTTTAGAAAATAGGGGAAACACCCCCTAAAAGTCATACAATCTTAACGAAAATCACATCATCAGATTCAGCGCATCAGAGAACCTAATTGTAGAAGTTTCAAGCTCCTATCAACAAAAATGTGGAATTTCGCATTTTTTTTTTGCCAGAAGACAGATCACCACGGATGCGTGTTTATTTGTTTTTTTTTCCAGGAGTGATCGTATCGACTGAGTGGTCCCAGAATCTTGCGAGAGGGCTCATTCTAACTTAAATTAATAGCTCTAATACCCTTTTTAAGTTACCAAAAAATTGGAGGGCACCTAGGCCCCCTCCCACGCTAATTTGTTCTTCAAAGTCACCAGATCAAAATTCTGAGATAGCCATTTTATTCACCATAGTCGAAAAACCTAATAACTATGTCCTTAGGGACGACTTACTCCCCCGCAGTCCCCGTGGGAGGGGCTGCAAGTTGAAAACTTTGACCTGTGTTTACATATAGTAATGGTTACTGGGAAGTGTACAGACGTTTTCAGGGGGATTTTTTGGTTTAGGGGGGAGAGTTGAGGGGGGTGGAGTTACGTGGGAGGATATTTCCATAGAGAGACTTCTCATGGTAGAAGAGAATTTCAATGAAGGGGGGGGGCAGGATTTTCTAGTTTTATTTGAAAAAACAATGAAAAAATGAATATGAAAAGTTTTTTTTTCTACTGAAAGTAAGGAGCAGCATTAAAACTTAAACGGACAAAAATCATTACGCATATGAGGGGTTTGCCTCCTCGTTATACCTCGCTCTTTCCGCTAAAGTGTTTTTAGTAATTTCAACTATTTATTCTACGGCCTTTGTGATTCAGAGGTTATTCTTAAGGTATTGGGACACAATCTAAGCTTTAGTGTAAAGAGCGACGTATCGACGAGGGTTGAACCCTTCATATACGCAATAAAAACATACGAATATAGAAGTTCGTTACTTAAGTTAATTCGCAAGTTACGTATATTTTTTACCAATGAAAACGTTTGTAAAAAATTAAAAGTTCTAGTTGCTTTTTTAAGTAATTAAAAACTTGGAGGGCAACTAGGCCCCCTCCTTCGCGTCTTTTTTCTCAAAATCTTCCGATTAATTGCAATTAATTAATATGCAAATTTTGTTTTAATTATTTATATGCGGAGAGCCAAGATCAAAACATGCATTAATTCTAAAACGTCCAGAAATTAAGTAAAGAAAACACGTTTTTTTTAGCTGAAAGTAAGGAGCAACATTAAAACTTAAAACGAACAGAAATTACATCGTATATGAAAGGGGCTGCTTCCTCATCAACGCCCCACTCTTTACGTTAAAGTTTTTTACTGTTTTAATAAGCAGAGTTAAGAGAAAGAGTCAAACTTTAGCGTAAAGAGTGGGGCGTTGATGAGGAAGCAGCCCCTTTCATATACGAAGTAATTTCTGTTCGTTTTAAGTTCTAATGTCGCTTCTTCCTTTCAGCTAAAAAAAAAAACTTGTATTTGTTTATTTAATTACCAAAAACACCATGAAGTTTTGACCGTAAGTTGTCTATTTTTTTACATTTATATTATCCTCTGTATGAAGGAATGTAGAGAGTAACTGAAAATTTCAAATCAAATATTATTTTGGGCTTACACCCCTCCCCCTCCTATAGAGATATATTTCTGGTGATACGCATTCCTTTAGTAGAGTTTCTACCACCTTATAACTTCAGTAAAATACTAATTGCACAGTAATGTTTACAGGCGAAATTAAAGACAGGGGTCCTTGAAATTCGTAAGTTTTGTTCATTTGAAGCTTCAAACTACCCCTAAAAAATTTACGCTTGTATAAATTTTAACAAATTAGTTAGTTTTGTTCATTTGAAGCTCCAAACTACCCTTAAAAACTTACGCTTGTGTAAATTTCAACACATTAGTAAGTTTTGTTCATTTGAAGCTTCAAACTACCCTTAAGAACTTACGCTTGTGTAAATTTTAACAAATTAGTAAGTTTTGTTCATTTGAAGCTTCAAACTACCCTTAAAAAACTTACGCTTGTGTAAATTTTAACAAATTAGTAAGTTTTGTTCATTTGAAGCTTCAAACTACGCTTAAAAAATAACGCTTGTGTTATTTGAAGATGAAAAATTAATTTTATTATTTTGCATGATCTTTAGAACTTAGAATTTTGCAGTATCAAGTACAACGGAAACAAAAAAAAATTGTTCCCCTTGAATCATATGTCGCTTCATATTTCAAAACCGCAATTTTCAAAATAATTATTTATTTTTTTGTAAAAATCCAACACCAATAACCAATTAATTACCAAAGAAGACTATATCTTCAGATGGAAGTTCTACCATCCTAAGGTGTTTCGGTAAGTTTTGTTTTAGCCTTTTTGCTGATTTTTTTATACACTTTTCATTTTCAAATTCGGCGCCCACTACTTCAAAAACCGCAAAACAGCAAAGGGTGGTCTTTTTCATTGAAATTGGGAAACATGTTCTTTATTCCAAAATTTTTAATTCCTAGTTTTGTAATATAAATCGGGTTGTGAACGTTTCCACTTAAACAGTCAAAACAATCAAATTTCACTGTCCCTGTCCTTAGTACTTTGAAGACTAACATATCACATTACACTTGAAGGGGAACCACATAATCGGTCTGATACGATCATATTAAATATCAAATTTCAGCTCAATTCAATAGTTTCTTCCTCGATTCTTTTAAAACTAGACCAGAATCACAGGGGAACTGTGTGAGGTTTCCTTAACTAATTATCCTCTTGAGAGGGGATATCACGGAATTTCACCTAGCTCCAGGTGTATGCGTCTAAATAGATGATATTCAGTATGTCGTGGAAACAAAATCATAGTTTGTCCTAGAAACTTGAGGAATTAGTAAGGACATGGACTTAGTTCAATGGCTTTTTCTAGTTAACCGTGTCTTAGGTAAATTTTGTGTTTTATTAATATGCTTTTTGGTATACCGATAAAAATTTTCAGTAGGCTGGCCATTGAAGTACAAAGAAAATTGTTCGTTTTAAATATGTCCCCTACAAGTTTGATGTATTTCCCCTTTCAATATTTTATATAAAGTATTCAACGTTCCTCAATCTGTTGAAGATAACTACATGAATATGATTGTTATATATATGTCAAACAGTTCGTGGTAACGAACTGTAGTAAGGAGCGATCCGGCTCAATAGTAACCAAAACTCTAAAAAATTGAATTTTGATATCATTAGCTACATCAAAAGAATCGAATTTTAATGCTGATTTTAAATATATAAGTTTCATCAAGTTTAGTCTTACCCATCAAAAGTTACGAGCCTGAGAAAATTTGCCTTATTTAGGAAAATAGGGGGAAACGCCCCCTAAAGGTCGTATGATCTTAACGAAAATGACACCATCAGATTCAGCGTATCAGAGAACCCTACTGTAGAAGTTTCAAGCTCCTATCTACAAAAATGTGGAATTTTGAATTTTTTGCCAGAAGACAAATCACGGGTGCGTGTTTATTTGTTTGTTTGTTTTTTTGTTTTTTTTTTCCCCAGGGGTCATCGTATCGACCAAGTGGTCCTAGAATGTCACAAGAGGGCTCATTCTAACGGAAATGAAAAGTTCTAGTGCCCTTTTTAAGTGACCAAAAAAATTGGAGGGCACCTAGGCCCCCTCCCACGCTCATTTTTTCTCCAAAGTCAACAGATCAAAATTTTGAGATAGCCATTTTGTTCCACATAGTCAAAAACCATAATAACTATGTCTTTGGGAATGACTTACTCCCCCAAAGTCCCTGGGGGTGGGGCTGCAACTTACAAACTTCGACCAGTGTTTACATATAATAATGGTTATTGGGAAGTGTACAGTCGGTTTCAGGGGATTTTTTTTTGGTTTTGGGGGTGGGGTTGAGGGGAGGGGGCTATGTGGGAGGATCTTTCCATGGAGAAATGTGTCATGGGGGAACAGAAATTCAATGAAAAGGGCGCAGGATTTTCTAAAATTACTATAAAAAAACAATGAAAAAATAAACATGGAAAATTTTTTTTTCAATTGAAAGTAAAGAGTAGCAATGAAACTTAAAACGAACAGAGATTATTACGCATGTGAGGGGTTCTAAAAATACTTTAGCATAAAGAGCGAGGTATTTAGGAGGAGATAAATACCTCGCTCTTTATGCTATAGTATTTTTAGTAATTTCAACTATTCATTCTACGGCCTTTCTGATTCAGGGGTCATTCTTAAAGAATTGGGACAAAACTTGCGATTTAGTGTAAAGAACGAGGTATTAACGAGGGTACAAACCCTCTCATATACGTAATAAAAATTAAAGAATATAAAAGTTTGTTACGTAAGATAATTCTTAAGTTACGTATATTTTTTACTAATAGAAAAATTCGTTAAAAATAAAATTTATAGTTGCCTTTTTATGTAACCGAAAAATTGCATGGCAACTAGGCCTCCTTTCCCATCCCTTATTTCTCAAAATCGTCTGATCAAAACTAAGAGAAAGCCATTTAGCCAAAAAAGGAATTAATATGCAAATTTCATTTTAATAATTTATGTGTGGAGAGCCAAAATCAAACATGCATTAATTCAAAAACGTTCAGAAATTACATAAAAAAAACTAGTTTTTTTAACTGAAAGTAAGGAGCGACATTAAAACTTAAAACGAACAGAAATTACTCCGTATATGAAATGGGTTGTCCCCTCCGCAATCCCTCGCTCTTTACGCTAAAGTTTAACTCTTTGCCACAATTCTGCTTTTTAATACAATTAAAAGCTTTAGCGTAAAGAGCGAGGGATTGCGGAGGGGACAACCCATTTCATATACGGAGTAATTTCTGTTCGTTTTAAGTTTTAATGTCGCTCCTTACTTTCAGTTAAAAAAACTAGTTTTTTTTTATGTAATTCCATACAAATTCGATGTATTTTCCCTTTTAATATGATATGTAAAGTAATAAGAAACTGGCTCAATATGTTAATTACAAAAAAATGATTGCTGAAATTTGCTCCCTATAAATATGCTATAATTTCCTAAAAATATGTCATATACATGATATTAATATCAAATACATGATTATATAGAAATTTAATTAAATATAATGAAAATGCTATGTACACAAGATAATTCAAATTTTGGAATATGTATCTACCGTGTTTGAACCTGCATACCCGTAATAACCGCATACCCAAGAACAAATGCTGTGTGCACAAGATAATTCAAATTTTGGAATATGTATCTACCATTTTTGAACCTGCGTACCCGTAATAGAGTATTAGCCCTATAACTGTAATAAACAACCAAAGGAACTCTTAACTGTGTCTGACACTGGGTGTCAAGCATGAAAATAAAGATTACACATTTTATTTGTACTTATTTGTCTGATATGGGTTAATCTGGCGTATAAGGTCATATGGGATTCCTTGGTAAAGTTTTATTATTTCGTTTATATTTATGTAATCAGTATTATTGGCATTACTATTGATGAATGGACAAGTAAGAGATTCATTGTGTTTGTTTTGTTTTTCAAAACTCTTGCTTTATTACATCTTTTTTGTAGGGTGGAGGAGGTAATTTCTTGTTTCATTTATGGTTAGTCATTTGTTCAACTGTTAAGTCTATGTGGCCATCCCGTTGCAAGGGCTTTTGTGAATGCTTTTTTATTTGTAATACATGAAGTGTAATTAAATCGAATTTGGATCTAGGATGCTCACAAGATGCAGCAATGATTTGTGCATGTGTACAACATGTATATTTCTCTAAAATATCTGTTTATACGAGGCTAATATCGTAAGAGGGGCTGGAGGAGGCAGCATTCAGTAATCTTTGCAATCGAATGACTCATCTTTATAATTGCTAAAATCATGCACTCTATAAAATGAAGCGAGAAGAAAAACATACGTGGAAGACACGTCGCTCTTTACTGAGTGATGACCATTAATATAGTTATGATTGCGGGCGTTATTAATGTAAGCCTCTTAGCTGTCACAAAAATATTTGTGTCTACCTTTATTTTTGTTCCACCAGAAGAATAACACAAAAAGAATTGTAATTAGGTACTAATGTTATGTTTTATATTTAAGGCTAAAACACTGAGTATGTTAATTTTTACAGTCAGTTTATGCTGCCTTATGATACAGGGTAAATACTACTGGGGGGTCATAAATTTGCCCTGGCACATATTTTTATCCTCATTACAGCTATGGTTGTCAATGTAATTTTCACCAGTGTTTTATTTCATTTTTCAGGTGTCCTTTCTATTTTTACTCAGCCAAACAGTGACATAGTTGCTCTTAAAGACTCGGTCGAAGTTGAATTCGACATCAATGTTACTAATATGTCGATTAAACTAACATATTTAAATGGTAATATATCAATACTAGAAGACTCACTGACAAACTTAAATGAAAGTTTCATAATACCATGTGATAAGTTAAAGTATGGTGGTGTGTATATAATTACGGTTAATGATAGTGATGATCTTTTGGAAAGTGATATTATCGTTCTTCATTGGCCAAAGGTTCGATTCGAAGCACCTCATTCGATTGAAATATATAGAAGTGGGTTTGTGTTGACGTTGAGTCTTACCCAAAGTGTTTGTTATGTAGACGATATAGATTTTACACTGGAGCTAGTATTCTGTGGACCAAGAACTGACAACTTATGTGTTCTGCCAGTTTTGCAGAGTTTAAGAACTGTCAATGACTTATACTCTAAGAAGTTGGTTCAACTAAAATATGATTGCCAGACGATTGGAAAGCCTGGTCTGTATTACTTTCAACTTTTGTTTGGACAAGAGGTGGTTGCCAAGAGTGATCCTATATTTGCTAACATCAATGAGGATTACTTTCTTTCATTTGTTGGAAACAGTATATTTCCCTGCGAAGAGGTACGTAATATGTTTACTTTTGATTCTTAATTAAGACTGAATGAAAAAGTAGGTGCTGATAATGTAAAAGCCTTAGAAAATGGCAAAATTTTATATACCGTTTTTAATATTTATGCATGACATGTTTAGCCCACAATTTTTGAAGGAATCCTAATAAGATTGTATAATTTAAATTAAAAATTTCAAGGAGAGAATATTATAAGATATAACGAAAAATTTTATCATTAACTCTTCATTACATTATAATAAAATGATGATTTTCAATGTAATTGGCAATTTGGCATCGATCCTGCCAATTTGGACCTAAACCTGGAATACCTCCTTGCTAGTTCTGTTAAACTCAAATATGACAAAATTGAGAATACAGCTGACAACTTAGGAAAATTGAAGAAATTATTCATGGTACGTTATTATGTACAATTTAAAATGGATCGGAGTTTCAAAATTCAGTTAGGGGAAGGAGCCCTCTGGAAAATTTCATGTCTGATTTCTTCTTGGTCTGAAACAGCCCCAAACATTTTATAGTTCAAAGTTCGTTGGTTTTTATGACTATTCATTTTGTTCTTGGGGAGGGACAGGGATGGTAGTACACGTATCCCCAACAAGATTTTTCCAGGCTTCTACTATTGATTCTATCAACTTCTTTGTTATATATATATATATATATATATATATATATATATATATATATATATATATATATATATATATATATATATATATATATATATATATATATATATAATATATATACAAAAAAAACAAGTTTTTTAAATGAAAGTAAGGAGCGACGTTAAAACTTAAAACGAACAGAAATTACTCCGTATATGAAAGGGGCTTTTCCTCCTCAATGCCCCGCTTTTTACGCTAAAGTTTGACTCTTTCTCTTAACTCTACATTTTAAAACAGTAAAAAACTTTAACGTAAAGAGCGGGGCGTTGAGGAGGAAAAGCCCCTTTCATATACGGAGTAATTTCTGTTTGTTTTAAGTTTTAATGTCGCTCCTTACTTTCATTAAAAAAAAATCGTTTCTTTTTTGTTTAATTTCTGGACGTTTTTGAATTAATGCATTTTATTTATTTTGGCTCTCCGCGCATAAATAATTAAAACGAAATTAGCATATTAATTTTTGGGGGTTAAACGGCTTTTTCATAGTTTTAATCGGAAGATTTGAGAAAAAAGGAGTGAGAGAGGAGGCTTAGTTGCCCTCCAATTTTCTGATTACTTAAAAAGGCAACTATAACTTTAAATTTTTTACGAACGTTTTCATAAGTAAAAAAAAAACAACGTAACTTACGAATTAACTTACGTAGTGAACTTCTATATTCGTATGTTTTTATTGCGTATATGAAGGGGCTCACCCCTCGTCGATACCTCGCTCTTTACACTAAAGCTTAAATTTTGTCCCAATTCCTTAATGACCCCTGAATCACAAAGGCCGTGGAATAAATAGTTGAAATTACTAAAAAAAAACTTTAACGTAAAGAGCGAGGTATAACGAGGAGGTAAACCACTCATATGCGTAATAATTTCTGTTCGTTTTAAGTTTTAATTCTGCTCCTCAATTTCAGTAGAAAAACTTTTAATATTTATTTTTTCATTGTTTTTTTTAAATAATACTAGTAAATCCTGCGCCCCCTCCATTGAAAGTCTCGTCCCCCATGAGAATTTCCTCCAAGGAAAGATCCTCTCACGTAACCCCCCCTCAACTTTCCCCCCAAACCAAAAAAATCCCCCTGAAAACGTATGTACACTTCCCAGTAACCATTACTATATGTAAACACAGGTCAAATTTTGTAGCTTGCAGCCCCCCCCCACGGGGACTTCGGGGGAGTAAGTCGTCCCCAAAGACATAGTTATTAGGTTTTTCGACTATGGTGAATAAAATGGCTATCTCAGAATTTTGATCCGGTGACTTTGGGGAAAAACGAGCGTGGGAGGGGGCCCAGGTGCCCTCCAATTTTTTGGTCACTTAACAATGGCAGTAGAACTTTTAATTTCCGTTAGAATGAGCCCTTTGGCGACATTCTAGGACCACTGAGTCGATACGATCACCCCTGGGGAAAAAAAACACCAAAAAAACAAATAAACACGCATCCATGATTTGTCTTCTGGCAAAAATGCGAAATTCCAAATTTTTGTAGATAGGGGCTTGAAACTTCTACAACAAGGTTATCTGATACGCTGAATCTGATTGTGTGATTTTCGTTAAAATAGTATGACGTTTAAGGGGTATTTCCCCCTATTTTCTAAAATGAGGCAAATATTCTCAGGCTCGTAACTTTTGACAGGTAAGACTAATCTTGATGAAACTTATATATTTAAAATCAGCATTAAAATGTGATTCTTTTGGCGTAACTATTGGTATCAAAATTTTATTTTTTATACTTTTGGTTACTATTGAGCCGGGTCGCTCGTTATTACAGTTTGTTACCACGAACTGTTTGATATAGCCTATATATATATATATATATATATATACATATATATATCTATATATATATATATATATATATATATATATATACATATATATATATAACAAAGAAATTGATAGAATCAATAGTAGAAGCATGGAAAAATCTTGTTGGGGTTACATGTACTACCATCCCTGTCCCTCCCTAAGAACAAAACAAATAGTCATAAAAACCAACGAACTTTGAACTATAAAGTGACTGGGGCTGATTCAGACCAAGAAGAAATCAGGCATGATATTTTCCAGAGGGCCCCTTCCCCTAGCTGAATTTTGGAACCCCGATCCATTTTTAATTTTATATAATAATTTACCATGAATAATACAACTACAGAAGAGAGAACAATGAGGACTTTTTCCCAAGACAGTGAACCAACAAAACCTATTTGAATATTTTGGTCGTATATTTAAGGGCCGTCTTCAGCAAAAAAAAAAAAAAAAAAAAAAAAAAAAAAAAAAAAAAAAAAAAAAAAAAAAAAAAAAAAAAAAAAAAAAAAAAACCCTTACAATAAAAGTTTTCGGTTAAAAATCCATTTTTTAAAAAATAGCCTTGGCATCATTACACCTTAACGAAAAGTTCATCCAAGACTGTGTGATAAAAGCTAACATTTTACAAGCTAAAAAGGTCCATTCATTTCACTAGCTGTATTTATTAAAAATTTGAATAATTTTTTATTGCGATATTTGCCTTCTCTGCAGGTAATCTTGTAGTTCTTTTGGGATTGGGCTTGTTTTTATTTGTTCCTAATTTTGTTTTATTTTGATTTAGGTTATTTTCTATAATTAATTTTGTGTACAGAGGGTTGAGTGTGTATTCACCCAAGTCTCTATTTAGGGATGTATCATTATTTAAGTTTCGTTTGATTTCGATTGCTTCGCGGACAGTTTGTTTGACTCCTAGGTCAATGCTAATTAGAATTGTTTCGTCAAATAGAATATAATGGTTTAGATTTTCAAAAATATGATTGCTTAAAGCTGAATCGAAAGATATGGAGTTATTTTTAGATTTTAATACTTTTTCAAGACTTTCTTTGTGTTGCTGTAATCTTGTTCCTAAATTTTGGTGGGTTCGACCAATATAATAATTTCCACAACTACATGGTATTTGAAGTGGCCCCTGGATTCGTATTTTCTTAATTATGCGTTTTGAGGACGTGAATAAACTTGAATTTACGGTTTACAGAAAACCTACGCATAATAATAAATACCTTCACTTCAAATCTAACCATCCTCCACAGGTTAAAAGAGGTGTGGTAATATCTCTTGTGGATAGAGTACATAATATCTGTTCAGAGCCATATATTAAGAGAGAATTAAATTTTATTACAGACATACTTTTTAGCAACGGGTACCCAATTTCTTTCATATATACTGTTATTGCTCAAAGATTAAAGATGCATTCTTCTAAAACTTTAAATCCCACACCAGTAAACTATTCGAATAAACCCACGAGCCCGATTTACCTACCTTATATTCCAAAAATTACTTCAAAACTGAAAAATGTTTGTTTAAAAAACAATTTACCTGTTGTATTCACAAGTAGTGCACTCAACCATATGTACAGAAAATTAATTATAGAAAATAATCTAATATAAAATAAAACAAAAATAGGAACGAATAAAAACAAGCCCAATCCCAAAGGAACTACAACATTAGCTGCAGAGAAGGCAAATATCGCAATAGGAAATTAGTCCAATGTTTAATAAATACAGCTAGTGAAATGAATGAACCTTTTTCAGCTTGTAAAATGTTTGCTTTTATCACACAGTCTTGGCTGAACTTTTCGTTAAGAAGTATGATGCCAAGGCTAATTTAAAAAAAAATGGATTTTCAACCGAAAACTCTTATTGTAAGTCTTTTATTGTTTTTTTTTTTTTTTGCTGAAGCCGAAATATTCAAATGAGTTTTGTTGGTTCTCTGTCTTGGGAAAAAAATCCTCATTATTCTGTCTTCTGTAGTTGTAGTATGGGTAGGCAGTGTGGTCTTTGTCATTATTTACCATGAATAATTTCTTCAATTTTCCTAAAGTATCAGCTGTATTCTCAATTTTTGTCATTTTTGAGCTTACCAGAACCAGCAAGCAGGTATTACAAGCTTAGGTCCAAACTGGCAGGATCGATGCCAAAGCGCCAATTATTCATTATTAGTGGAATTATTAGTGAAATTCATTATTTATTCAATTATTAGTGAAATTCATTATTTTATTATAATGTAATGTAAATAGTCTAGAATGTCTAGGATGAAACTGCACATAGTCCTGAATATCGCTCTTTATTTTCTTTTGAATTTGCTCTTCGCAATTTCACTCTTTTCATATTGCTATATTATATGAACTAATTTTGGTACAATTTAAAATATTGCTGCCTATAGAGAAAAAATGTTTGTCCCAAAACTGAGCAGCTTTGCTACTACTACAGCCGCCTGAGGCCAACACAGCTACGCACGCTCCTCCTCCAACCTAATCTATTTAAAGCCTCCCTCTTATACCCTCCCAGGAAGTTCCCATTTCCTTTAAATCTTTATTTATGACATCCTCCGAACCCAGACAAGGACGACCTGCTTTCCGTGTAGCCCCAAACGGTTGGCCAAAAAGGTAATCTT
The DNA here is from genome assembly GCF_032884065.1 of Artemia franciscana. Lineage (NCBI taxonomy): Eukaryota > Metazoa > Arthropoda > Branchiopoda > Anostraca > Artemiidae > Artemia > Artemia franciscana. Next base: position 32,316,042 of record NC_088880.1, on the reverse strand, counting down.
TGCTACTGCTGCACTGAATATAATTTTAATTCTGTGATAATAGCCTTACCTAAGAATTGGGTTACTATCCTTTATGATCTAAAACTGGGGAAGTAGCTTGCAAATCTTTTTAACATTGAAATTCCAAAACACTTCCTTTAAGGAAACTATTGGAATTGTACACATTGTATGCGGGGGCGTAATTTGCTATGGTGCAGAGAGGCAACTTCCCCCTCCAGACCCAAGTTTGCCTCACCAGACCTCAGTTTGCTCCCCCCCCCCACCCCGAAGCTGAAATTTAGTTTCTGTAAAAAATCATGTAAAAATTAAGATAATTCTGCATAATTCAAGTATCCAGAGAAGCAGGTCAGTTTTCTTTAGTATATATTTGCCTTTATTGTACACTTGATGATGATGACAAACACTATATTTTTGATGATGACAATTACTGTATATGTGGTCGAAGTATCCACATTTTTTTGTCTTTTTTCACTGTCTAATAAATGAACTTATCCCCACTTGAACGTTTATTTGCTCGTCATAGAAAGGCAGTGTGGTCTTGGAAAAAATACTTAATTTAAGGTATTATGTCGAAAAGAAGCTTTAGCAAATTAAATTTAAACAAAGACTACCTTAGAAATGCGATGGAAGATCAGAACATGAGACACTTGATGATGATGACAATCACTGTATTTCCGATGATGGCAATTACTGTATATGTGGTCGAAATATCCTCACTTTTTTGTCTGTTTCCATTGTCTAATAAATAGATTTATCCCCACTTTAACGTTTATTTGCTCTTCATAGAGGGGCAGTGTGGTCTTGGAAAAAAAATACCTAATTTCAATTATTATGTGGAAAAGAAGCTGTAGCAAATTAAAGTTAAACAAAAACTATCTTAGGAACACGATGGCAAAGCAGGGCATGAGACACTTGAGCATAACTTCTATAAGACGTAAAATGGCTTCAAAACTCTGATCTGAAAACATTTGCTTCATTAAAAGCACATAAAGCTAAGTTTTAGTGTACAGCATAGAAATTATATATAGAAATAATTCAATTTGTACAAAATCTGTGCAACCAATAAAACACTGTTACGTGGAATCTTAGAGTTTATGTTTGAACCTTGCTGTACTTACTAGGATTTACAGAAGAAAAATATTAGAAATAGTAAAACAATTAGTTATAAATATTACCCTAGAAGCCGGCATGTCTAGATCTATCTGTGCTTATTGCGAAATCCCATCCCCCTCCCGCCCCAAACTGACTTCGTTTTATGTTTAGAAACTATTTTTCAACATAAAAAAATAAATATATTCTCATGTTTCTAATGGTGGGGAGACCTTGTGAAACTGACAATTTTCTTTTTAGTTTTGTATTTGTTTTTGTATTTGGTATTTTGCGATCTCTCAGTTATCGTTGACACTATTATTTATTGCAAAACCTATTATACACTAGCTTCTGGGTGTGACAGAAGAGCAAAGAACAAAATAGAAAAAAGAAAAGAAAACAAACTGGACTCGTAACAGAAAATAGAAACCACACTATATCAAATGACAAATAAGAGGAAAGAGTACAGTATATGAGAACTCTCAGTTCGGAGCTATTAAATCAAACACTTCGTGGTAACGAACTGTAGTAAGGAGTGACCAAGCTCAATAGTAAACGGAACTCTAAAAATCGGAAGTTTCATGTTAATAGATCGTCAAAAGAATAAGATTTTTATGCTGATTTTAAATATACAAGTTTTACCATCAAAAGTTACAAGCCCGAGAAAATTTGCCTTATTTTGGAAAATAGGAAGAAACACCCCCTAAAAGTCATAAAATCTTAACAAAAATCACACCAGCGCATTCAGCGTATCAGAAAACCCTACTGTAGAGGTTTCAATCTCCTATCTAGAAAAATATGAAATTTTGTATTTTTTGCCAGAAGACCGATCACTGATGCGTGTTTTTTTGTTTTTTTTCCCATGGGGGATCGTATCGACCCAGTGATCCCAGAATGTCGTGACAGTGCTAATTCTAACGGAAATTAAAAGTTCTAGTGCCCTTTATAAGTAACCTACAAAATTGGAGGGCACCTAGGCCCCTTCCCACACTCATTTGTTTCCCAAAATCAACGGATCAAAATTTTGAGATAGCAATTTTGTTCAGCATAGTCGAAAAATCTAATGACGGGACTGCTTACTCCCTCACAGTCCCCAGGAGAGGGGCTGCAAGTTACAAACTTTGACCATTGTTTACATATAGTAATGGTTATTAGGAATTATATAGATATCTTCAAGGGGATTTATTCTACGGTCTTTGTGATTCAGGGGTCTTACTTAAAGAATTGGGACAAAATTTGAGCTTTAGTGTAAAGAGCGAATCATTAACAGAGGGGGAAATCCCTCATACGTAATAAAAATATGCGAATATAGAAGTTCCTTACGTACGTTAATTCGTAAGTTACGTGTATTATTTACTAATAAAAACGTTTGAAAAAAATTAAAAGTTCTAGTTGCCCTTTTAAGTAACCAAAAGATTGCTGGGCAGCTAGGCCTCCTTCCCCACCTTTTTTTTCTCAGAACCGTCCGATCAAGACCAAGAGAAAACCATTTATCAAAAAAAAATTCATATGTAAATTTCATTTTAATTATTCATGTGTGGAGAGCCAAAATCAAAATACGTATTAATTCAAAAACGTTCAGAAACTAAATGAAAAAAGCAAGGTTTTTTAACTGAAATTAAGGAGTGACATTAAAACTTAAAGCGAACAAAAATCACTCTGTATACGAAAGAGGCTGTTCCCTCCTCAACGTCCCACTCTTTACGCTAAAGTTTTCTACTGTTTTAAGAAGTAGAGTTGAGAGAAAGAGTTAAAGTTTGATAGCGTAAAGAGCGGGGCGATGAGGAGGATACAGCCTTTTTCATATACGGAGTAATTTTTGCTCCTTTAAAGTTTTAATGTCGCTCCTTACTTTGAGTTTAAAAAAAATTGTGTTTTTTTTAATTTAATGCACAATAGCAGAGAGTACCAACGTATCTTTCTATTGTTTTTCAAACAGTTCGTGGTAACAGTTCGTGGAACTGTAGTAAGGAGCGACCTGGCTCAATAGTAAACGAAACTCTAAAAAATGGAACTTCGATACTAAAAGATATATCAAAAGAATCAGATTTTTATGCTGATTTTAAATATATAAGTTTCATCAAATTTAGTCTTTGTCATCATAAGTTGCCTTATTTTGGAAAATAGGGGGTAACACCGCCTAAAAATCATAGGATCTTAATAAAAATCACACCGTCGCATTCAGCATATCCGAGAACCCTATAGAAAAAATTTTAAGGTCAAATCTACAAAAATGTGGAATTTTATATTTTTTCCCAGAAGACAAATCACGGGTGTTTTTGTTTTTGTTTTTTTTTTCCCAGGGGTCATCGTATCGACCAAGTGGTCCTAGAGTGTTGCAAGAGAGCTCATTCTAACGGAAATGAAAAGTTCTAGTGCCCTTTTTAAGTGACCCAAAAAATTGGAGGGCACCTAGGCCACCTCCCACGCTCATTTTTTTCCCAAAGTCAGCGGAACAAAATTTTGAGATAGCCATTTTGTTTCGCATAGTCGAAAACCATAATAACTATGTCTTTGGGGATGACTTACCCCCCGCAGTCCCTGGGGGAGGGGCTGCAAGTTACAAACTTTGACCAATGTTTACATACAGTAATGGTAACTGGGAAGTGTACCGACGTAATCAGGGGGATTTTTTTGGTTCGGGTGTGGGGTTCAGGGGAGGGGGCTATATGGGAGGATCTTTCCTTGGAGGAATATTTCATGGAGGAAGAGAAATTCAATGAAAAGGGCGCAGGATTTTCTAGCATTACTATTTAAAAAAAAATGAAAATATAAACATGAAAAAGTTTTTTCAATTGAAAGTAAGGAGAAACATTAAAACTTAAAACGAATAGAGATTATTACGCATATGGGGGGCTCTAAAAATGCTTTAGCATAAAGAGCTAGGTATTTAGGAGGAGATAAATACTTCGCTCTTTATGCTAAAAAATTTTAAAGTAATTTCAACTATTTATTCTACGGCCTTTCTGATTCAGGGGTCTTTTTTAAAGAATTGGGACAAAACAATATTTCGTGTGAAGAGCGAGGTATTAACGAGGGGACCAACCCCCTCATATATATAATCAAAAATATAAGAATATAAAAGTTTGTTACGTAAGTTAATTCTAAGTTACGTATATTTTTTACTAATAAAAACGTTCGTTAAAAATTAAAAGATCTAGTTGCCTTTTTAGGTAGCCGAAAAATTGGAGGGCAACTAGGCCTCCTTCCCCACCCCTTATTTCTCAAAATCGTCTGATCAAAACTAAGAGAAAGCCATTTAGCCAAAAAAAAGAATTAATATGCAAACTTCATTTTAATAATTTATGTACGGAGAGCCAAAATCAGACATGCATTAATTCAAAAACTTTCAGAAATTAAATAAAAAAAACAAGTTTTTTGAAATGAAAGTAAGGAGCGACATTAAAATTTAAAACGAACAGAAATTACTCCGTATATGAAAGGGGCTTTTCCTCCTCGACACCCCGCTCCTTGCGCTAAAGTTTGATTCTTTCTCGCAACTCTATTTTTAAAACAATAAAAAACTTTAGCGTAAAGAGCGGTGTGTCGAGGAGGAAAAGCCCCTTTCATATACGGAGTAATTGCTGTTCGTTTTAAGTTTTAATGTCGCTCCTTACTTTCATTTCAAAAAACTTGTTTTTTTTTATTTAATCACAAAATGAAATCACAGATTCTTCAGGGTCAGTGCCTCCGAACCTTCAATCTATTCTTGAATGTCGGATGAGAGAATTTAAATATTTAGTAAAGAAGCAGAGTGAGTTTTTTTTATTTGACTTACAAGAAATCTTCCAAATGGGAAATACGATATAAAATGTGGGGAAGCTTCAATAAATTAAGAATAGATGCAAGATGATTTCGGCAGAGCACAATCATACAGCAAGTATGGATCCATATGCAGCAGCATTTATATGAACGATGGCTGATCATGAGTCAGTTGAATCATTAATCTTAATGATTAGCCGATCTGTAAGCCGAATGGATTGCACGTGTATTCGGCAGAACGCAGTCATACAGAAGAACAAGCATACAGCAAGTATGGATCCATACTCAGCTGCAATTGTATGAACGATTTGGCTGATCAGGATTCAGTTGCATCATTAAACTTAATGATTAACCGATGTGTAATCTGAATGGCACATGTAAGGAATAAGGCTTCTTTTATAGGTCTAATTTAGCATAGACATAGACATAGACATAGACATTTTTTATTTTCATCCAAAACATATAATTTTGTCTCTTAAGACAAAAGAGTCCTGATTGTGGCCGCAATTCTAACCACCATAAATCTGCTAAATCATTTCTTCAAATGATTTTGAAGAAAGAAAAAAAAATCCTTGGGGGGAGGGTAAAAAAACAAAATAATTAACATTAAATAATCAATAAATAAATACCCTTTCTTCCTATCACACTTCTCTTCTTTTTAAAAAATGGAGTTTAACCATTCTTTGAATGATGCCAGACTTATTGCCGCTCTGAACAATTCTGGAAGGTCATTCCAGACGCTGACACCTATGTTCCTGAGAACAAATCCTGCTCTCGTTGTATTTCTTCTCTCGTGAGTCAAATCCTTCGAATTCCGGTTAAAATAAGGGTGATAAAACGAGTTAGTTTAAAAAGAAAAATCATAAAAGTACTCAGGGCTTACCTTATTTACACTTTGAAAAACAACGTAGTAATCACGAAGCTCGCATATGTTCAAAATATCATTCTTTCTAAATGATCAGAAGCAGTGCTTTGTTTTGTATTATTTGATTTCTTTTATAATTCATCACGAAATTGCTTGCCCAAACAGAACAACCGTACGTGATGTAAGGGTGCACAATTTGACAACTGCTACCGGCAACACTTTTTTCAGCCTCCTCATCACTCCAATCCTCTAGCTGCTTTTGCCGACACTATTTCACCATGCTTCTTCCAAAACAAATTCCAATCAATATAAAATCCGAGATATTTACAAAAAAAACACATGTGTTATGCTAACACCGTTATAAAGCACATTTTCAAGAAGTTCATGTACACCAGTTCTACTAAACACCATAAAATTCGCTTTTCTTGGATTTACTGCGAGGGAGCTTAGAGCTGTAAAAACATGAAGCCGACTAAGGACGTGGTTCGCTTTTTGCACAACCTCTTTTGAAGTCCGGGCAAACACTGTGATAGCTGTATCATCGGCTGAAGTGGTTAAAACTGAATCATTTAGATAAATTGAAGAGTATTCACATATACCAAGAAGAGTAACGGGCTAAGGACTGATCCTTGGGGAACACCACAATTTATAGGCATAGCTGCACTAGATATATCAATCATCACCACCTTCATTGATCTTCCCCACAGATAAGACCGAAACCAACTTAATGCTGTATCTTTAATTCCAAGGTTCCGCAGTCTTTTCAGTAGAACTTCAAAATCCACAGTGTCAAACGCCTTCTTCAAATCAAAAAAAATAGTTAGAGGGATCAAATTATTTTCTAACGCACTATTTACACAATCTAAAAGGTGATGAACGGCATGCACTGTAGAATGACCTTTTCTAAAACCAAACTGCGAATCTGACAAAAACCCAAGCGAATTCATGTACTCGTATATTTTCTTATACACTACTTTTCCATAAATTTTTGAGAAGAGCGGTAGAATAGATATTGGTCTCCAGTTGGAAATATCTCTTTTATCACCTCCTTCATGAAGGGGTATAACTTTTGTCCGCTTTAGTTCGTCAGGAAACACACCTTTTTGAACAGATAAATTGACTAGATATAATATCACAGGTAAGAGATACGCAGCAACTGCTTTAAATTCTTTAATGTTTAGGCCATCAACACCAGCTGCATTAGATTTGATCGATTTCACTGCTTGGGTAATCTCATCCATAGTACATTCGGTAAAGTAAAATGAGTAATGAATACCGCGGTTATCATCAAACTCCTCAGTATCTAGCTGTCCGCTTTGATCTTTTGCCTCTTGGTTTATTTGCCATCCTATTTTGGTAAAAAACTTACAAAACTCTTCACTAACTTCTTGCCTCCCACTCACAGTTCTTTCACCTATGACTAACTTATCAGTTGATGCTGAGTCCTTACCATGGCCGAGAACGCTTTTAATAGTGAGCCAGGTCCCTCTAATGTCTCCTTTCTGCGATTTTAATTTCTCTCCGAGATACTCCCTCATTGTCGTGCAGAATTCACCCTATTTCTTGCCTTTCTGTACTCTTCCCAACTGTCATCACTCTCACAATTGAGTTAATCTGAGAATAATTGGTCTCTCTTCTTCATCATTTCCAGTATCTCTTCCGTAATCCATGGCTTCCGCAGTTGGTTTTTCTTCTTAGTTGCAGTTTTTAACGGGAAACACTGATCATAGATGGGAGACAAAATACTCATAAATTTATCAAAAGCAGTCAAGGGGTCTTCTTTCTCCGCCATGACTTCTTGCCATGATACTTTGCTGATTTCATCTTTAAATTTCCTGGGATTTTCACCTTTCATCATTCTGAATTGAAGCTTAGTAGTGGTTTTATGTTTAAAGCCAAATCTTTTAATGGTGCAAAATACTGGTAGATGGTCAGACCCAGGGTGTAAGACAACGTCAGCACAGCACTCGACAATTGCATCCGAAGAAAGAAAGATATTGTCAATCAGGGTTGCCGAATGATTTGTTATCCTAGTTGGGATTGAAACTGCGAGATAAAGATTATGTGAAAGCATAAGGTTAAAAAAAATCAAGGATTACTCCTTCTAGATTTTAAACATCAAAGTTAAATTCCCCTAAAAAAAAATACATTGGAGTATAGTACTTGACATTCTTTGAAGAAATCCATCGAATTCTCCAAAAAATTCATCTGGGTTTGCGATGGGCGGCCGGTAAACCAAAGAAATGATGAACTTTCTATTTTACTCTAACTCTATTTATATTGATAAAGTTTCGAGCTTACCTTCATTCCAGAGAGTTAAATCATCTCGAACTACGTAATCCAAAGAATTTGCTAGCAGAAAAGTCAAACCTCTTCCTCTCATTGAACTCCTTGATTTTGATACAAGTTTATAGCCTGGAAAAAAATGTGACGAGAGGAAAGTGTCTTGAGTTACGAACGACTTGCAAATCCCTAATACTTCTACCTTATTTTTATAAAGATCTAGTAGACGGACGACCTCATGGTGGTTAGAATTCAGATGACAATTCCACTGAGCCACAGTCAAAGACACAGATTGCGCAGGCATTTCAATATCACTTTACCGAATATATTTGCTACTCCGCAGCGGCTTAAATTGATGACCCACAAAATCATTCGCTACCGATAACGACAAAACATCTTCAATACAAAATGGCGAATTTTGCAACAAGTCCAAACGGGACTGCTGCATATCATTATTTACTCGAACAGCCATTCATAATATAGTACAGACCGCCATTTGACGGTATAAAATATACAGAAGAGGGATAATGAAAAAACAAAAAATATTGTAAACTCCAACAAGAAAAAGAAAAAAATGATACTGTACTCACTCGAGCTTCCTCGAGACCTGGGCAACGAATGACTGTTGCCTGCTTGTTCTTCGCCGTTCCCCGTACTGTTTCACCGTTTTTATTAGGACTGTGATCTCCACTTTATTCTTGCGAAGTTTATTTGAAAGGAGGATCTTTGAAGTAGGTACATCTAGAATTAAAACATCCCTGGTGACTCTATTGAAGTCCCCCTTGGTCCAGAATATTTAATCTGTCAGTCTTGATGACGTTGGATGACTTTTTTCAGCTTTCCCCTTTTTGGAAGTCAGGGAACTTAGTTTCATCAGCTTTTGTGTAAATTTTATTTTAATGAGTTTGTATATTTGAAATTACCATGTAAAGTTGATTTTTTATTTACGTATTCTTGTCAAAACTTTTGTTTTAGTGTTTCATACAAGAGTCACTCCTTTCCTATAGTTCATTACCACAAACTGCGTGACAAACTCATCGTGGCACATTTCTATTCAAACTGAAAAATTGCTAGTGATACTAAATAAAGCAAATATTGTGATTTCGGGCCTATTGATAAGTTTAGGGACACATTTTCCGCGGTAAAGACAATATTTTGATAAATTATCATTTACTTCCCCATTTTGCATTAATATTTGGAGCGGCAGGGCTATTCCTTTTCCAATATTTTTGTTGTACATTAACAATATTAGAAGACGCTACTTCTGCTTCAGAAAAAAAAATTATGCTTCAGTCAGGAATATTCAAAGATAAAAAAAAATATTGCAGATAATTTTGTTAATACAAACAACAAGACGTCATTAGTGTAGGCCTAAGCAGTAGTGAAGATAAACCAAACAACCGACAAATTATTATTTTTACAGTCCGCAATTTTCTCTTTTCTTTTGTTTATAAATAATTCTGAGATCACGCAGGCTAAATATGACAAAATAAAAAAAAAATCGCGAAGAAGAGAGTGAGAACAACAAAAGCCAGTGAAAAACTTTAAATCTTATGCAAATATTTCAGTCAGTTGACCACCCTCAGTGCAAAATAATACCGATCAAACAGTTCGTGGTAACGAACTGTAGTAAGGAGCGACCCGGCTCAATAGTAACCAAAACTCTAAAAAATAGAATTTTGATATCAATAGCTACGTCAAAAGAATCGCATTTTAATGCTGATTTTAAATATATAATTTTAATCCAGTTTAGTCTTACCCGTCAAAAGTTACGAGCCTGAGAAAATTTGCCTTATTTTAGAAAATAGGGGAAAACAACCCCTAAAAACCACAGAATCTTAATGAAAATCACACCATCAGATTCAGCGTATCAGAGAATCTTATTGTAGAAGTTTCAAGCTCCTATCTACAAAAATATGGCAGATCACGGGTGCGTGTTTATTTGTTGTTGTTTTTTTCCCAGGGGTGATCGTATCGACCCAGTGGTCCTAGAATCTTGCGAGAGGGCTCGTTCTAACGGAAATGAAAAGTTCTAGTGCACTTTTTAAGTGACCGAAAAATTGGAGGGCACCTAGGTCCCCTCCCACGCTAATTATTTTCCCAAAGTCACCAGATCAAAATTCTGAGACAGCCATTTTATTCAGCGTAGTCAAAAAACCTTATAACTATGTCTTTGGGGACGACATACTCCCCCAAGTTCCCGTGGGAGGGGCCTAGTTACAAACTTTGACCAGTGCTTACATATAGTAAGGGTTATTTGGAAGTGTACAGACGTTTTCAGGGGGATTTTTAGGCTGGGGGAGGAGTTGAGAAGAGGGGGATATGTTGTTGGAACTTTCCTTGGAGGAATTTGCCATGGGGGAAGAAAATTGTTCATGAAGGGGGCGCAGGATTATCTAGCATTATTTAAAAAAAAATACAACGAAAAAATAAATATGAAAAAGTTTTTTCAACTGAAAGTAAGGAGAAGCATTTAAATTTAAAACGAACAGAAATTATTACCCATGTGATGGGCTCACCTCGTCCTAATACCTCGCTTTTTTTAAAGCTAAAGTATTTTTATTAACTTCAACTATTTATTCTACGGGCTTTGTGATTCAGGGGTCATTCTTAAGAAATCGGAACAAAATTTAAGCTTTAGTGTAAAGAGCGAGGTTCTGACGAAGGGGTGAACCGCTTTGTATACGTAACAAAAACATGAGAATACAGAAGTTCGCTACGTAAGCTAATTTGTAAGTTACGTATATCTTTTACTAACAAAAACATTCGTAAAAAAATTAAAAGTTCTAGTTGCCTTTTTAAGTAACCAAAAATTGGAGGGCAACTAGGCCTCCTCCCCCGCTCCTTTTTTTCTCAAAATCATTTGATCAAAACTATGAGAAAGCCATTTAGCAAAAAAATATGCAAATTTCGTTTTAATTATTCATCTGCGGAGAGCCAAAATCAAAACATGCATTGATTCAAAAACATTCAGAAATTAAATAAAAAAAACAAGTTTTTTTTAACGGAAAGTAAGGAGCGGCATTAAAACTTAAAACGAACATAAATCACTTCGTATATGAAAGGAGATACTTCCTCATCAACGCCCCGCTCTTTACACTGAAGTTTTTTACTGTTTTAAAAAGTAGAGTTAAGAGAAAGAGTCAAACTTTAGCGTAAAGAGTGGGGCGTTGATGAGCAAGGATCTAGTTTCATATAAGAAGTAATTTCTGTTCGTTTTAAGTTTTAATGTCGCTCCTTACTTTTCGTTAAAAAAAACTTTTTTTATTTAATAAAAATATAAAAACCAAACCTTAAAAGAAACACAAAACTAAAATAAGATAACCTTTTCAAAGTAACGGTGAAAGGGTAACTGAAATCAAAAATAGCAAGACTAAATAGCATTTAATAATTTCATGTTATGTAAAGCACTCTTAAAAGCTAATCGCTTGCCAGGTAGGATATTATCAAAGGTTCTACTTGATTGTGAAACATAATTTTGTGGACGAATGTAAAAACGATCAGAATTAATAATCTAATTTTAAATGGGACTTTCGCATTTATAAATGGGAAAAGTTTCTCCAGTGTCTTTATCGAGGGCGACCTTTAGGTAAATATGCTTCTTTATTTCAACTATCTCCCTAAAAACTGGCGCGAAAGATTTAACAGGGACAGTAATGGGGTATTATCAAACAAAATGAAATGATTCGGGTTGTCATAGACACGTTGAGCCAAAGTGGAATAAAAATCTCAGGCCTTTGTCGTAGCTCCATAGCTATGTCGATTGAGGACCTGTGTTCCGATAACCTCCCCTCTACTGGTGTTGGGTTCTACCAAAATAAAAACAGCCACAAGAATAGCTAATTCGATAAACACCATTACCCAGAATGGGGCTGGTTTTGTCTTTGACGCTGTTGAAAAAGCTCTGTATTTATTTGAATTTTTAAAGACGACATTAAGACTATGTTTTTTAGGATTCTTTGAAGTTTGTCACTCAATTTTGTAATATAACGTAAAACAGTGAGAATTTTCTTATCACCCATCGAAGGGACAATATCAGTTGAGGTTTGTAGAGTTGATGCATTCTTTTCTGCCTTTTTTGTCTTTTGTCTGTGATAGTAATTTCAAGTAATTTTATGGGATATCCGTTGCAAAATAAAATATCCTTAAGATACTTCAATTTTGGGACTATGTGAGGCTCTGAGCATATTCTTACTACGTAGTCAAACAAAGAAGAAGCTGCTCCTCTTTTCACGCAGAGAGAGTTGTTGCCTTGTTGGAGGAAAAACACAAATACCTACCATTATGTGTAGGCTCTCTAAAAGTAGAAATTTCAAGGCTAAGAGACGTATTGAAAATTAAGACGTCTAGAAAAGGCAGTTAGTGGTTATCTTCTAGCTCTAAGGTGAACTGAAGATTAGAGTCCAAAGTGATTAAATGAGTCAAGAAGGAGTCACGTGACTCCTGTCCATGATCCCACACCGAAATAGCATCATCCACAAACCGACCTCACAATCGGTGTTTCAGAGGATAAGCTCTCTGACCTCAAGTTTCACTAAATTCCATATAAAAAGTTGCCAAAAACGGTGAAAGGCTTGTACCCATTGGGAGACCCATAATTTGAGTGAAAAACTGGTTATTGGATCGGAAATATAAGGAAGAACTATCGCAAAGACGGACGAGACTCGTAAAAGTATCTATATCTAGTGTTTTCTAGTCTATTTGTTCAATATTATCTTCGAATTTCCTTTGAAGAGCATGTTCACATTTTTTCAATGTTATAAGATGTATACATAGAAATGAGATCGAAACTGACCAAAATAGTACCTTTTTTATTTCAAGGTTTTTTAATTTTTAAACAATTTGAACTGAATTTTTAACGTATGAGGTTTGCGTTTGCATAATTTGATGAAAAAGTTTTCACAACAATTTTCCCAATCTGGTACCCGGAGAGCTATAAGAAGCCACAATTTGACGTAGAAGATCTCCATTTTTTTGGATTTTTGGGAAACCGTAAAATTTGGGAGCAGAGCAACCTTTAAAATAAAACAAAATTCCTAGCTCCCTTCGTATTACACGGGTGAACTTTTTGAGTGAGTCTGAATCTACAGGCATATAAGTATGAGTGTTGGATAAAATATCAGTAACTTTTGGTTATATGAAGTTTTATCAAGGATAACAATTTAATTCCCTTTGCAGCTCAGGTGATAATATGTGATAATAATATTATCACATATGATTATATATATGACATATATATATATTATCATATATGATAATAATAATGTGGGTCTTTTCTGAAATGTTTAAGAATTAGTGTCTCCTGATATTTTTAGCTTGAGGAATGCGGAGTGAAATCGAGGATATCCAGCTAGTTGGATATTATCATATCCAACTTCCTGCTAGTTGGATATTGTCATCTGATTTTTCATATTGTCAACTTTCTGAAACATCTATTTTACTCTCTGATAGCCTTTTGTATGCCTTTTAGAAGAAGTATTAAAGAAACCATTAAGCTTGTAATTCGAAACCTTGCTATAAAGATTTGAATTGCATATGCTTTGCTTGCATCACAGATTTCGGTCAGTTTCACCTTTCCAAACTTTACAACAGTCTAACTGTGTTCGCACCTATCCTCAAAGTAAATCTAGATTCTCCACATCACCTCGGGAACCAAAGATGCCAGCTTTTTGATTCTTGTTTGATCATATCTCAATTATTGCCTCTGTTAAAGGTATGATACAAATATTCGCTTAAAGGTCGCCCTCAATAGAGACGCTGGTCCCATTTATGATGAAATTGTTAATTCTGATCGTTTTTACATCCGTCCACAAAATTATATTTCGCAATGAAATAGATCTAGTCCAGGACTTTTAGGGTTTGACCCGGACAAAATTGCAATATAAACGAAAATGGTACCAAAATGATCAGAAAAAATTCTGTACAACATACTAAAAGTCCCCATAAATCCGAGTGGGGCGAGTACCCGAAAAACAGGGGGAAAGGGGGAAATGCGGGGGAAAATGGGAAAAATGCCGAACATGCCCAGAAAATAGTTTAAAGTGAGTTTTCTGGGGTTTTCACATACGCTGATTACGAAATTGAAATCTAAAATTCAGTATAGAAAAAGAGTACTACGGAAAACGGGGGAACAGGGGAAAGAGGGGAGAAAAGAGAAGAATACAGGGTAGGGGTAGAAAGCGGTTTGAAAGATATTTTCTGGGGTATTCCTATCTGGTGATTACGAAATTGAGAAATAAAATGATATAGAAAAAATCGATTAACATAAAACGGGGAAATGGGGGGGAGGGGAAAAGGGAAATATACAGGGTAGGGGTAGAAAGCATGTGGAAATGTGTTTTCTGGGGTTTTTCTATCTGCTGATAACGAAACTGACCCCTAAAATGAAGGAAAGAAAACGAGAACCATGAAAACCGAACAAAACTGGAGGAAACAACGGAAAAGGGGAAGGGAGGCCTGACTCCTGAGCCAGCTGCTAATGGCTAATAAGTAGGCCTATGGACAAAATAACTCGCTTAAGTATCAAACTTTTACTTTCTTGAATCACAGACATTTCTTACAACCATTTGAATTACTAAACATAAAGAAAACAACCGCTTGGCAGTTATATATAAAATGGCTATTATATGTAAAATTTGCACTTTCGAAGGCAGTATAGTTGACTTGAAAAACACAGCATTGATATCACTAGTCGAGCTCCTCTTCTTCGACAATCTCGTTGTCCCTGTTCAAACAGTTGATACCCTGACATTCTCCGCACGCGAACGTACACGCTAATTCATTTTTCTTGCAGCTGCATCGCGAGTTCTCGCAGCCGGTCTTACAGTTGCATCTCACGACACTCAAAAGAGTCTGAGGTGCGGGCAACAAATGGGTCATCACAGGTGAGTATTTATGGTCTCTGAGGACCCAACCCCAGTCAGCCGGGTCGAGGTCAGCTGGTTCCCCTTTCCAAAGGGATACCTGGAGGCGCACTCGCTGGGAGTGGAATGAAGCTGCAGCTTCGGTTGGCGGAAGCCTTTCAGGCTTAACAAACGCCGTAGTATTAGACGAAGAAACTTTTTCCAAGAAAATTCGATGTCGCAGCTTAGTGAGATCTTCGTTTGGTCGTGCTTTATACAAGCTGAGGAGAAGATATTCACCCGCTTTCACAATTTCATCTTTGGACGATGATTCATCCAGAAACACTTTGCATTTTTTTCTGAACACTTCGCTCTTCTTCAAAAGAGGTAGCACAGCTTGCTTTCCAAGTCCGAAAACTCGTGAGGTCGTGTCACATCCCAAGAGTGCGTGCCCTACCAGAAGCAGCCTGGGTACTTCTCCCATTTTTTTTGCACTTCGTTGAGGCACCAGAACCGTGTTATCGCTTCTTTTGCGTTCGTTGACGATTCGAAGTAAAGTGTTTTTGCATTAGGCGGGAGGTGATACAAGAGTATAATCAGAAGGTCAGTGTCGTTGCCAAGAACTATTGTTTCAGAGTTTTCTGCTTTCGTTACGGCAGTCTTCACAATTAGATAGTCAGCATCGTCCTTCGCATGGACGACTTCAAATCCTTTGGCTCTGAGTTTTTCCCCGATGTAGCTTATAATTCGCTGTTTGTTCTGAGAGTTGCTCAAAAACTCTTCCTTCTTTTTCTGGAGCTTCATCCCTAAACTGAAATCGATCACTTGATGCTGGCTTCCCTTACACCGTCGGTTGTGCGTAGCATCTTTCGTGGCTGGACCAGCGCTGTATCCATCGAAGACAACAGTAGGGGAGGTACAGTGTCGAGTAACGAAACTAACATAGCTGTCACAGATTGAATCATAAGTATCACCAATCTTCCAAGGTACTTGCTGAAGCAGCCAACCTCCGTCAACTACAGTGACACGATCTGACACTGGCAGGTGGTGAATCGAGTCCGTGTTCGCTTCTTTCCATATTGCTTTCGCTAGTGCAGGTTTGTCTGGCTGACGCATTATGCCAGGATTCTCAAACAAAGCGGGCGGATAACTGCACAGTTCGTAACGTAGAGTTTCTGCCATGTCATTTTCAGGTGTATGGGCAGATGTATGCTTAATCTTGATAAAACGCAACTAATAACCATTAATTCGGGCACCCAGGGAAAATAATGAATTAAACTTGGCTTAGTACTGAAAGAAGAGTTGCCGATACGCAAAATTATGCTTGACTTAAAAAAAAATCTCGTCGTACCTTGATTTACCCTGCTACCATGTCACATGTGTAAGCATCCACGCAGACTGGGGACTATTGGATCCGCTAGATGTCATTCCGTCAGGATAGGTTTTGTCGTCGGCACTGGAACTCCGCGGTGACTAGTCTACCTTGCTTCTCTTACTGGATGTCGAATTAGAACAGGATTATGTTGACGAACCCACGCGCTTGTCGATAACGGCGAGGAATACGGAATAATGTAATTTCAGTATTTTTCCGTATTTCTTTCTCGAATTTTTTTTTGCCTTTTCCGAACCTATGGGGTAGCCGAACCTCTATAGATCTCCTGTATTTGTTCTCGAACTTTGTTTTAGATGTCAATTTTATAATCAGCAGATGGAAAAACCCTAGAAAACACATTTCCACATGCTTTCTACCCCTACCCTGTATATTTTCCTTTTTCCCCTCCCTCCCCCCCATTTCCCCGTTTTATGTTAATCGATTTTTGTATATCATTTTATATCTCAATTTCATAATCACCAGATAGGAATACCCCAGAAAATATCTTCCAAACCGCTTTCTACCCCTACCCTGTATTCTTCTCTTTTCTCCCCTCTTTCCCCTGTTCCCCCGTTTTCCGTAGTAGTCTTTTTCTATACTGAATTTTAGATGTCAATTTCGTAATCAGCGTATGTGAAAACCCCAGAAAACTCACTTTAAACTATTTTCTGGGCATGTTCGGCATTTTTCCCATTTTCCCCCGCATTTCTCCCTTTTCCCCTGTTTTTCGGGTACTCACCCCACTCGGATTTATGGGGACTTTTAGTATGTTGTACAGAATTTTTTTCTGATCATTTTGGTACCATTTTCGTTTATATTGCAATTTTGTCCGGGTTCCACCCTTTTTTGAGCTAAAAGTCCTGGAGTAATCCTTTGCATTGAAATAGATCCTGGCAAGTAATTAGCTTTTAAGAGTGCTTTACGTAAGATTAAATACAAAAAAAAACTATTTTTTTTTAACTGAAAGTAAGGAGCGACATTACAACTTAAAACGAACAGAAATTACTCCGTATATGAAATGGGTTGTCCCCTCCGGAATCCCTCGCTCTTTACGCTAAAGTTTTGAATTGTTTTAAAAAGTACAACTGTGGCAAAGAGTCAAACTTTAGCGTAAAGAGCGAGGGATTGCGGAGGGGACAACCCATTTCATATACGGAGTAATTTCTGTTCGTTTTAAGTTTTAATGTCGCTCCTTACTTTCAGTTAAAAAAATAGTTTTTTTATTTAATTTCTGAACGTTTTTTGAATTAATGCATGTTGGATTTTGGCTCTCCGCACATAAATTATTAGAATGAAATTTGCATATTAATTTTTTTTTTTGGCTAAATGGCTTTCTCTTAGTTCTGATCAGACGATTTTGAGAAATAAGGGGTGGGGAAGGAGCCCTTTTGCCCTCCAACTTTTCGGTTACTTAAAAAGGCAACTAGAACTTTTAATTTTTAACGAACGGTTTTAATAGTAAAAAATATACGTAACTTAAGAATTAACTTACGTAACAAAATTTTATATCTTATAATTTTATTATGTATATGAGGGGATTCGTCCCCTCGTTAATAACTCGCTCTTTACACAAAATCTTAAGTTAGACGAAAATAGCGACGAAGACCACACTGCCTTTCCATAACCAACAAATACAAAGTAGAGACAATAGGGAAAATCTTTTCAAGACAGTGTCAAGAAATCAGTTTTCAAGACATTTACTCGCCAAAGAGGGGTCTATCAAATACCTTGCGATTGTGGAAATTACTATGTCGGCAGGACTCATCAGAATCTAGACAAACGGTTACAACACCATAAAAATGACATAGACAAGGCCTTAATTTCAAATAGTTCCAGCAATTCCTTTGATTCTGCTTTAGGTTGGCATATATTTAATAATCCGTCCCACATCTTACTTTTTGAAAACTCTTCACTCATCAGTAATGATTTGGGGATAAAACAGGTGGTTCGAGAATCAATCGAAATTAATCTCAAAATAAATAATAATATTTCTTTGAACAGGGACTTCTTTATACTTTATACACTAAATTCTTTATACTCAAACTTAATTAGCAATGATCTAACAAAAATTTTACTAAACCGATTTATAATAGTACTGAACCAACTACGAAAAGGCCTTTGAGACCGGCTGCTAAACAAGTACGATTGGCATTAAGAAATTGCATCTAATTATTTTGTTCTCTTTAGCTTGAATGAGTTTATATTCTCATGTCATTCTTTTCGCCAGTCCTGGTTGAACTTAGTTGAAGTAAGGATGCTAGGGCTATTTTTAAAAAAAAGTTTTAAAAAGTGTTTTTAATTGTTTAGTTTTAATTCTCACAATTTGATGTAAGTTCATTTATATATATATATATATATATATATATATATATATATATATATATATATATATATATATATATATATATATATATATATATATATATATATATATATATATATAGTTTCTCTCTTATTCTTGTATTGTGCTGTAGACGGCCCTTGGACATAGGGCCGAAATATTCACGGAACTGATTTCCAATGTCTTAAAAAGATTTTCCCTATTGTCTCTACTTTGTATTTGTTAATCTTAAGTTTTGTCCCAATTCTTTAAGAATAACCCCTTAATCAGAAAGGCCGTAGAATAAATAGTTTAAATTACTAAAAATACTTTAGCATAAAGAACGAGGTATTTATCTTATCCTAAATACCTCGCTCTTTATGCTAAAGTATTTTTAGAACCCCTCATATGCGTAATAATCTCTGTTCGTTTTAAGTTTTAATACTAGTCCTTACTTTCAATTGAAAAAACTTTTTATGTTTATTTTTTCATTGTTTTTTTTTCAAGTAATGCTAGAAAATCCCGCGCCCTTTTCATTGAATGTCTCTTCCCCCATGACATATTCCTCCAAGGAAAGATCCTCCCACATAGCCCCCTCCCCTCAGCCCCATCCCCAAACCAAAAAAATCCCACTGAAAACGTCCGTACGCTTCCCAATAACCATTACTGTATGTAAACACTGGTCAAAGTTTGTAACTTGCAGCCCCTCCCCCAGGGACTGTGGGGGAGTAGGCCATCCCCAAAGACATAGTTATTATGGTTTTCGACTATGCGGAACAAAATGGCTATCTCAAAATTTTTGATCCGTTGACTTTGGGAAAAAATGAGCGTGGGAGGGGGCCTAGGTGCCCTCCAATTTTTTTGGTCCCTTAAAAATGGCACTAGAACTTTTCATTTCATTAGAATGAGCCCTCTTGCGATATTCTAGGACCACTTGGTCAATACGATGACCCCTGGGAAAAAAAAAAAAAAAAAAAAAAAAACATATGAACACGCACCCGTGATCTGTCTTCTGGCAAAAACTACGAAATCCCACATTTTTGTAGATAGGAGCTTGAAATTTTGGCTAAAGGGTTCTCTGATACGCTGGATGCGATGGTGTGATTTTCGTTAAGATTCTATGACTTTTATGGGGTGTTTCCCCCTATTTTCCAAAATGAGGCAAATTTTCTCAGGCTCGTAAGGTTTGATGACAAAGACCAAATTTGATAAACTTACATATTTAAAATCAGCATGAAAATCCAATTCTTTTGATGTATTTCGTTTACTATTGAGCCAGGTCGCTCCTTACTACAGTTTGTTACCACGAACTGTTTGATAAAACTGTAAAATGTTATTTAATCTTGTTTTTTTGTTGTTGTTTTTCAGTTACCCTACCCTTTCCGTTACTCTGAAAGAGCCATTTTATTTTATTTTTGTATTTGGTTTTTATATTTTCATAGGCATTATTTTGCACAGAGGACGGTAAAGCGGGTGTCTTGACCAAAATATTTTCAAAGTTTTTTAACTTTTGCACTAGCAGTTGTTGTCGTTATTCTCTCTTTTTTGCGATTTTTTTTTCTTTTTTGCACCCAGTGTGTCGTGTTTTTTTTTATTCGTGAAATATCGATTATCCTTCCTTGAATTCTATTAGCCTGAAGGGATTTTTTTTTATTTTTTATTTTTTCTATTTTTCCCAAGACCACACTGCCTTTTCTGTGAAGAATCAAATAAGAGCTCCAAATAGGAACAGGTCCGTCATTAGACAGTGAAACAAATATATTTCTTAGTTTCTATACTGATGATGATGACTGACTATGTCATCTAAATATCTAGAGCTTTTGTATGTATTTGTTTCACTGTCTAATAAAAGGACCTATCCATGTTTGGAATTCTTATTTATTTTGTCATTTTTCTAAAAATTTAATTAACTAAAATAAGACCAAAAAATATACACCTAAGAATTAATTTGTATTAGCCCCTGTTTCTTAACGTTGTTCCCTCGCACTAAATAGACTAATAATGTATGTAACAACCATTAATACCGATTTGTTGTAGCATCGATCCACCTGGGGCTAACATAGCACAAAGCCCGGTCAGATTCATGGCTATATTTATCTAAAGGGTGGCCGCTACAGAAAAAGTCACAATATAAATTTATACAGTAATACAAGCTCGTCTTCTCCTCCATTGAAAGACTTTGGGGCATACTGAGGCCAATTTTGCCTCCACAGATTCTTAGAACCTGTGGAAAAAGATTCGAAAAGCCTGTGAAATTTGTCATAAATCTGTGACCATTATTAAAGCGTGTTGAGGCCATTTTACTACTGTTTACTTTTAGTCCAGTTTTCATTGACAAATTTTGGGGTCTTGACCAGACAAGACAATCTATATTTCGACAAATCTGTCAACAAACTACCTGTTTTCATTGGTCAAATTTTCAGAACCTTGTGCCAGAATCTGTCACTGAAGACTGAACTTTTGGTACTCCGAAGACACAGTGCTAAAACATTACTAGTTGCTAGAGTAGGTGCAACAAGGTCCGACTGGTTGCAGTGACGGAATATATAATTTGCTTGATTTCTTGAAAGAAGTGATGAAAGCAAACCAAAGTAATAATCCTCTCTGCTTACCTACCAGAGTAAGAGAAAATCAGTAAGAATATTTTCTAACGTCGTTCAGACCTTATGAATAACGGTTACTCCGTAGTAAAAGAACAAGGTGCGAACTGTCATAGCTACTTTTCAGTTATTTATAAGATACTATAGTAGGAAGGTCTGAACACTTTTTAAGACTATGCCAGTGATCAAAAAACTGGAAGTGCGTTCAAACCCTAAACTACATTGACTCAACTACAATGAAGCCAACTGTAGCTCTGACCGTAGTTTTGCCGTAGTCCTATCCCTATTTCATTGCAGTCACAGTTGCAAGCAATAGAATTAGTCGTCGCAAGAAGTCGCAGTCACAATTAGTCACAGTCGAAGCCGCAAGTAGTTGTAATTGAAGTTTCAAGTAGCCCTATCCCTATCAAACTTGGTCGTAAAGACAAAAGTTTGCTTCATTAACAGAGCAGGAAAATGTTAGAATATTAAACTCTCGACCCCTTTTTAAAATGTCAATCAGTTTTTTTCTACTGCAAGATCCCCTCCAAAAAACTATGTAAAATATTTGTGCTAAAAACACACACACACACCCACACAAGAAAGGAATAATACAGAAATAAGACCACTAGATTTTGCCTTGGCCCGGAAATGTAACAAAAATTTAATATAATGAAAGTTTTCTGTCCCTAAGCAATCTCGTAAGGATTCCCTACTCTTCTCGTTTGAAGTACAGACCCATATTCTACTCACGTCGGATCGTAAATGAAAATGACGCACAACAAAACTAAAAATTAGAAGGCGTGTTACATCGAGCATCACAGCGAATTACAAATGCAAATAATGCACAACAAAATCTGTCGTAAGAAGAAAAGAAAGAATGACAATCTCAACGCTTCACAAACTAAAATGATGCACAACAAAATGTGTGGTTAAAAGTGGAAGTGGAGTTTGAGGTGCTAATTGACTGGTGAGTAGTAGGTTTCTTACCTGTACATTATTTTAATTGCCTTAATGCATTTGGAACAAACTCTCGAAGCTTTTCTCTTGAAAAAAAGGTGTGGCCAAGAAGCATCCATTTGAAGGTTATTTACTTCCTCTGTCCCCATCAAATACTTTCTCTTTAAAATCCCTTGAGTTGGACGCACTCTATCTTTGCTTAATTGTCATAACAAAATCGAAAAAAATGTCATAACAAAAGAAATCAGAAACTTTCGCGCAAAGAAGACAAATTAGTAAAAAGTTTCTTACCTATTGACAAATTTTACCATGACATGACAATTGAATATAATCATAACATTAAATCTACATGACATGACATGAAATTTGCCATGACAATTTTTGCAATAAAAAAGAAAACGAAAGTAGAGGCAAAAAGAAGATGCGTGGTTAATATGTTTCTTACTATTGTATATTATTCTTACCTGCACTTTATGTTGATTGTCTTAATTTGGAATTTGGAGGTAGCTCTCTCAGTCCCTACTCAAAACTAGTGAAACTAGTTTTCACAAGTGAGACTAGTGAAAAACTAGTGTGTCAAAGCTTTACATTTTTTTTTTTTTTTTTTTTTTTTTTACTTCCAAATATACCCTCAGCCAAATATAAGAAGTGGGTTTTGCAGCACCCATTTTTACCCAAAGTTATACGAGGATTTATATTAAGCATTATTATGAGACACAAAGTGCGTTGATAGCCCCTCGTATACCCTCTCTTAGCCATTTCCTTGTAAAAAAAAAAAAACAGTCATGTTTTATCTTGTTTTACTCGTTATGAGCCCCTTCCCCTCTCCTTCTCTTCTCGCCAACCTTTTCGCTAAAAGTTAAACATAGTATGCCTAGTTTGACGTGGAATCACACAAGTGTTTTTGCTCTGAATTGATAGAGGCACACGCTGGTCCCTTAGTCCCTTAAGCATACGGTTCTCACCTCTTGCAATTTCAACCCATTTAGTAGAATGGTTGTCTAATTAGATCTTTCCAGACAAAGAATAGCTTAGGCCTGCTGACTTTTAATTCGTATTATTTCGAGACCTAAATAGGGGATAGTTTGCACTTTAATATACCATGGCCACCCCGTCCTTAACTTTGAAGTGGGAAAGGAGGTAAATCAACTCGTTTGAAACAAAACAGCACAAGTTTTTAAATGTGTATAATTTCAGGCTGATAATAAGCCTGTGGCCCCACGAAGTAACATCCGCCTTCATCACAAAGATTGGTTATCTGTTTCACTTGAGGCACTAATTGGGCCCTCAGTCCCTCCCAGACCAATTCCTTTTCCAACTTTTTGGTCAAGAGGCAGGGTTGCATTTTTGCTACTGCTGTTCGACTAAAGATTCTTAAGGCATTTACTTTGGGCCCTTGTATGAGAATTATGATATTCTAAAACCCATTTTCAGTCTATTCTAAAACGCCTCACATCTGATTGACCCTTATGGGGTAAACAATTTTAGCCCAAGATAATAGAGGAAATCGATTTTCAGATATATATGCCACTTCCGAGTCCCACCTATTTTCTGCACAAACTTTCACTTTATTGCAAAATCAAACAAAGTGGTCTTCATTGATTTATTCTGGCCTTAGATTCTGAAATAATAGAGATCTGTAGTATGGTAACAGACATGTAAAAGATGACAGGTCTTCATTGGGCCAGATTCAGGAATCTGTCGATGAAGACTAAAGCATAAAGTAAACTGCAGGAAGAAGGTCAAACAGGCTCTAAAAATAGCCACAGGCAAGGCCGTATTCAGGGCAAGGGGTTTGATCTCCCCCCACAAAATTTTTAGTGAATTTACATTTGATACAATTTGAATTTTTCCTTTTTTTGTTGAAAAGGAAACGATTAAGGAAACGGTACCAAAATAATTTACTGTTTGTCAATTTCTGCTTAAATTTTCCTGTTTTTTCAAAATATTTTCTGCAGTTTTATTCATATAAGTTTACATAAGCGTCTTTTTGTGCTAATAAGTCCACTAAAAACCTCGTGCTTATTTGTTATTTTGTTGTTGTTTTTTTTCAGGAAGTTGTTGTCGAATATAATCATCCTACTTGCATCTTAGATAAGGACCGCATCCGGATATACTCAAGAAACTTTTCCTCTGTTCCTGGATTTGAATACCTTGTTGAAACGCCTCTTCCAGAGCGCCAGCGCTATATCACATATCCATGCAGCACATTTGACGAAAACTTTGACGAATATTGTTTCACCTACGTTAGTGCTTCAGCTGATGGTTCTTCAACTGATTTGATAGAGAAGTGTGTTCCAACTTGGGCAGACTCAGGTAAAACTAGAAGCATTTTAAATATTGCTGTTCAAAATCGGAACAAAGATCTATGACAACTAGCAGACCAACAGCTCGTGGACCTTAGGTA
The DNA here is from genome assembly GCF_032884065.1 of Artemia franciscana. Taxonomy (NCBI): domain Eukaryota; kingdom Metazoa; phylum Arthropoda; class Branchiopoda; order Anostraca; family Artemiidae; genus Artemia; species Artemia franciscana. Next base: position 32,291,563 of record NC_088880.1, on the reverse strand, counting down.
TAGACATCCATCATCTATGGGCTTTAAGTGAAAATCACTTCATTCATTGATTCACCAGTAGGCCCATGAGTTTGTATATTACTGAAAAGTTCCGACTTTCAATATAAGAATACGCAAGGGATAAAGAAATAAATGTTACCCAAGCCCTAAGTATTGGCTGTTCTAAGCTCAGTAGCTTTCTTTACCTATTGATATTTAAACCTGAAATCCATAGTTCCTTTCAGTGGTCCTCCACTCATAAGAGAAGCATAGGAGGACCACTGCTCCACTTACCATCCATAATAGCCAGAAATTATTGATAACCACCATACAGACCTTTAGCGGTCAGTAGATCCATGAGTTTACAACACCACAGAGAAGTTTGAATATATATTATATGAATATACTAGGAATGATTGATTTTGAGTTATTGAAGCCTGCGGTAGTTACTGCCTAAGGCTCAATAGTTAGCTGTACCTATTGATAACCATTCCAGCCTCATTCTGTTGTTCCTTAGTAGTGCGGCTCTATAAAAAATTTAAATACATTCCCTGTAAAAAATAGTATCAGGTTAAGAGTTAACTCTAATATTTGCTAGTCTCGAGAGTTAGTCTCAAGTTAAGAGTTATCTATAATATTAACTATAATTGAAATAATAATAACAATAATAATTTACTTATTACCCACAAAACCCTTATACAAGCATTAGAATGTGGAGTAAAGAAATATTAAATACATACAATAAATACATAGCATAAAAAAAAAAAATGAACCATAGAAAATATTTAACATTAAATACACACAAGAAATCAAATACACAAAAAAAAAATACAAAACAGAGAAAATATTAATTATGGAAAAATTTGATATTAAATACAAAGAAATTAAATTTATTCAAAAGAAGAAATACAAAACAGACAACCAACAAAAAATATTAGCTATGGAAATTATTTAACAAGATGACAATGAGGAGAACGTCGATCAAGAGCAGTACCCAAAAGCTGTATGTGTAGCTTTTCCACTGCTTTCCTATTGCATTATCGTTAGTTCTACTACACTGATGAGTAGTTTTTCAAACTTGCAATATCCTTCCTTTTTCATATGTCCCAAAAATGAGTTCCCAAAGGAAGAAATGGAACCTAATGTATCTCCAACTGAAGATCTTTGACGCTTTCAAATGAAAACCTTAAGCTTAGGTAAAATTAAAAAGGTTAAAAACATAATTTCTAAGCGTAAGCTTTATACAGTCGGGAAAACTGGCCACCCATACAGAGGAATAGTTTGACTTACTTGACTTACTTACTTGACTTAAGTCTCCTGCCGGGCACTGCTCGGCGTAGACACTGACGTCTGCATCCTCCGCCCACTTCAGTCCATGGTGAGTATTTGCTCTTTGCCCTGTCTGATGTTTGCCATCACCAAGAACTCGGACAGGCTGTCGGACCAACGTTTCTTCGGTCGGCCGCGATGTCTTTTCCAACCAGCTTTAATAGGGTTGAAGTCATAGATCATCTTTGCGGGTAGATGTGGTGGCATTCAAAGCAGATACCCGAACCATCGTAAGGTTAACTTGGCTGCTTGAGTCGAAAACCAAGATTGCTTTGTGAGCTGCAGAAGCTTTTCATTGCTGACGAAGTCGGACCATCGTAGGCCCTCAATCCTCCTCAGGCTCTTTGCATGAAATACGTCTATTTTCTTGAGGGTTGCAGCTGATTCTTGCCATGTCTTAGCTCCGTAAAGCATCACAGCGCCAACTAAAGCGTTGAAGATCCGCAGTTTCGTTGGGCGACTGATGTTTGGTTTTTGTCAGAGGTGACAATTCAGTCTACCCATGACAGAAGACGCTTTAGAGGAATAGTTTGGTTTACAATTTTTCTTTCCCAAGATTTTTCCAAAGACCCTACTTAAACAATTTGAATTTAAAAAGCATATTTTGATATCTTATGTTTCAATCTTCCCCTCTGCTCCATTTAAAACTATCAAATATATGGATCCTAAGTAGAAGTGACTTGCCAAAACAGCTATGACCAACATTTCACGATCTTGTCAAAAATTTTAAGGTTTTTACCGAGTTCGAGGTCATATGTACTTTACTATAGTTGTTTCAGACACCCTATCAGAATAATTCAAAATTTAAAAAGCTCCTTTTTACATTCTTTTTTCATGTTCCTCCCCTTCATAGCTGTATAATAGGTAAAATGCAGAAAAATTAAAAAAGATTCTTTTCATGATGTACGAGCATTCTGGCATTTTTCAAGCGTATTATTTAGTGCTCTGCATATTGACAGGGCTACCTTAGAGGTACCAACTCTGGGTATACCTAATAGTGCCCCATGTAGGTGAACAACTGATGCTCCCTTCTGATTCAAGCCACCACCCCCTATCTCTTCAAAATTTATAATAAAGATTTCTACATGTTGGAAGAAGTAAAAAAAAATATGTGTAAAAGACTTCACAACTAGGGATATTTCCTTTTCCTTATATACAAGCATTCCGGATGTCTCAAGTCAAATTTTATAATTTTTAGTTGCTTGCCCAATATCATGTGTAATAAAATAAATAAAAGATGAAAATTTTCTATCTGGTGTTTATTTTTTTGGGGACAATTAAAACAAATAAAAGTGTGGTTTATTTTAACAAAAGGCATTAGAATACGATCCCAAACAAAGTTTTTGGATCTGCCAGATGACCCCTTCGAAGGTCATATTTGTCGATGACCGCTGCACGTATTTGTTTGCAGTTGGTTTTACCATCATTATTCAAATCTGCTGCTGAACAGCAAACGATAACAATGCCATGAATGAATATTATTCAACAGTATTGTGTTTTAGGGAAGAAAGACTGTTAAAAGTAAAAGCAGAATCTACAAAACTGTCTTTAGTCGTGCAACGTCAGAGTTGACAACAATGTCGAGTTGACAACAAAAATGCCTTTCTAAAAAATGAATAAAATCATCAAGGAGCTTGACTCCTTTACTTATTCGATATCTTAGGAATCATATACCGTGTCTTTCAATTGATTTTTAATTAATGCAATAAATTAGTTAAAGTATTTCCATCAAAAGTAAAGAGTGAACAAAAAATTTAAACGGTCAAAAATGTGCCAAATGAAGAAAAGTAGCAGCATTAAAATTTAAGACAGAGGGGAATTAATCTGTATATTAGGAGGGGGCTGCCCTTTTTCAACCCTTACTCTTTGTGCCAATGTTTTAAAAATCTTTAAAAACGCTCTTCATTCAAATTCAACGGTCCTTGTGTTCGAAAAGTCTTTCTTAAAGAATTATGACAAAAATTAAAACTTTAGTATGGATAGAGAGCAAGGATTGAGGAAGGGGCAGCCCCTTCATATACAAGAAATAATTTTTGTTAGTTTTAAGTTTTGAAGTTGCTCATTAGTTTCACTTGAAATAAAAATTTGTTCTCTTCTTTAATTTCTGTCCATTTTTCAAATCACGCCAGGAAATTCCCTCTCCCCCTCCTTCCGTGCATTTTCCCCTGGAAGATTTCCCCCCAAATCTTTCCTTCCCGAGAAAAATCCTCCCTATAGATAATCCCCACAAGAAATTTTCGTATATTTCCAAAAACAAATGTTATATATAAAACAACAGGCAAATTGTTTATCTTACAGCCCCCTTGAGAGCCTATGGTGGTTCTTGTCATCTTCAAAGACATAGTTGTTGGACCTTTTAACTATGTTGAATAAGTTGAATATCCTTAAATTTCGATCAGATGTCTTCAGGGAAAAAACAAGCGTGGGAGAGAGAGGTAGTTGCCCTCCAGTGTTTTTGTCACTTAAAAAGGGGATTAATACTTTTTTTTATCCGGGAAAGATCCCGGGATCGGGATCTTTCCGTTGGAATGATCCCGATCCCAATCTCCTAGGAGCATGTATTCAATACGATCACCCTGAGGGAAGGCAAAAAATAATAATAAACACGCATCCATGATGTTACTTCTGGCAAAAAATACAAAATTCCACGTTTTTATAGTTAGGAGCTACAGACCTCTACAGTAGAAAACCTCTTGTATGCTGAATCTGGTGGTGGGTTATTTATTAGATCATTTGATTTCTTGGGGAGAGGAGTTCCTCCCTTTTTCAAAAATCAGGCAAATTTTCTCATGGTCATTGCTTTTAACGGTTAAGATTAAACTTAATGAATTCTACAAATTTGGAATCATCCTAGAAGCCAATTCTTTTGAAGTATCAATTGTTTTTGAAATCCTGATTTTTAGAGTTTCGGTTACTACTGGGCTGAATCATTCCTTATTTATAGTTCTTTAGCATAAACTGTTTGACAATCTTTCAGGAAAACTTTCAGTTTGTCTTTCAGTCTTTCAGTTGTCTTCCAGATGCATAGACAAAATACTGACGTCAAAGTTATCTGTTTAATGATTACAGATCAGAAGGTATATTATGTCTGCAAAGAATACTATATCATATTTGTCAGGTATATATCATATTTTAATTTTATATTTAGATTTCAATATAAACAACAATAAAGACTAGATTTTTATTTTACTATGTTTAAATTTGTTTGCTCACTCTTGATGAACCTTAGAGAGCGGATTATATGATTGATATAATTGAACCCCTCCTCCAAAGGAGTGTTTTGGCTTTTGATTCCCCAATCCCCATGCCACTCCCCTCCGTTCGAAGAGAAATGAAAAACGATAAACAGAAGAATATTTTTAGCAATTATATTTTGATATGATCAAAAGTGCTCCGTAAGATTACATTACATAACGTAAATTCTTAAGTTATGTTAGTATGAAAGGTTCTACGACGTAGTGCGGAAACACCATAAAAACTTTCAAAAGAGCTAATTCATAGGTTTAACTTTAATCAAAGGATGATTTTGATCAGATTGTAACCAAAGACTTATAACAAAAAGTTCGTTTGGATTATTGTCTATCTGACACGTTTTGTTTGTGAAAAAGTATTTAATTTCATGGTTCGAACGAAATTATTGATTTGCCTTCTATAACTGAGATCAATTCTAACATAAATAAATGTATTATTTTTCTTCTAAACAGTTCGAGGTAACAAACTGTAATGAAGGAGGGACAAGGCTCAATAATAACCAAAACTATGAAAATCTATGCATCAAATAATTGTCTTACAATGCTGATTTCAAATATAGAAGACTCATTAAGTTTGGTGCTGTCCATCAAAAGTTACGAGCCTCAGAAAATTTGCCTGATTTTAGAAAAAGGGGAGAGACACCCCCGAAAATCCAGGTACCTTAATGATAATCAGACCGTCAGATTAAGCGAATCAAAGAACACAACAGCAGAGGTTTTGAGCTCCCATCTACAAAATGGAAATTTTGTATTTTTTGCCAGAATAAAGCTAACTCAGACTTTTTTATTTTTGTTTTCTTTCCATGGGGTGATCGTGTCGAACCAATGGTAGGTGATCACATCAAACCAATTTGATCGGAAACCAAAATTTATAGTGCCTTTTTGAGTGACCGAAAAACGGAGGGTAACTAGCCCCTCCTACGCCTTTTTTTTCCAAAGTCGTCGAATCCAAATTCCGAGATAGTCATTTCAGTAGTCTATGCATAAAATATGTACATTCAAATTTTGATAGAAAGGGGTATCGGAAATAGGAGAAGATAATCTCCCAAAAACATTGCAAAATTTCATATATCTATCCGCTGCTATATATATCTACTTTATATATCTATTACATACATATATGCTATATATATATACTGCTAGCACTTCTATCACGTTTTCATGTAAAACAATTCACCTGAGCTCTCTCAGTTCTTTAAGGTCTCTCTTTTTCTGTTTGATAGGCTCTCTTTTTTCTCTGAATGAATCCCTTTTTCTTTAAGCTTTTGTCTATTTTGTCATCTGTATCAATTTCAAACTAGAAAATAGAGCCTTTTCTATTTGTACTCTAAAAATAATACCATTGTTTACAAGGGCTTACGGAAGTCCTTAAAAAAAATTCTAGGGCTTAAATGATAACGATGAAAAGTGTTCTCTGGCTGTCTCTCCTTAATTCCCATTGGTCCCTTAAATTCCTTTTGCGTGACTTAGTAATGATCCTGTGGAGATAGAGGCCACGTATAGGAAAGTTTCTTATTATCGAAAGTGCTCACTCGGGGCTCAATGAAAGCGTAGTAATAAAGCTGTTTCCTTAGCCTTAGGAACAAAATTAGGCCTGTATAACACTCGGGCAGTTTTATTATAATACTGCCCTACGACAAGAATTTTAATGAGCCTTTGCATGATATTAATTGGGAGTAAAAGTCAGTTCACATTTAGTGCATTCTAACCATCAAAGGTAGGGACACAGACAGGAATTGACTGCCCTTACGGAAAATCTTTCCATGGAAAGTCCCTCCCATGTAAATTCCCCATCCTGCCGGAAAAATTCCCTCGAAAAATTGCATTCTTGCTGAAAATTCTCCCCGGGAAATTTCTTACCGACGATCCCACCTGAAAAGTTCTTCTTGTCACGCTTTCATTTGAAAAACACTTAAATATCCGATCTTTTTCAAATTTCGCCAGAATCCCCCCTCTCCGCATATAATTTTTCCTGAAACTTCCCCCCCCCCCCGGTGGAAAGTTGTTCCGCAGAATAATAGTTACTCTATGGAAAATTGCTCTCCCAAAGAAAATTCCTCATGAAGAATTGTTCCTGTGGAAACCCCCCCCCCCTTATGAAAAGATACTCTAGACCAGTGGTTACCAACCGATTTCGGGCCATGCTCCACAAAGATATTTCTATAATCCTGATGCTCCCTCGTTGTATTAAAAAAATTTATTCATCTAAAGAACGCTTATAAGGTCATTAACTTGGTATCTATTACTGGTCGTCCTCAATGCTTTTCTTATGTTAATGAAAAATTTTGTTAGAACACAACGTTTTTTGTAGCTTGTTCTGTAACTGAAATCTCGTGTAATTAAATCCCTTGCTACTGAACCCTCGCGTATCTGACTCCACGTGCAACTGAACCCCCTTGTTACTGAACCTCTGCGTGACTGAACCCTCATGCAACTTAACCCATTTGTAACTGAACCCTCATGAAACTCAATCCCCGTGGAACCGAATTCCTGTTCAACTCGACCCTCGTCAAGGTCAACCCCAGTTTAACTGAGCCTTCGCGCAACTAAACCCTCATGCAGCTTAATCCCCGTTTAATTGAACCCTCCTGCATCTGAACCCCGTAAAAGTTAACACTCGTGCAACTCAACCCCAATTAAACTTAACCCTCACTCAACTCAAAATAGGTGCGATTCAGCCATAGTCAGTTCAACAATAATTTAACTCAACTTCCTTGTAATTTCAATCCTTGTGCAACTCAGCCCCCATTTGTTTCAACCCCCCCCCCTTTTTACTCACTGTCTTTGCAATCCAACTCTCATTAATCTCAATCCTCATTCAAATCAGTCGCTGTTTAACCCAAACCAGTCTCACTCAACTCCCAATAAAAAAAAGCCACAGTCAGCTCAACCCACTTCAAATCAATAAATAATATAAATACAAAATGTAACTCAACCCGTTTTGTTGGAGGTAGCAAAAGCTGATTTGAATGAAATGGCCTTTATTTGTTGGTACATCCTTTTACACCGCTTAATTCTATACCATTATAACAATTTTATATTATTTATTAATTTTATAAATCACTTAATAATTCTATAATAATTTGATACCGGTTAAATCTTTTAGGGGAGGGGGCTAGTTTTATGATGTAAAATTACCCCCCTCCTTATATAAAAACAAAAGTTTATCCTTCTGTCACCGTTAAAGCTGATTCAGAAATAATAGCAATTCTTTAAATTAATAGTAAAAGTTTATTTCTGCAAAAATTTCTGGGAACTTGTAAAAAGAACCAGAAACACTGGTAAGTCACACTTTTTCTGTTTTATTTCTCCAGTACTAATTGGACACTATAATATCATAGAGAGCTGTTCCATGTTATTTAAAATCTAATATTTTTATTTGCACGCCTTTTGCAATTCCCTCATGTCAACACCATCATAAGATGCCTTATGGCACAAAAATCCAATTTTAGCGTCATTTTTTGAGTGTAAAGGCTTGAAAGCATAAAAAGTCTACCACCGGAGCATCCATGATCGAATAGATGAAGAATTTTTCTTAGGAGGGGGGGGGGGGTAATAGTTTGATCCGATAAACTTGCGAACAAACAAATATCGGCAACTTAAAGGGAACCTCAACTATTATTCGTTTTTGGTAGTTAGTGAAAATGGTTCTAAATTTAATCTAAAATCAGGTGAGGATTAAAGTTCTAAGAAATCAATTGAAGTTAAAACGATGTAGAAATATTGATACAATAAATAGTAGTCTATAAAACCACCTCACCATAAAAAAATAAAACGCAGTTCACCATCTCCAAAAAAATTTTGATCGATCGAGAATGCGTGTTTATTTGTTTTTTTTTTTGTTGTTGTTGTTTTTTTCCAGGGTGATCGTATTGATCCAGTGGTACTAGAATATCTCGAAGGGCTCATTAAAGTGCAAATTAAAAATACTAATACCCTTTTTAAGTGACCAAAATTTTGGAGGGCAACTAGACTCTACCAAGTTCACTTTTTCCCAAAGTCACCGGATTAAAACTTTGAGATAGTCATTTTGTTCAGCATAGTCGAAAAATATAATAACTATGTCTTTTTGAATGACTTAATCCCCACAGACTCCAGGGGAACTGCTGCAAGTAATGAACTTTGCCCTTTTTTACATATAATATTGGTTATTAGGAAGTTACAGAAGTTTTCATGGGGATTTTTTCTGGTCGGGTGAGAGGGGAGGGGGTCGGGATTAGGGATTTACGTTGGAGGATCTTTTCATGGACGAATTTTTAATGGGTGAAGAGAATTTTTCCATGAAGTGAGCATCGGATATCCCAGCACTATTTAAAAAACCATTAGAAATTAATACAACGAAAGTTTTTTCAACTGAGCGTAAGGAGCAACATTAAAACTTAAAATGAACCGAAATTATTACGTATACGAGGGGTTTCTCCCCCTCGTCAATACCTCTCTCTTTATGGTAAAGTAATTTTAGTAGTTTCAAAAGAGCTATTTATTATAATTAACTGGTCTTTGTGATTCAGGGACATTCTGAAAAAATTGGAACTAAATTCAAGCTTCAGTATAAAAAGTGAGGTATTGATGAGGGGAAAACCCCTCATATACGCAACAATTTCTGTTCGTTTTAAGTTTCAATGCAACTCCTTACTTTCAATTGAAAAAAACTTGTTTTTTTTTATTTAATATGAGTAAAAGATTAAATATTAAATAGTAGTTCGTTTTTTAGGTGTGACAGGTTTTCAAGCATAGGCAATAAAACATTAACTATCACTATTTCTTTTTAGACTTAATAAAAACTTAAATAAAATCTGAAAAATTTACTAATCAAAATTTCGCTTTTCATAAGAATATAGCGCATCTTTCCACTTTTAAAAATTCAATATATTTTGCTTAAATTATAGAATTCACAATTTCATAAATATAAAGTCTATTTTTCCCTTTCTTCTCCCGCCATATCTTTATATTACACTACCATATTTTCATATTACATGACCTCAATATTTTGGTGAATGTTGCTAATGGCTAATCCTGTCGATATAAAATCCTGTTGGTTTAGGGCTCTTCCTTAGTATTTCCTCTTCTATTCATCCTCTTCTTTCATATATATATATATATATATATAAATATATATATATATATATATATATATATATATATATATATATATATATATATATATATATATATATATATATATATATATATATATATATATATATATATATATATAAATATATTAGCTGGGCCTCGGCGGCTTCGCGTCGGGCCCCAGCATGGCAAGCGACAGGCTTCTCTATATATGGATTCTCTTTATCCCTTGTGTTCTAACCGCAGACAGTGTACACAGCTGGGTCCCGGCGGTCCGCGGTTTCGCCGCCGGGCCCCAGCACGGCACGGGGTAGGCTTCTGTATATGGATTCTCATTATCCATTGTGTTCTATTGCAGTTTTTTCAAGGATATTTGATTATTAAAGTAAGTCCAATTTCTAACAATGATATCTACTAAGCTTCAAAGTTTTGGTTTTCTTGTTTAAGGTTTTTGAATTTTTGTAATCCCTTGTTTTTAATTCTGATTTTAATTTTTTTTTCTTTTTTTTCTTTTTTAGTTCTTTAGTTGTTTTTTTTTTTTTTTTTTTTAGTTTTTTTAGTTGTTTACCTTTTTTAGTTTTTGAATAGTTTGTTTCTTCTTTCTTATTTTAATTTTCTTTTTTCTTTTTAGTTTTTTTTTCTGGAACGTGGCCCAGCAACATGTGTGCAAGGTGCTAATTCTTAACTGCGTAAAACTTGCGAATATACACCTGGTAATTCCTCTGATATACTCTGGTAATTCCTCGACACGTATTCTTTTTTTACATACTCTTTCAGCTGCAAGCCAGGTTTCGTGTTTCTCTTGTAATGCATCGACACGCTTTCTTTGGTAATTTCTATCTGAGCCGCAAGCCTAAGCCCCCTTCCCCCCAAAGCAACCCGTATGCAAGGTGCTAATTTTTAACTGCATAAAACTTGACGATATACAACATTCTTCGCAGTCCCATTGTCTGTGCATATATTTGATCGTCCAGTTTACTAGCTCTTGAACATGCAACATATAATTGTCCATGGGAAAAACAATCCGTATTAAGATCTATACCGCATTTTTCTAATGATTGCCCTTGAGCTTAGTTGATTGTGATTGCAAATGCTAATCAAATTCGGAATTACAATCTTTTAAATTAGAAAGGCAGATCCGTTGGAATCATGGGAATGCGAGGAATAAGAACAGCTTTACCCTCGGGAGGCCCTATCAAGATTGTTGTCTCTATTACGTTTTCCATTTTTATTTTCTACGGCAAGCCGCGTGCCATTGAAAAGCTTTGGTGGGTTAATATTTCGCAACAGTATTATTGGTACGCCTAGAGATCCCGTGGAGATCCAGGGAATTTAAAAATTCTGATTTTTCAAGGTTATTCCAGCGAAGACTATTTCATAGATTTGACTTCCACTTTTATAGTTTTGCATGCGATGGTAAAAAAATTTAACAATAAAAAACCAAGAGCAGCTGAGGGGTTATCCTATGAAAATTATGCACTACACAATTTGTTTATAAAAATAAGCGTCTGTATAAATGGAACATTGGTGAGCACAAGCAAAAATCAGTCACAGCACAAGCTTAAACAATGAAAATTACGTACAATTCATGTTAATGACTCTAATTTCCTATAAGAAATCGAGAGGTTGTGACAATTAAATATTTACATTTGGTTGGGAAAAAATCATGAAATAATTAATATACCTGAATGAAGGCCCCCAATGTTATTATTGATAAAAATCCACGTCTTGATTTAATTTTAATTAAATTGATTAAATGAATTAATTTTATTAATTCTATTTTGCAAGAGTTAGTTGCCGTAGCTCCTGCTGTAACAGTCTCTCTCACCTCTACAATACTTCATGTACGAAAAAACACATCATGAGTTCTGTTGCTTTGACAATTGAGAAATTAAGAGCTAGTGAAAATAATATCAAACTTCTCGTTTCGCATACAATCAGAAATTGACGACATATTGCTATGAGTTCACGCACCTACACCGATTCGTCATTTATCAATGGCAATATTCCTTCAAAACTTGGTTTGGCGCTCGTAAATAGGGCAAGTGCCATTAGATCATGTACCAATTCTCCACACAAATTTTAAATGTTTGGACTTTTACCCCTTGTACGTAAAGCAAATGGAATTCTATTCTACAATCTATCCTTTGATAAATCCTATTGGATCATACATGAATTGACAAGGGAATCCCTTAATCAATAATCACAACTATTTGAAAATGGTATAGCTGATGAAATGTATGCAAAAACTTATGGTATCATTGTATTGGATTTGTCTGGTATTCAAGATATGAGTATTATCTGAACGGGCACAATAAGTTTAGGAAGTTCCTTGGCTGAACCGTTGGAGGAGAAAATAGTATTAATCTCACTAAATCAACTTGAAACCTGTTGGATATTGCCCCTGATGGCAGTATTCTATTACACTTGGCAGAATGAACACAAAAAAATAATCAATGTATTCAATTTGAATCCCTACATGCCCAAATACAAATCCTGATGTACACCCTCGGATTTCCTCGACCATATCCAAAGGGTTGATGATAACCTTTTCATTGTTAATATTGGTCCATCAAATCTAAAGACGGGATATAGGCTGTGCATCATTCAAACAGCGAGTAATACTGAATTTTTCGATCCTCTTAGCCTACCGTATCCATTCTTCACGCCTCACATCAAAAATTTTCTTGGGCAAAGTAGAAAATCTACGATTCCAAATTGGAAGCGATTACAAGATTATCAACCAAAAGCTGTGGTTTTCATGCACTATTTTATTTTGTTTTTCGCGTAACTCTTACAGTGAATCTCTCGGGTTTTATGTAGACAATCCTCGATTGAACAACTTTCTAGTCTAAAATACTCTTTCCTACCTCTCTAATATAAATGTCAGTGCCCTAGGAGAGAAATGCTTTAAAAATGTTTGTGAATTTGTTTATGGATAAAACTTGTATGTATAATAAAAAGTCTGTCCTTCAGATTTCTTCTTCTGCGTATAGATAACAATCAGTAATGATAAGTGGCAGCACTTCATCAGGATTCAACTTGTATTCATCTTGGCATGCAAAGGTAGGGTCACAATTTGTACGATATAATGTAACTTCATTTTTATTTTATCTCCTTGTAAAGTCAACAGCACTATTTTGATTCATATTATAAGACTGACATGTTTTAGGTTCCACATTTGAAGCAATGTCACTTGCAATATTCTCATATTAAGACACTTTCTGTAAAAGCCATAGTAGCCAGTATCTTCGCAGCGATATCATGAAAATCAGACTATCTTATTATTCTAGTAATTGAAGTGTAGACCAGATTGATTCCTCCTAAAACAATTTAAAATCACAACGATACCAGTCCTTTAAAATAAACTGAAATCACATTTAGGGTATTTTGCAATTATGCCAGGGTAAGTATTTTATTATTGATCCCATTTATCACAGTGACAAGTAAAACAGAGGAAGCCTCTAGTGTGAGAGCAATAAATAAATTTCAAAACAGGAATTACAGTCTTTAATTTGCACTGCGTATCCTCTATTCAATTTACATGGATTGCATAATCTACACTTTTCATCATAATCATCCACAATAGTAAAATTCAGATAAGTTGACCAGCCGCCAAATTTAAACAAACATAATGGACCCGTTTAATACATTTTTCAATGTTGAATGGGTCACTGACAATAAAAAACTGAGTCGCGATCAATAAAATGAATATCTTCTAGGAGGAGGAGTGATCGAGTGAAGTCAGAGAACTTATTCGACTTATTGTTGTTGGTATGCAAAATGGCGGTCTTAAACGAATTTCTAGGTAGTGCTCTAAAGCAAATCCACAATATAATTTTGTTATGTTGCAATTAATATGTCAATACAGTGAGTAAATGCATCTGGCCCACGAGGTAAAAGTTGTATACAAAAGTCCAGAGATAGACTCATTTCCCACTGTATGGTTTAGCATTCTTTGAGAAAATATTTTCTTTTGAAGAAATAAATCATCATTTAAAATCAAATATTTTTCCGAAGTCAATAGATTCTGTACGATTTTTGTTTTTCAAATCCAACCATTTTTAATTCCGACACTCTCACTGCCGATTATAGACTAACAAAGAATGACGATTCTTTCTACCTTCACACCGCTAGTAAAATATCCAACAAGAAAAATATTTAAATGTAATAGTAATAAACTCGCTCCTTTTCTATAGACTGATTCAGATCGTTGTCTCCAATATATTTCACTAACGCATTTAAGCCGTCTTTTAATCTTTCTGTATGCATTACATTCACTTTTGTTGCAAAGCATAACTTTTCTTCCGACTTGAATTTTCTTAGTAATATTACATATCGTGCAATCATATCGCCCCGTTCTAAGGCTAGCCAACAACCCTTGTAATTTCTACTGCTACTTTAGGCACCCTAGGTTTCGTTCCACAATTGCTAAAGCCTTCAATATCCAATAGAGTTAAGTATCCGTTACTAAAGAAGATGCGAAGAATAATATCCTCGACGTTGACAAACTGAACTCTTTTCCGATACTGGGGTGAGTGAAACCTAAAATCTAACATGTTACGTGTCATTGACCATCAAAACCAGTTTTTTTCTGGATTATAAACGTCCACCGAAAACAAAACAAGTCCCGTAGGACTGCGTCATCTTCACATGTAAATATTGGACCACGATCAATTTGTTTTTCTAACCTCGCTTGACTAGTAGACTCTTAACAAGCCCTATTACGTAACAATTAGGTGTATTATACCATTACATAGCAAGAAACTTACTGGCAATCGTCGGAATAGTAGGATATATGTGTTGTCGGAGTGGTGAGATATATTTGTCGTCGAAACGGTGGGTAAGACTAGGTAAAAAAAAAACAATCCCCTATTATACAACAAGCACTTGCATCTTGGATAATGTTTTTTTTAAGTGTCTAGATTTGGATTTTTGGTCAAAAGGATAGGACTCCGGTTGAAGTGCCTATAGGGATGCTGTTTGAATGGATGTTTTACTACCGCATCCCATAAAGGTGTGGTTTAACTGGTGATTGGTTTGATGTCACATAACATGCTTAACCCGAGCTTTCCATATAAAAAGACAATTGATTCACTATTCAAACCTGCTTACAAGTATAGTAATTGCTACTGTCAAAATTGTCGTTTCGAACATTTTTTTTTCAGGAGAAATTTTGAGCCTTTGAAAGTTTAGTTTCTTCCCAATGCCTCCCAATATTTCTTCAAATTCTTTTTGAATTTTATGTTTTCCTAAACTAGAGACTACAGCCCATTAGAATCCAAGCCCAACAAGTAAAAAGCTAACTCTTATCTTAGAGCTAAGGCCCAAATGCAACAACCGTCCCTCTTCTCCAGTCACACAATTTGAAACAAATTAATTATAGTATTTGATCAGTCATGGGAAAAACTCCAAATCTTTCAATTCATGTGCACACTGGATAAAGTCCAACTTGAATGCAACAATTATCAACTTTGCCATGCTTGGAAAGATACACACAAACGGCATCTCGAAAGAAGCATTTTCATTGGCTGCTAATGACACAAATATTTGCAATCGCGGCTCTGCAGGTTCTTTGTCTTTGGTCGAAACTAGTTAAGTTTGCCCAAACGACTAATAAAGCTTAGAAACTTCAAACGAAGCGAGAAGGATATTTTGAGCTTCTTATGAGTACTAGTTCAAGCATATTCTTAGGCCTTGTACTGAGTTCAGCGAAACAAGGCTTAATTTGAATATGGGTGAGTTACATAGGGGGTTATGTAAAAAGAGAGTTGATTTAAAGGGGGATACAGTAATGATAGTTTAATTAAATGGGGGTTGAATTGTACATGGACTCAATCAAACGAGGGTTCAGTTTAATGGGACTGAGTTGCACAGCGCCCAGTTAAAGGGGGCGTCAATTGCACTAGGGTTTAATCAGATAGGGTGAGCTGCACAGAGGTCTCGTTGCGCGAGGGTTCAGTTAAATAAGGCTGAGTGGCACTTGGGCCCAGTTACACGGGGGTTCAGTTTCACAAGGATTCAGGTAAATGGGGCAAAGTTGCACGGAAGCTCAGTTACACCCATACTCCTTTTATATATAGTGTCCTACAACATTATGCAATATATAATGTCCTTGCAACATTATCATGCTTTTTTGTACTCTTTAAATCCTTTTGAACGGGACACCAGTCACTTGAAAATATTGTTGTTTTTTATAAATAAAGGCTCCAAAGTAAGAAGGTCAGCCGATGGGTGCACGTCCTGCCTATAAATCACCAAAATATTGTCATGCCCACCGGTGGCGCAGGTGCCCCACGTTTGGAATCACGGCTCCATACAATTCTAACCCGGTGAAAATTTCCCCTGGATAATTCCCCTTCACGTTTCCACATTTAAAATTGGGTAGTCTTCCCTCCCTAAGACTTCCCTCCCCATGAAACATTCTCCCCATGGAAATCCTCTCATCATGAAAATCCTCCCTTCCCTGAAAAATATGTGTATACTTTCCAATAACAAATGCTAAACGTAAACAATGGACAATTTTTTGTAACTTTAATACCTCTCCCAGGGGTTGTGGGGGCCATGTTCCCTTTAAAGGCATAGTTTCTTGATCTCGCAACGGTGTTGAACAAGGTGGCTATCTCAGATTGTTGATTGGATAACCTCGGGGAAAAACACGACCGTGGGAGGGGGCCTCTCCTGATCTTTCAGGATTTTGGTTCAATACGATCACCCCTTTGAAAGGAAAAAAAAAATATCAGTGATTTTTTTTTTTGCCAAAAAATACAAAAATCTATGTTTCAGCAGATGGCAGCTTGGAACCTCTACAGCAAGGTTCCTTGACTTTTCAGGGGTATTTCTCTCCTTTTTTGACGATCAGGCAAATTTTCTGAGGCTCGTAGCATTTGATAGGCAACACTAACTTAACAAATTCTATTGAACAGTTTGTGGTAACGAACTGTAGTAAGCAGCGACCCGGCTCAATAGTAACCAAAACTGTAAAAAATGGAACTTTGATTCTAATAGTTAAATCAAAAGAATTACATTTTTACGATGATTCTAAATATATCAGTTTCATCAAGTTTAGTTTTACCCATCAAAAGTTACGAGCCTGAGAATATTTGTCTTATTTTAGAAAATAGGGTTATATACCCCCTAAAAGTCAAAGAATCTTAACGAAAATCACACCACGATATTCAGCGTATCAAAAAAACCTATTGTAGAAGTTTCAAGCTCCAATCTGCAAAAATGTGGAAATTTGTATTTTTTGTCAAAATAGATCACCGATAGGTGTTTATTTGTTTTCTCTTCTTTTCCCCAGGGGTGATCGTATCGAGCCAGTGGTCCTATAATGTCGCGAGAGGGCTCATTATAACGGATATTAAAAGTTCTAGTTCCCTTTTTAAGTGACCAGAAAAATTGGAGGACAGGAAAAATTAAGTGACCCCCTCCCACGCTCATTTTTACCCAAAGTTACTGAATCAAAATTTTGATATAGCCATTTTTTCAGCATGGTGGAAAACCCTAATGATTATGTCTTTGGGGACGACTTACTTCCCCACAGTCCCCGGGGGATGGGCTGCAACTCATAAACTTTGACCATTCTTTACATAAAGTAATGGTTATTGGGACGTTTACAGACGATTTCAGGGAGACTTTTTCACGTTAAAGAGGGGTCTGGCGAGGGGGTTACTTGGGGAGATTGTTCCATGGAGGAATTTATCATGAGAGAAGAAAATTTCCATGAAGGGGCCGCAGGATTTTCTAGCATTATTTAAAAGAACAGGGAGAAAATAAATAAAAAAAAAGGTTTTTTGTAGTGGAGGTAACGAGCAGCATTAGAAACTAAAACGAACAGAAATTATTACGTATATAAGGGGGTTCGTCTCCTCCACAATGCCTCACTCTCTACGCTAAAGTATTTTTAATAACTTCGACTATTTATTATACGGCCTTTGTGATTCAGGGGTCATTCTTAAAGGATTGGGACCAAGTTGAATCTTAAGTGTAAAGAGCGAGGTATTGACGAGGGGGAGAACCCCCTCATATACGTAATAAAAATATACAATTATAGAATTTCGTTACGTAAGTTAATTCGTAAGTTACGTATATTTATTACCAATAAAAACCTTCCTAAAAAAATAAAAAGTTCTAGTTGCCTTTTTAAGTAGCCAATAATTGGAGTGCAACTAGGCCTCCTCTCCCACTTTTTTTTATAAAAATCGTCCGGTAAAAACTATCAGAAAGCCATTTAACCAAAAATAAAATTAATGTGCAAATTTTGTTTTAATTATTGATGAGTTGAGCTAAAATCAAAACATGCATTAATTCAAAAACGTTCAGAAATTAAATGAAAAAAGAACAAGTTTTTTAACTGCAAGTAAGTAGCGACATTAAAAATTAAAACGAACAGAAATTATTCCGTTTATGAAAGGGGTTGTCCCCTCCTCAACACCTTGCTCTTTACACTAAAGTTTTTTTTTAAAGTAGAGTTGTGAGAAAGAGTAAAACTTTAGAGTAAAAAGCAAGAAATTGAGAAGGAGACAATCACTTTCATAAACGGAATAATTTCTGTTCGTTTTAAGTTTTAATGAAAAAAAAATGTTTTTTTCATTTAATATATTTAGAATCAACATAATAAGCACATTTTTTATGTATGCATTAATATCAATTTTTTTCAGAGTTTTGGTTGGTGTTGAACCGAGTCCCTTCTTACTTAAAGCTTATTACCACGATTTGTTTCAAAGCAAAATAATACATTTATCAATCTTGAAGTTGGTCTTAGTCATGGAGGGCAAATCAATAAGTTTCCTTCAAATCATGAAATTAAACGCTTTTTCACATACAAAACATGTCAAATAGTCATCTTCGATGAATTCAAAGGAACTTTCGAAGAAAGTCTTTGGTTACATTCTGATCAAAATTATCCTTTGATACAAATCGTTATATAATATTACGGAGAACTTTTGACAAAAAACGAAAAAACACAAAAATAAAAAATAGCGAGGGTAAGGAAACCAAGAACGAGAATGTTTTTCAGTCAGTTGAAAAGAGGCAAACGAAAAAACAAAATCGATTTTTTGACAAAGGAAAAAAAAACACCGAAAAAAGAGAGGGAATGAAAAAAAGTTAGATGTAAAACAAAAAAAAACTTTTTGAAGTAGACTCTAACAAGCCTTTCCAGGAAAAGTTTAGCGGTTTTTTTTCCTGAAATTTATTAACTGCCCATCCAGAAAATCCATTTTGTTTCAACTATTTTCACTTTTCCATAATGTAACACAAACTTAGGTAACATTAAGTCGTATGCGAAGCTCAAGTCTACTGGGTGCTGCTTACCTTACTGACAAACTTGCTTGTAAACTGTGGGAAGCCTTGGTTTTCGGTGGAGGTCTCCACCAATCTGTCATCAGCACGCAATACAAATAACAAAAAAGAGAGGAAAGGAAAAAATTAAACACAAAACAAAATTTTGAAATAAACTGTAGCAAGACCGAGACTAAATTGTCCCCAAACTTTTACGAAGTAAGTTTGTCGGTAAAATAAGCAGTTTCTGATAGACTTGAGCTTTGTTTGGCATATTTAGGTTACATTAAAGAAAATTGAAAATAGACGAAATAATGGATTTTCTGGACGAGGTATAATTTTGAAAAGACTACTAAACTTTTTCTAGAAAGCCTTTCACACAGTCACTTCATCACACAAGATCACACCAATGCTTTAATGTCCATCTTCATTCCACATTTTGTTTTTTTATTAATTTTTATTATTAATTGCTGATGCACAAATTCCATTTTGTTTCTAAACATAAATCCATATGACATAAATTTTAAATTTTACGCAGGTTTCGAGTCTACTTGGAACTGTGCTACGAAAAATCTGTGCTCCGTGAGATTTCGTAAGACAATGTGAAATTTTAAATTATGTTAGTGTGGAAGAATATATTGTTTAGTTTAGTGTGAAAGTACCATTACATGTTTCAACAGGGATTAAATTTACATTAATTTTAATCAGACAATTTGAATCCAAATGTAACCAAGACCTTGAAGAAAGAATTCCTTCATTTTCATTTAAGATGATTGTCTTCTACATATTATTAATGAAAAAATATTCAATTGCATGATTTAAAAGAAATTTATTGATTTGCCTTCCCTGACTGAGGCCAACTCTAAGACTGATAAATGTCTCATTTTGCTTTCCGATAAACAATGAATGGAGAGAAAATTTTTATAGGGAAACGGAAAGTTTCTGGGCTTCTTACAAATTCTCACTAATCAATTATTAAGTATTTATCGTGTTTGATTTCCGGTTTGTTTGGTCGATACCTGGTAACTGAGGATATTATATTAAGGATTTGTAATTTGCTTTACTTTTGTTTTTAGGACGCATAATTTGATTTGAAAGGTGAGGACATTCTATATTTAATATTCAAACTCTGTTAAAGAAAAAAAAATACAACGAACTCCGTGTTTTAGCTGAAATTCTTTTACCTTCAAACGCATATAGTTTTTTGTCGGGGTATGGGCTTTCTTAAAGTTTTTTTTTTTTTTTAACCATGTTCAAGCTTGTCTAAATGATTTCTATATATATACTAGCTGTTGGGGTGGCGCTTCGCGCCACCCCAACACCTAGTTGGTGGGGGCTCTTCGCGCCCCCCCAAGCCCCCCTGCGCGCGTAAGTCGTTACGTGCCATATTAGTTACACGCCATTGTAGTTGTGTCCCTGTGTCCCACCTGTGAATATAGATAGATATATATACATATATATATATATATATATATATATATATATATATATATACATATATATATGTTTTTAACTATGTAAAACTTGCGAATATACAACATTCTTCGCTGTCCCATTGTCTGTGCATATAAATAGATTGTCAGGTTTACCGACTCGTGAACATGCAACATATAATTGTCCATGGGAAAAACAATCCATATTCAGATCTATACCTCATGATTCTAATGATTGCCCTTGAGCTTTGTTGATGGTGATTGCTAATCGAACATTCCCTGTTTTCCCGTCGTCATTTATATATCCCCTTGTCCCCCCCGGCGTCTCCATTGTAGTTGTGTCCCTGTGTCCCGGTCTTCATTTATATTCCCTGTGTCCCGGTCGTCATTTGTGTCCCGGTGTCCCAGTCTGCAATTTCTCATTGAATGTCCCGGTCGTCAATTTATATTCCCTGTGTCCCGGTCGTCATTTTTGTCCCGGTGTCCCGGTCTGTATATACATTCGTTTTTGAATTGGTATATGATTAAATTAAGAGCTGATTTGTTAATAGCGATCAAACAAATTGTTGTCATTCTGGAATTCGTGCATGTGTACTCTTCATTACCATCCAATGCTATTACATTACCTACACCTCTTGCGCCTCTATCTTTAGCCTTTTCACTTTATATATTGGCTCCTCTGGTTTAAGCTAGACTAGGATTCAAGTTATCAGTAACTTAGGTTGTGAGGCTTAGGGATATTCAATGTTAACCAATGAATTCTCACTTGCAACTATTTTGCTCGATGGATCAAGAGACTTTGCATTCTGTTGTATAAACAGCACAAAGTGCACGATCTTGTGCTTCTTTTGCCTTCAAACCAAAGTCTATATGGATCTGGTGTAACCTCTTCTTCCTCTGCCCCTGCCTTCTGAGTGTTTGACCATGCATTAGCCCTCTTGATTCTTATTCAGTTTTCATCCAAAAGTCTAGTTCCATTTCTGTCCCAACGGGATGGTTACGAGAAGTAATTTTGCGTATATTCCTGGGATAAAAAATTGAACATTTGCATAGGTAAGATAAAAGAGACAGGAATAAATTTTTTTCGGTTGACTATGTATAAATTTTAAATGTGGAACCACTTATGTCTAATATCAATCTGTCATTTGTGTTTATAGTCAGCCCCATGTTTTCTTATTTCTTTTTTTGCATATAAAATAATAAGAAAACTCATTTTTTTCAAATGAGTCTTTTTCCCTTAAAGATTTTTCAAAGAATCTAATTTTTCATTTTAGTTAACCAAGCATGGTCAAATTGGAGTCACTGGTCAGCTTGTAGTGCCTCCTGTGGCCCTGGAGCTGTTAGAAGTAGACACCGAATTTGTATGCCAAGTAGCAGAAAACGGTTTTGCATGGTGAGATAATTCAACCATGTTTGAAGATCCAAAATAAACTTTCAATTTTTCACGTTAAAATAAAACACACCTTTAAACCTTTAAAAACATAAATTTGACTACACATGAGGGGAGTTACTTTCTGTTAGCCTCCCAACTTAACGCTACAACAAATGCAAAAAGACCTTGAATAAATAAAGAGCTATACTAAAAGTCAATAGAGTGGACTCCCCCCCCCCTGTCATCTCATATTCCTGACACTTAAGTGGCTGCTGGAAATTTGATGAAGACAAACATACTTTGAAACCCTAAAAACAATTTAATTTTTTAGAATAGGAATAAAAAAATTTTAGTTACTAATTGTTGAGAACCTGTATGTGAACAATTTTCGTTAAAGTGAACTCAGTCTCTCAAACACAACAATAGGGAGGTGTTGAGGGGGACACCTCTTTTTCAGGTTAATTTTTCTCCTTTTGAGAATTATAGTCTCACTCTTTACGCGTGTCTAGAAATAAACTCCTTTCTTTCCTCTGCGTTTAAAACAGGAGGTAACGGTCAGCGACTTTAGAGCCCTATGCAGGTTGTCAGGTTGTCAAAAGGACGCATCTCAGGAATGACTTAGGGTAATAACTCAGAACTCTAAGGGAATGATGAGAAGGGTGATTACTTGACCACAAGGCAATATGTGTACGGTAACACTATTACTCCTACTACTACTACTACTACAACTACTACTACTACCACTATTACTACCACAACAACATCTACTTCTACTGCGACTACTACTGAGGCGTAAAGTATTAAGGTGAAAATATCAGGAAATGTTGAGGGGGAGGTTTAACTGAACCAAAATTCACTATGTGTATACAGGTTGTTAAAAGGATGCATCAGTAATATCTTAGGAACGACTTAGAGCGTTAATTGAAACTTTCAGGGAATAATGAGGGGATTTCAACTGACCAAAAAGCAATTTGCGTACTACTATTACTCCATTTATTACCGCTACTACTGTTACTACTAATGCTGCGAATATTACTGCTCCTACTATTGCTACTAAGGCCACTCCAATTTTAAGGCTAAGGCTTCTAAGGGGAATATTTCAAGGAATTCTGAAGGAAGCAGAACTAAAATATATCATAATATGTCTGTGCAGGTTGTTAAAAGGATGTAGCAGTGGTATCTTAGGAGTGGCATAGAGTATTAAGGTGAAACCTTTAAATTCTAGTAAATCTTTTGAAACTAGATTAAGTTGAAACTCACAGGGTATGTTTTGGGGGGATGTCAAATTAGCCAAAAGACACTATGTACATGTTACTGCTACTACTTCCACTACCACTGATACTACTACTACTACCACTGCTAGTACTACCACTACTGCTGTTACATCTATTACTATTGATGCTGCTACTGCTAAGGTTAAGGGTACTGAGGTGAAAATTTCAGAGAGTGTTGAGGGTATTTCGATCTAAATCAAAAAGTACTATGTGTATCTTGGCTGTTAAAATAACGTTTCATTCACGTCCCATAAACTGCTTAGAGCATTAAGTTTAAACTTTCAGGGCAGGGTGAAAGAAACTAAAAGGTATTATGTGCATACTTCTACTACTACTACTACTACTACGACTACTACTACTACTACTACTACTACTACTACTACTACTACTACTACTACTAATGCTACTAGTGCTACTACAGTTACTCCTACTTCTACTGAGGTTAAGGATATTGAGCCGAAACTTTTAGGGGATGTTTGGGGGATATTGAACTAAATCAAAACATACTCTGTGTATTTAGGTTATCAAACGGGTATATCATCAATATCTCAGAAACAGCTTAGAGTATTAACTTGAAACTTTCAGGATATGTTGAGGTTGATGTTGAAGTAACAAAAAGACACAACGTGCATCCTACTATTACTGCTAGTATTACCACTAGTACGATTGCAGCTACCAATAAGGCAAATGGTATTGAAGTGGGGAATGTTGAGGAGGATGGCGAATTATATCAAAACACGCTTAGTATATGCAGGTTTTCTAAAGAGAGAATCAGCAATATCTCAGGAACAGGTTAGAGCTTTAAGTTGACACTTTCAGGGCATGTTGAGGTGGATGCTGAACTAAAGTAAAGACACTATGTGCATTCTACTACGACTACTACTAATACGACTACTTCTTTCTACTAGTACTACTACCACCACTACTACTGCTGCTGCTGCTACTAGTGCTACTACTACTTTTACTACTACTATTTCTGCTAAAAGTGCTACTATTACTAAGGCTAAGGGTATTAAGGTGAAATTTGCAGGGAATGTTTAGGGGGACATTAAACAAAATCAAAACACACCGTATGCCTGCAGGGAGTCAAAAAGACGTATCAGTTATATCTTAGGGAACTTAGAATTATAGTATTAAACTGAAATTTTCAGTGCATGTTGAGGGAGGTGCTGAACCAACAGGAAGCTGCTATGTGCGTGGTACCACTCTTTTTGCTACTATTAGTACTACTATGGGTGCTACTATTACAGAGGGTAGGGGTATTAAGTTGAAACTTTCAGGGAAGATTTAGGGGGGAGTGGAACTAAATCAAAACACACTCTATGCATGCAGGTTGTCAAAAATTCGTTTCAGCAATTTCTTAGAGACCGCTTAGGCATTAGAATGAAATTTTTAGGGCGTAATGAGAGTGATGTTGAACTAGCCAAAAGGCACTATGTGCACACTCCCTCTACTTTTACTCCTGATACTACCAGCAATGTGACTACTACTCCAGCTGAAGCTTAGGGTAATAAAAAAAATCTTTCAGGGAATCTGAGGGGGATGTTGAACTATATCAAAACACACTATGTAGAGGCAGATTATCAAAAAAGTGCATCAGGCATACCCGATGAACAGCTTAGAATATTAAGTAGAAACCTTCAGTGCGTGTTGGCGAGGATGTTGAACAAACCAAAAGATACTACATCCATATAACTACTGTAGCTTCTATTACTACTGCTCTTACTACTATCGCTGCTGCAGCTACTACTATTACTACTACGACTATTGCTGATGCTGCTGCTATTACTAATACTACTACTAAAGCTAAGGTTATTAAGCAGATATTTTCAGGAAATGTCGAGGGGCATGTTGGAATAAATCAAAACATGCTAGGTTTATGCATAATAGGTTTTTTTAGGAATATCTCAGGAACGGACAAGAGTATTAAATTGAAGCTTTCAGGGCATTTTGAGGGCGATACTAAAGTAAATTAAAACATAATATGTACATGCGGGTTATCAAAAGGATGTATCAGCAATATCCCAGCTACGCTATAAGGTAATTAAGCTGAATTTTTCAGTGCTGCTAATATTGCTGCCACTTTTGTTACTACTTCCTACTACTTCTACTGCTACTATTAAACTAGATCAAAATAATTAAAGCGCATTCAGAATATCAAAATGGCGTAGACAGGCTATCTTAGGGCTGGAATAGGGCATAAATTAGGAACTTTCAGAGAAATTTCTACGTTGCTATGAAACTAAATCAAAAGGCACTATATGTATACTGGTTTTCAAAAAGACGTATCAGCAATATCTCGAGAACGGCTATGGAAATTATTTGAAACTGTCATGGCTAGTCCTATTACAGCTGCCACTATTACTGCTACTACTATTCAATTAAATCAAAAAGGTTTAAGCGTGTCCAGACTGTCAAAGTGGCGTAGCTACAATGTCTCCGCAACAGAAAAGGATACCAAGTTCTATTTTTCAGGGAAAATTGAGAGGGGTGTAAAACTAAATAAAAAGGTACTATGAGCTTCCAGATTGTCAAAACGGCGTTTGTGTAATACCTCAAGAAGATCTAAGTATGTTATTTTGGAAAATTCAGAGTATGATACTGGAGATGTTGGAATAAATCAAAAGACACCGTGTAAGGGTATCTTAGGGACGACTGAAGGGAATGTTTAACTAATGTGGATCTTAGAAGCGTTTATCTGCAATATCTCAGGAATGGCTAAGGGTACTAATGTGAAAATTTCAGGAGATATTGAAGTGCATGTTGAACAAAATCAAAACTCTAAGTACGCATGAAGATTTGTCAATCAATATCTCAGGAACGGCTGAGGGTATTAACTTGGACCTTTTGGGATTACTGCAGCCACTACTCCTATTAACACTAATAATAATACTACTGCTGCTAGTACTACTACTGCTGTTGCTGCCACTACTATTACTACTTCTTCTACTACTACTAATATTGCTGCTACAGTAAATGCTACTTGTAATACACATTTACCATTATTTTCGAACTAAATCAAAAGAATTTAAGCTCATCCAGGCTGTCAAAATGACACAGATGAAATATTAATGACGGTAGTAGAACTGTTGATTCCCATTTGAATCAGCGTTCTTCTGATTTTTTTAGATTAACCGTTTGATTCGACTATTGATTTACCGTTGATTCGAGGAAAAAAAAAGTAAACACGGCTCTGTGATCATTCTTCTCTATAAAAAAGCAGAATTTTTCATTTTTGTTAAAAGGGCCTTGAAGCCTCTGTGTTAGGATTTCTTGATACGCTTGCTGAATGTGATTTTGAAATGTTGTTTAGATCTCTCGTACTTTTAGGGGGGTGTTGGTTTTTTTTTCAAAAATCATGCGAATTTTTGCTTCATAATTAGTTTTTGCATATTTAGCATAATCATAAAAAGCCCAATAAATCCTAACAAGAAAAATAAAGACAAAAATAATCAAATAACATCGAAAATAAACAAGAAAAAGAATCAACAATTGCAATTTTTTCTAACGTTCAAAAAAGTATGGCATTTTTAAGCAAAAGACATATCAAGTCTTTGCCCCATTCACCACTTTTAAAGAATTTTAGGTTTATTTTCTTCTGAGCTCTCGTTCTTTCCTTTCATTTTTGTAGGGTAGCTCAGTTGAAACTGAACTCTGTGAACTTCCGCCTTGCTACCCTGTTTCCGGATATGAACTCACCAGAATAGAAAATGTTACCTGTGGTTGTGGATGCAGTATAAACATAGCTTTTGACAAAATTGACATAATTCATGGGACGTCTGAAGACTGTCACAGCCAACAATTCTGGCTGTTGAAGGTAAAGTGTGTTCTCTGCATTTTTCACATAATAACTTGTGTCTAATATTATATACGTCTATTTCTCATCTGAGCAATGTGGCGTGAGAAGTGGATCACTTGGTCAGTAGCATAAAGGTGACAAAAAATATCAGCTATTACTTAAGTAGAATACTTAATAAAATATAGGGATTTCTATCTTTTTGGATCCACTCTTAGTAGACTGACACCGCGTTAGTCATTCTCTTCAAACACCACAATAGCGATTGCTGTTCGAACGCTGCATTAGCGATTTCTCTTCGGACGCTGCATTAGCGGTTCTCTTTGGACACCGCGTTACCGATTATCTTCGGACACTGCATTAGCGATTTCTTTCTCTTAGGGGTACAGGTTAAAAGAAAAGACCCTTTATTGAGTCTTTGTCACATAAATTTATGCGCGCTCATATTGATCCGCCCCCCAACTTCAAACAGAGTTAGATTACTAGAAACATCATAGTCACTTAAATGGTAAAATATTTAAAACCGAAGTGGTATAGCAAAAGTAATGATGCATCAATGGTTTTAAAATTGCCCATGGCCGCTACTCCTTTCTTCCGTTAATCAGACAGTAGTTTTAACGGTGATTCCCTCAAGGCATGAAGCAGGTGTTAATTACATCATAGGGAATTCTTTCTAGGAGATGCAGGTGCACGTTACATAATAGGGAATGTTTTCTAAGAGACGCAGAAGCATGTTACGTCATAGGGCAAGTTTAGTTCTGCAAATGTTACGTAATAGGACGTGTTAGAATCCACTTGTCAAGCGGAGGAATTTTATTAAGACAATTTTCTTCAAGACATTTTCTAAAACGTCTTAAGACAACTCGGTGGTTAATAAAAGACGGTTTACGGGGGCCCCTAACCTAACCACTGGGGGCCATAAAATACAATTTCCTTGGCCCCATAACGTACCACCGGGACCATAGCAACCATTTCAACTAGGGCCCTATGAACCAATTCTATCGAGGCCCCTAGCAGCCAAATCCAAAGGGGCCCCCTAGCATCCAATTCCATTTGGAGCCCCTAACCACCAGGAGGCCATAGCATCCAGTTTCACCGGGGGGGGGCAGTATCTAATTCCATCGGGGGCCTGACATCAAATTTAATCAGGGTCACTAACCTACCAACAGGGGCCCTATTATCAAATTTCACTGGTGGGACACTAGCATCCAATTCCATCGAGGGTCTAAGATCCAATTTCATTGAGGCCCCTAACCTAACCACCGGGTCTTTAGAATCCAATTTCATTAGGGAACTGCTAGCATCCAATTCCGTCGGGGGGACCCTTAGTGACCAATTTCACCGACAGGATGTTTTCAAGACGTTTCAAGATTTCTTTAGTTGTTATGTAGTAGGGAAATGTCTATTATGTCAAGGATGATAAAATCTTGCGTCACATGCTAGACTTAAGGGGGACGTGGGGAATCCCCTTGTAACTGAGAATAGTGCACACGTGAGATGTTACGTAATGACGCTGCAAACATGGGATGTTACATCATACTTTGAGAGATTTCATTTTCTTTTAAAACTTTCTTCTCAGTGAGCCTTTATGTTCCAAAGATTGTATGGCCACATAAAGATTAAGATTCGACAAATGTATTCTACGTGATGACCTATTGCACGCAAGGAGATTCCCTGTTCGCTCGCACTAGAGTGATTAAATTGATTGCGTGTTCCCATTTGGTTCCATTAATTGAAACGCAGAGCGGAAATTGATTACTAGAAATTGATAGCACTGGGTATGCACCTGAATGTTAAGTAACGCTTTAGAAACTGTTATCATATAATATTGCTATCAGATATTAAATAAAATTGAGAGCACAATTATGATTAGAATAAGGTAACCTTCGTAGATGATTAGAGGTTTTTTCCTTTTCCTCTTTACTACACAGAACTTTAGACTTATATGACCGACATTCTTGACTGAGGATACCTCTGTGCATAGGCTACAATATGCTTAAGTGGTATTAGTCAAATATATTGAAGTTTTATCCTGGATCCAAATTTCCAGGATACAAATTTTTGTATAGACAAATTTTACTAATAAAAAAATTTAGAAGCATTATTAAAACATAGAAAAGGCAGTTAAAACGAAACGTGAAAGAAACTTGTTAAAGGATAAAATATAAGCAAAAAGAACATTTAATTAAAGAAACATGGGTACCCTAGAAACCCATTCTCTCAAATCCCAGTCTGTGGCACTCAATGGCTAACACACAACACCCTCTAGCAGCCATTATTGAACATTAGGAATTTTTGTGCATTTTTCTGCAAAATATTCATTTACATTAAAATTCCATCAAACTTAATGAAAAAACCTCCATTAGAATTTCTTCTGATGACTCCTAGCAAATGATGGCAAGCAATGGACAGCATAAATGATTGTATTATAATTAGGCTTATTTAGGTTTACTTAGCATAGTGGAGGCACGCTAATTGGACCTAAATGAACCCAACTAGAGTGTAATTATATAAATCTTCATAAATTCCCACTTCATATGTCTCTAGCTCTAAACACTAGAGATATATCAAAACTTGTCGTCATCTTTGAGTGAAAATGATTGGATGGCAGCAGTAGGAAGGTGACATTTTGCAATAACAATCTGTGATTTCTTAGGATGTATTTTAGTTTTCTAAGACTTATTTTTTGCATTATAAGAAGTATTTTTGGTTTTGTAACAAGTATTTTGTATTTTTTTAAGAACAATCTCTGATTTTTATGATGTATTTTGCATTTTGTAAGAACCGTTTGTGATTTCTTTGGATGTATTTTCGTTTTAACGAATTATTTTTTGCTTTTCAAATAAAATTTTTGATTTCTTGGGATGTATTTTTATTTTTTAAGAGTTATTTTTTTGTTTTGTAAGAAGCATTTTGTATTTTGTAAGAAGAATTTGTGATATTTTGGGATGTATTTTTGTTTTGTAGTAATTCTTTTTTGCTTTGTAAACAAAATACAAAAGTATTTTTTGTTTTGTGACAAATATTTTGTATTTTGTAGAAAAAGTTTGTGATTGTTAGGGATATATTTTTATTTTGTTAAGAAGTATTTTTTGTTTTGTAAGAAGCATTTTGTAAGAAAAATCTCTGATTTTTTATGTCTTTTTGTTTTTTAAGAAATATTAAGGATGTATATTTGTCTTAAAATTTTTTTTTGAAAGAAATATATGAACAAAATCAGTTTCACGAGGATAAACATCAATGTAAAAGTTTCGCTAAGAAAAATCAGGTTAATTTAAAAGATTTAAATCTTTGACTTAAGAAAAAACAAAAATCAGAAAACTTGTTGCATGCTGATTTTTCTCTTCGTGAAACTTGTACATTGAATTTTCTCCTCGTGAAACTGATTTTGTTCTAATGTTTCTCAAAAATCAAAAAAAGATTCCTACAAAACAACAATACATCGTTAACAACTCTTAGAAAACAAAATACAAAAGAAAATCAGAGATTGTTTTTACAAAATACAAAATACTTCTTACAAAACAAAAACTACTTCATACAGAGCAAAACTTGGTTCTTCCAAAACAGAAATACATCCTAATCAATCTAAAACTCTTTCTATAAAATAAAAAATTCTTGTTACAAAACAAAAAATACTTCATGCAAAACAAAAAAAAATTTTAAAAACAAAAATATATCCTAAGAGATCACAGATTCATCTTATAAAATACAAAGTACTTCTTTAAAAACAAAAAAAACAACTCTTACAAAAAAAAACATCCTAAGAAATCATAAATTATTCTTTCGGAACAAAAATACTTCTTACAAAACAAAAAATACTTCTTGCAGACCAAAAACTACTTGCTACAAAACAAAACAAAATTCTTACAAAACTGAAAATACAGCAAAATCAGAGATTGTTCCTACAAAGCGAAAATAGTTCTAACAAAACAAAAATACATCCCAAAAGATCATGAATTCCTCTTACAGAATAGAAAACACTTCTTACAAAACAAAAGAATATTCTTACAAATCAAAAATACATCCTAAACATTCAGATTCGGTTCTTACAAAACACATCCTAAATAATCAGAGATTGTTCTTACTAAATAAAAAATAATTGTTGCAAAACAAAGAATACTTCTTACAAAGAAAAAAATATTTCTTATAAAAAATACATCCTGAGAAATCACAAACTCGTTTTACATCATACAAAATACATCATATAAAACAGAAATTCTAAAGAAAACAAGTATACATCTCAAAAGATCACCATTTCCTCTTACAAATTGCTTCTTATAAAAAAAATTATTCTTACAAACATAAATACATCCCAAAAAATCAAAATTACTTCTTACAAAACAAAAATAATTCCTACAAAACGAAAATACATCCTAAAAAATCACAAACGCTTCTTGCAAAATACAAAATACATCCTATGAAATTAGATATTGTTCCACAAAATAAAAAAAAATTGTTACAAAATAAAGAATACTTCTTGCAAAGCAAAAACTAATTCTTACAAAACAAATATACATCCTAAGAGATCACAAATTGTTCTTACAAAATATAAAATACTTCTTAGAAAACAGAAGATGATTCTTACAAAACAAAAATACATCCTAATTAATAAAAGATTGTTCTTACAAAATACAAAGACCTGTTACAAAAAAAAAGTACTTCTTACAAAGCAAAATACAACTCATAAAAAAAATTACATCCTGAGAAACCAAATATTCTTCTTACAACTTACAAAATACACTTTACGAAGCAAAAGATTCTTACAAAACAAAAATGCTTCCCAAAGGATCACCAATTTTTCTTACAAAATACTTCTTAAAAAATCAAACTAATTCTTACAAAACAAAACTACATCCTAAGAAATCGCAAATTTTTGGTACGAAACACAAATAATTCCTACAAAACAAAAATAAATCTTAAACAATCATAACGGCTCTTACAAAACACAAGAAATCAGATATTGTTCTTTCAAAATAAAAAATACTTGTTACAAAACACCCCCGGTGAGATTGTATGCTATGGCCACCCAGTGGTTAGCTTAAGGGGTCTCGATGGAATTGGATGCGAGGGTCCCATTAGAATTGGATGCTAGAGGGCCCCCATTGGTGTTGCTCGCTAGGGCTTCCATTGCAATTGGTTCCTAGGGTCCCCGATGCAATGGGATGCTAGGGATTCGGTTGAAATTGTTGCTAGTACCTCGGTGGTTAGGTTAAGGGGTCGGTAAAATTTGATTTTAGGGATATCGGTTGAATTGGATGCTATGGCCCCCAGTAGTTAGGTTAGAGGCCCCACGAAGAAGGTCTTGGAATATCTTGATACGTCTTGAAAAAATGTCTTGAAGAAAAATGCCTTAACAAAATTTCCTCGCTTGACTAGTGGACTCAAACACATCCTCTTACATTATATTTGCATAACTAAATTCCCTGTGACACAACATGCATCTGCGTCTCTTAGAAAACATTCCCTATTATGTAACATGCGCCTGCATATCTTAGAAAACATTACCATTGGCGTAACTTGCACCAGAATCTTTTAGAAAACATTCCCCATCATGTAATTAACACAAGATTTTCCCCCTAAGAGAATCGCCGTTGAACCTTCTTCTAGATTAAAGAAAGAAAGGATAGCAGCTATTGGCGATTTTTAAATCAGTGGGGGATAACTACTAGCCAAACAGACAGAATTCTGTCGAAATGTATATGTGATTTTCCTTTTGCTGTTCATTTCATCACTTTCCTAGAACTAAGTCTCTCTCTCTCCATCGACGTCCATCACTTTTGATCCTTCACTCCTCTATTCGGAGGACGTGCCCAAGATAATGATGACTACAAGATAATGATGAGGGGAATTGGTTTTTACAATTGAAAATGAAACAGAGAAAAAATTACCGTTTCTGGATATTTGGATCCATAGAAATAATAATAAACTAGTGTTTTCAATTTACCGTAAACCAACTAATAACAACCGCTATTTGTCTTTCACATCAAATCACCCGATCCAAGTAAAAAGGGGGGTAGTTATTTCTTTAGTGGATAGAGTGTTAAATTTAGCTTCACCAGAATACATTAGTAGTGAATTAATTTTTATTAAGGATATTCTAGTAGGAAATAGATATCCCGAAAATATGATTTCTCAAATAATTGAAAAAAGGAAAAAAAAAGTTACTGGAACCTGTAAAATTAGAAGAAAATGAATCAAATCAAAAACCAAATTACATAACTTTGCCTTATATCCCAAGGTTGTCACAGAAATTAAGGAAAGAATTAAAAAAACATAATATAAAAACAGCTTTTAAATCAGGACAAAATATAAGATCATGGCTAAATAACGGAAAAGATAAAGTTCCAAGAAATATACAACAGGGGGTATACAAAATTCCATGCTCTTGTGGTAAATTTTATGTAGGTAGAACACAGCAGAATTTAAAAAATAGGCTACAGCAACACAAATACGCGATAGATTGCTCGCTAAGACAAAATAAAAAACCTGATACTTTTGAATCCGCTATAGCTGGTCACGTGTATAATTTTCCTCATCATAGTATTTTATTTGATCAGACAAAAATTATTGATAAGTCTGTAGGACTTTTACAAAGTTTCAGAGAAATTATAGAAATAAAAAAGATTATCTATGGGGGTATTAGTATCAATAGAGATGAGGGGGAATTTAAAATAAATTCAATTTATAATAGTTTAATTAAAGACCAGTCAAAAACTTCAATGAGTATTGGTTTGCATAATTGTCCTGAAACAAGTAATAACCTTGCGAACGGAGGTCAAAGCATGGTCAATGCTGTAAGAAGTCAACGGACGGCAGCTAAAATAGCAAATGAAAAAATCCATTCAATTTATAATTCATAATTGTGTTTCATTAACCTGTAAGATTTTGATTGGATTTGGGGGTTGGGTGACCTCTTTTTCGTATTGTTACAAGTATTTATATTTTTCATTTTTGATAGATCCCCATTTATACAGCGATTGTGGCAGAGGAAAGTGCCAATAGAAACAATTATTGCAGTTTTTTTTCTAAAGTTACAGTCAAGTGCGGGAGTGTTTGTTTTAAAAATGTGAGTTCTTGTTTCTTTTATATTTGATTGTTTATATTTTTAGTTTGGTTTAGTTGTCGTGGCATTTTTAAAATGTCTTAAAAGTAGTCTTAAATTGTTGTAATTTTCTCCCTTTTTTTTTTTTTTTTTTTTTTTCCGTTGAGAAAGGCTCCCGGAGGTGGGGCCGAAATATTCGGAGTATTTTTATTTTTTGTTAGTTAAAGTGTAGTTTTTATTTTATTTTGTTGTCACTGCTTTATTTAAAAAAATTAAACCCGTTTTTCTTCAATTATTTGTTTCGTACGTGGCTACCCTGTCTTCTGGTGAATCCCAGCGTCACTGACCTTTTGTAGCTAGCCGACGTCTAATATGTGACTCGAGGTTCCACACTCTTTAGCGTAGAACGAAACTGACCGATGATAACTTTCTGTAAAGATAAAAGTTAAAGGGAAGAGACGCTTCATTGATCCTTTGTTAATTAAGTGCGTCTATGCTCATATTAATATCCCTTCCGCCCCCACATTGGCTTAAATTTCAATGTTTAAGCCTTGTAAATACTTTCGTGATGACGCATCTAAAGCCAAAATTGGCTTTAACAGATTGGGCGTCTAAAATCAAAAGATAAAAACTATAATTTAAAGTCTATTGTGCCATTTCTTCTTTCTAATGGTATGAGTTAAAACGAAGATATGTGTCATTAAGCCCCTATTTTGAAAGTTCTATCTACTTTTATCAGTACGTCCCTCCCCTAAATCGGTTGAAAATTCACCGTTCAAACATTGATAATACTTTCATGACAAAACATTTGAAGCTAGAATTGGATTTGACTGCTGTAATGACAAGCCATATATCAGAATATATGGCTTGTCTAGCCCATTATCCCACTAGACTTGATGGTCTAGCCCACTTGACCATGAGAGGCAGCATTGTAGCGCAGCCAAAGTAAAGAGCTGTATGCTATTCAAGTATATCTTACCCATTATATTTTTTTCCTGGCCGCATTATACGGTAGGAGCGGTCGTAAAAACTTTGAAGAATTTCCACGAGCCTCTAAAGTTTCATTATATTGAAAATTGAAGCTCCCGGTGCCCTTTCTAAGGTTTTGAAATGACTGGTGGGCAAACAAGAACCTTCTCTAGCCTTTTTGACCCTCCAAGGCATCTTCTGAAAGTTTTAAGTCCAACATTTTTTCAACATGACCCTTGCTGCCCCTTTGGCAAGTGTCAGAAATAAAGCAAATTTTCAGTCGTTCGAAAATAGGTTTTATAATAAACAGCAGGGGAGGGGGCTTATTTAGTGTTGCATGTGGGATTGGCTGGAAACCGTCAAGCATTTTTGAAGTTCTTCAATTTTTTTTATAACTAATCATAGGTAACAATAATTGATCCAGTTTTAATAGAATGTATGATAATAGACGAAAACAGTGCAAAAACTATCGAAAGCTATTGTCTTATGATGAATTACTGGAGTTTCTATTATTATTTTTGTAGTCAAAACAGAAAATTGACGATAGTAATGTATTGTGCCTTCCTCGAGTTAAGAGGGCCTAAGCTGATCGAATCTCAGGCAGTGTTTCACTTCGTTTGTATGTTGGTTCAACCGATGTCTGGTCATTGTATAAAACCTTTTTTTTATAGACAGGGGTGATGTCTTACAAGCCCATTTGTGTGTGTAGTAGTATAGCCTAGGTGCATAATTGGCACGTGACCAAAATATCTGGTGGTTTATTTGTTTTTCTCCTTACTAAAGTATGTGAGAGAAAAGATCTAGGTTCAATAATGGACATAACCATGGGTGGGGAAAGAGAATCAAAATGAAACGAAAAGGAAGTGTTTAAAGATAGATGCTTACTAAAGGATTCGTGTGTATATTTCTTGGTTCAGCTTGAGTTGCTGTGATTATATTTTTCCCATAAGAAAATATTTAAAAAGCGAGAATAGTGGGGATTCAGTATTTTAAACAAATTAAGCCCTCCGCTGTATTGGTGTGGAAACCTCCACTCGCATACCTGTCAAAATATACCACAAATGTATAATATAACATAAAGTAAGCGTACAATATAAGTGTATAATATAGTGTATAATAAGTGTATAAGTGTATATAAGTGTAGAAATGTATAATATAATATAATATAAGCGTATAATGCAAGTGTATAATATAGTCTGAATAACAAAGCGTTTTTTCAT
This sequence comes from Artemia franciscana, assembly GCF_032884065.1. Taxonomy (NCBI): domain Eukaryota; kingdom Metazoa; phylum Arthropoda; class Branchiopoda; order Anostraca; family Artemiidae; genus Artemia; species Artemia franciscana. The sequence goes on along the minus strand of NC_088880.1, from coordinate 32,255,537 downwards.
GGTCAATCAGAACTTTAAATGGTTTCAAGTATTTAATATAGTCTGGAACTTAAACCGCTGTTCAATGGCTTTTTTAACATACTGGGATACCCAGATTCGCCTGAGTTTATAGTCAAACATTTTTAATATTAGCTATGGAATAAAAGGAAACTATTCTAGGCAGATAATGGCAAAGGGATCCAAGTGTATATTTCTTTCTTCAACTCAAGTTGTTGTGATGGTAATCATATTTTGCAAGTAAGGGGAGGACCAAGCCTGACATCAGATCTTCTGTTTGAGTACACCAACTCATCCTTTAACAACTCAATAATTGAGAGCTCTTCATCGGTTGCCCTTATTGCCTTCGTCCATAATCACGTGGACAATTGTTCATCTTCATTTGTTGCTACTGTTCAAGCTATCGGTAATTCCTCTTTTTTCCGCTTTATTTATTTTATTTTTTAGTTGAATTCTATTCAAGTTTGACATGATTCTAATTTTCCTCGCATTACTCCTTTTTTTTATTTCGATACTTTCTATTGCACTTGGAGTGACTTAGTAAATTGCAGTGAAGTAGTTTCTCCAAAATCTTGTAGGAGGATGGGGGGAGTTAGAGCCGATTATTCCAAGTCAAGTTAAAATTACAGAGAAAAATAAAAATGAGCCATATAGTACCTTACATGTTTGAAGACGCTAAGTCTCAAGCCAGGGGGTTAACTTAGTTGGTTTATCTAAATTAAAATACAACCAAAATCTTATTCTTGTGTCAATTATTTATCTTCATTTTTTACTACTGTTCAATATATTAAAAATTTCTTTTTCTTTATCTTTTCTTTCTTTAAGTAATCTCTACGTCCAAAAATCTGTAACCTGTCTTTTCTTCCTTTTAATATTGCCTTAAATCGCACTCGGACCAACATAATTACGATAATTACTGGTGCCACTCTGCAGAAATCAAGACCAAAATTATATAAACTACCACTATAATACGTTGTTTTTGGATAAGAACTTCTCAGGATATAAAAACAAATTCAAATGTGGTTGTAGATGAAGCATAAAGATACTTGAATAAAATTGATATCACTCAAAGGGCATCTCAAGACTATCACAATCAACCATCTGGGCTTTCAAAATTAATGCCAAAGGTTTTTTACTTTCCATAGAAGTTTTCTTGGCCCACATTGGATCATATTTTTTCCTCAAGCACTAGTGTAGTATCATCTAAATTGATAAAACAAAAAGCTTGTTTTAAATGTTAGAGCAATAGTCGATTTCATCCATTTTGGGAAAGATTTTTATTTTCACTTGTTGCTACTGTTCAATCTATTATTTTTTTTTTGTTTTTTGTTCTCTTTTCTTCATCATTTTATATTCAACTGCAACCAAAATTAAACTGTGTTTTTGCTGTTTTTTAGCGCCTTTTATTAGCTTTGAGTACTTTAATAACTGAAATTACGTTCCACAAAAATCAAAATTAGTACTAGTTGATTATCAAACAGTTCATGGTAACGAGGTGTAAGTAAAGAGCGACCGGGCTCAATAGCTACCGAAACTCTGGAAAACGGTATTTTTCTGTGGGGAAACACCCCCTAAAAGTGATAGAAACTTGGATCAAAAATCACATCGTCAGATTCAGCGTATAAATTAAGCTCTTTTAAAGAGGTTTAAAGCTCTTATCTAAAAAAAAGTGGAATTTTGTATTTTTTGTCAGATGCGTGTTCATTTTCACGGATGCGTGTTCATTTGTTTGTTTCTTTTCCCAGAGGTGATTGTATCGATTAATGGTAAAGAATGTGATTAAAGGCTCTTTTCCTATTTCAAAAGTTTTAGTTTTCGAGGGTAATCTACGTATGTTGAAAAAATGAAGATATTAGACTATTTTATGATTGCAAATGGTAAAGAATGTGATTAAAGGCTCTTTTCCTATTTCAAAAGTTTTAGTTTTCGAGGGTAATAGCTACGTATGTTGAAAAAATGAAGATATTAGAAATTGGAGAGCAACAAGTTTCTCCCATACTCATATTTTTCCCGGAGGTACCCGATCAAAATTTTTAGATATCATTTTGGTTCAACATAGTCGGAATAACTATATCTTTCAGGATGGCTTAATCCCCCACAGTCCCGGGGAAGGGCTGCAAGTTATGAATTTCGCCCATTGTTTAAGATAGCATCGGTTGTCGGGAAGTATAGCCTACAAATGTTTTCAGGAGGGATTTTTTATGGTCAGGGGTGGGTCAGGGGGGGGGTCACATGTGAGGACCTTTTCATGGAGAATATTTTCACGGGGAAGGGACATTTTTATGATGGGGGCACCGAGTTTCTCAGCATTATTTAAAAAACGATCAGAAATTAAAACAGCACAATAGGAGAGTTTAGGTTTTATTACAGAATTAACATCGTTAATGCCATAGGCTCTACAAAAAAAAATATTCTAAATTTGGATATAGTATTTAAATTAATATTTTAATATTTTAAATAACTATGTGCAAACAAATATACATGTATACTGAAATTATCAAGAACTATGCATTAAAGTCAAAATATGAAACAATCAGTTTATGAAGTATTACAATATTTATCAATTTTTTGTTCCTTTGTGTGCAGTAAACCTAAATTAGTTTTAGTTTATATAAATTTTCTTCTAATCGCAGCACCTCTAACACTTTCTAGTTTTATCACAGCATCACCTAGGAATCCAGCATTAGTCAACCTCATTCATTTCACGACGCCAACTACGGCTGCCACACCTATGAGAAAAAGAAGCGTGGCAGGCTCAGCGTTCCATAGAATCTTCAAAAAGTATCCACTTCACGTCTCAGTTTCTCAGAATCTGAAAGCCCTGATTCTGGAATATCTGAGAGGTTAAGTCTTAACCTTAATGATGAGTTGTCCTGAATAACTTGTACTAATAGTAATATATTGGAGCAATTCAATAATTATTCAATCAAAAGGATTTAATTATTGAGACTCCTGGGACAACTAAATATGTTTTTTGCAAACAAGTCAACATTTAAAAACTAAAATCACAATTAAGCCTAAAAAAAGTTAAAAACTAAAACTTTTTCTGTGTCTAAGAACCAATTGAAACTTGTTGAGCTTGAATACACGTCAGTGTTGAAAGCACTCCAGGAATCTGAAATGGTGTAGAACTATTCACAGGACATTTCAATAGCTCAGAGGAAGAAACTTGGGTCAAACAAAAATGTTCAGATGGACAGAAAACTAATATTGCAAATATGAAAAAAAAAATTCTTTTTGTATTCAACTAAAATAAGGTTTGGAAAACTGGTGACTGGTGACTTTTTTAATTACGGCTTTTAACAGCAAATTATAAACACGTAGGTGTGGCCTAACTAGGAAACTTTGGCGTGAATAGTTCGACCTCAACAAAAGGGATGGAAAAAAATCTTTTTTTTTTTATTGGTGCGATCATTTGATCAAAGTGGGTCAGCATAGCCCATTCGTGTAGAAAGGGCACTTACTGCTGCACTCTCATCAGTGCCAAAACAGTATTCACTGAACATCTGAGTAAAGTATTCCTCAGACTTCTGTACCGAGACCAAGCAAACATACCTTTACTCGAGCACCAACTACTTTTATCTTCTAGGCAGGTTAGATTGGCCGTATTTCATTCTCTCATTGTGCTTGTATAAAATGAAATTTTGCGATCACAGGCTTTCTGAAATGAGCTAAAATTCAACTTCTTAGGCTCGTTCCATCTTTGACCGAATTCTAAGGTGCGTTCTACCCCACTATGGTTGAACTGCAGTCAACTGCAGATGTTTATCCTCCATAAATCATAGCTACTTCGATTGTTTTACTTTCAAATTCTGGAATTTTTTTGAACTCCAGTTGACCTTTTAAATCTCCTGTTACCGAGTAGATTCAGTGTATTCATGTATTTGACATTTCCCATATGGATGTTGTAAATTTGAATAATTGTAATTGTAAGCTACTTGAAAAGAAATCATTTTAAGTTCCTTTGAAAATTTTTGGAATTTGCACAAAAATTAGAAAGCAATGTTGGCATATAATCAAGGTAAGTGAACATACTCCTGTCAAATTGGAGCTCTGAAAAGTGATAGTGACAAAAGCATCTGACATAGCTGTTTTGGGGACCAGCTTCATTATACAGAAAACCCATAATCCAGAAATTCTGGAGATGAAGCCCAAGGTTCACTAAAAATTTCACCAGCTTTACGAAAAGTTTTTTCTCTTAATTCTAGCATTCATTGACATATCTAGATGTCATGTTCCAGGTTCTGCCAATAAAGACTAAACTTTACTTTTTGACTGAGCTGGAACAAACCCAATAATTTTTTGCTCTTTAGATGGAAGATATCCTTTTCTCCTTTGTAAATCCATGACTAAGGATGAAAAGCCAAGGCATTTTAAAAATCTATAACATAGCTTGAAAAATTTGTGTTTCCATGGATTTATACATGGCAGTGACAGCCCTGGACTGGGTAACTGACTTATCTTAGTCAACGCTGCTGTGTCGACCCTAATATCAAGATCTTGATCTCAAGACGAAAATCAAGGCAGTAAAAAATGAAAAAAAAATCAGCAGGATTTTCAGCTTTTTTATTACAACCTGTTGCTCGTTTTTGTTGTTTGTATGGCTCAAAAATTAAAGTTAAAATAATTTTTTTCAGATATTAATCTCGAAAATTTCTCCAGAAGAATAGATACCTCATTACCAATTGCTATATCTTTACCTGAAATATTTGTGATGGCAACATTTGTCTTCATTTTTACTGGTATTTGCATTTTATTCACTATATACGGCTGTTTTGGGGTAAAAAGATCAGAAAACGATAAAACTAGCGTTTGTGAGAGCTCAACATTGTTTTCAACGGTTTCACATGATATACCTAATTCAAATTCAAACGTTTATGTGCCTGTGCCATTAACACCAAAGCAAAACTCGTTGCCAAATTTGCCATCTTTTGGGCAGGCTTTTCTTGGGTCGTTGAAAAAATCTTGCACTTACTCGCCGAAAACTTTTAGAAGAACTGATTATCTCCCATTGAATAAGCCAGATTCAAGCCAAAGTTCATGTACGTTTCACGAAAATCCGCTTTACGAAACGCCACAGGAAAATAAAGATGAAAATAAAACACTTGCTGAGGACAATAAAACTGTTTCTCAAGCTGAAATTTCAAGGTGTGGAACAGATAATGATTTTGAGTTGGATTATTATGATTTTGACGTACATAATGCAACCCAAGTTCCTGGATCTAACTTTGGAACAGAACCTGCTCTCATAGCCTGGGCTTTAGATTATATGAATCCAGGGATTTCATATGAACGTATTCCTATGGAGGTAAGATGAATACAATTAAGTTTATGTGTTTGATATTTGTGTTCGAGTCTGTGATTGTGCTTGTGGCAGTTTGAATACAATTCATCAGCTGGTCATTACTTTAGGGTAACTTTTTACCTAAGTCTTCACTAATTCTCATTTTTCTTGCATTATCCCAGCGTTAAAGTAGCGCTGGGATAAAAAAAAAACACCTCTTTAATTGCGCTTTATAATAATAACTTAGCCTTTTGATAATAAACCTATTTTAAGATTAGAAAAATCCTCGGCTTTCAATTATTGGATCTAGTAAAGAATTAAATATAAAAAAAAGTTTTCTAAACTTAAAGAAAGGAGCTAAATTAAACTTTAAACGAACATAATTATTCTGTAAAGGAAGGAACTTCCCCTTCCCCAACCCTAGCCCAATACGCTAAAGTTCCCCTCCCATGCCTTTTCTCCCCAAAGTCATCCAATCAATATTTTGTGATATCTATTTTGTTCAGCATATTTGAAAAATCAAATAGCTATGCCTTTGGGAAAACATGAACCCCAGAACCTCGAGGGAAAGGGATGTAGGCCATGAAATTCGCCCATTATTTTTACATAGTACTTGTTGGAGGAGATTTTCCATGGAGAATATTTCCATTTGGGGGGGGGCGATGGGTATTTCCGGGGAAAATTTCCCATTGAAGGGGAGATTCTAGCATGATTTGTAAAACGATGAGAAATTAAATAAAAAAAAAAAGTCTTTTTTTTAATGAAAGCAGGCTAAGAAGAATTTTTCAGGTGGAACCGTCCGCAAGAAATTTTCCAGGAGAATTCTCCGCGAGGACGTAATTTTCCAGAGGAATTTTCCGGGTATATTTCAGGAGGAACTTTCCATGGAGGAATTCTTCGTGGGAGGGAAATTTTCTAAGGACTGGGTGGTGGATTTCCTGGTATTGTTTGAGAAACGATCATAAATTGAACAAGAACAGCAAGTTTTCTCAACAGAAAGTAAGGAGCGACCATAAAACTTAAAACTAAAAGGAATGCTTCCATGTACAAAGGGTTGCCCCCCTCCTCAGTACCTCACATTTTACGCTAAAGCATTACTTTTTGTCCAATTCCTTAAGAACGACTCCTGAAACACAAGGGCCGTTTAATTATAATTCGAAGCTTTTTAAGGTGCAAAAAAACCTTTTTCGCAAAGAATGAGGAATTGAGAAGGGGATAGCTCCACTTTATATATGGAATACTTTCTATTCGTTTTAAGTTTTGATGTTGCTCTTTAATTTCAGTTGAAAAAACTTGTCTTTATTATTTTATGCCACAGAGAAGCAACTTTAAAAAAATACGTGTGTAATTTCTTGTCAAAAGATTCGTGTGTTATGTCACCTTGTATATGAAGATAAGGTGTTTGCCAAATGGTGTAAATTTCCTTTTAAATTTACCCTTAAAAATTGCTCAATGATGTTTCAGCACCCCACTAGAGGCGACAGAAGAAAAATAAAAAGAAAAAATGGAGACACGTCCCGGTATGCCACCTGAAATAGTGGTTTTCATGGTTGCCCAAGATGGCGGACTGTGATTCTTCTAAATGCAGTTTTCGGTTATGACTCCAACGATACAGGTTTAATTTTAATGCGACACCATTCTGTGGGATTTCATGCTATGTATAGAAATTCTGAAAAATTTGTTTTCGAAGCAAACTTTTTATCATTATAATTAATCAAAATAACAGTTATCATTGCTGCTGAGTCAGCTTCAAATGGTGATTTTCCATCACTTGACAGGCTTTGTAAACCTTCTTTGTAGCTTTTCCGTTATAAGGACTAGGTTTCGTTCTTTACTAGGTTGCACGTGAGGCAACCATGGTTCAACCATGGTTAGGTATTCTTCAAAAATTTGCTTCTTGTATGCATAGGTTGACGACCATCTGCTGAACAAATCAGTCTCCTAATAGATTATTTAGCTGAGAGTAACTGCCGCACCTTCACCGCCACATCCAATGGTCATATCAGACACTTTCAGACTCCTGAGATAATGCCGCACGCTGTTTGCACGGTCATCCCAAGAGGGAAAATTAGGAGAAAAACAAATTCTTGATCACACTTTGGCGCTCCTGATTTATATTGTTCTGCTGGTCTTAACTCCGAGACAAGCTTAGCAAGGGGCTTTTTTTAATTATCTCAGAAGTTTAATAAAAGCAACAGCGACGATACTACAAAGTACGGCAGGTCAAAACAAAAGTGACCACAAAACCGCTAATCAGTTAGAACAGGAAGTGTAGAGATGTTTTACATTTGTATGTATTTCTTTGTTAGAAATTATATTTCATAAATAAATGCATGAATTATAACAAGTCATAATTTTGGCTATATGTATGTCTATATATATTTTTTTACAGGCAATGACAGACAGTGTAACTTCAAATGTTACAAATTGTACGACAATCACGACTGCTACATTTTCAAACGCCACTGACGTGGATTATATGGATGAAGAAGAAGATCTTCTTTAGTTGTGTAGTAGTTACTTTTGTACTTAATTCATAAATTATAATTTATTACTAGCAAGCTTGATTTAGATACTTTTATGAAGCTATAACTTCTGTTTATGATGTAATGCCAATACATGTTTTGTTTTTTAAAATCTCGGTATGCTACTAAAATTACTACATCTTTATGGGTTAAATAAATTGTTCGTTTCTGACAAAAGATCACATTTTTAATAAAAAACGAGAATATCCCTATGGCATTGGCAGAAATTCCCGCAGCTTGGAAAGTTAAGTCCATCCTTCAAATGCTTTTACTTTACATTACCATTATTTACTATAATCTGTCCAATCTTCGAAATTTTCAAGTACTTGGCTCGACCAACATTACTATTTCGTTTCAAACTAAAATTCATATTTGACTGCAGCGCACTATGCTCATGGAATACTGCAAATCATAGAAAATACCGTTTCATATAAAATTCAAAAATAAATTACAAGCTAGTAGCTTAACTGATTTATGCTTGTTTTTGTTTCTTGTCTGAAGAGCTGAATTAATTTTTAAACCTATTCTAGCACCTTGAGCTTGCGAAACCTCTAGAAGCTCATTTATTTTGCTCACACTTTCATCTAGGATGCTTAAATCATCAGCATAATCTAAGTTCAGGAAAGTTTTTCCTCCCCATTTGATTCCGTGGTCTCCCATTGCCTTTCCTGTGCTCCTTATGACAAAGTCCATCAAAATGATCCATATATAAGGGCAGACTCATATAACTGACAAAATTTTACAAGCGTTTGTTTGAATGTTGAAAGCCTGTTGATATATTTTGAGCAAAAATTAAAAAAGTATGAAGAAGAACTTGTAAAGTACTTCATTTAAGAGATTAGTACAGATAAGTTTTGTTTTCATTTTTATGCCTGTTTGGCACTTTAAATACTGTTTATACTACTTGTTCCTATGTAACTTGTTCCAGCATGGTGGTAAATAAAGATAAATGCCCGGTAATGACTTCGTTATTCCTTCGAAAAGCCACCCTGAATTGGAACCACCTATAGACTCAAATCTCCTCAGAAACATCATTACCCTAGTAGGGGTAATGATCTCTTCTGACCTTATTAGCAATAAAATGCTAGATTGATTGTAAAAGAGGCAAACGGGGCGATCCAAATTTTGAAAACCCCAAAGAAATTCAGCGTGTCAAAGGATACACTAAAACTAATTTTCTGCGTATTATCCACCCAGTTTTATAACATGCATTTCCTGTTTGTCATTTTTGCCTAGAATTAAATAAAAAAAACTAATTTTTTTAGCTGAAAGTAAGGAGCGACATTAAACCTTAAAACGAACAGAAATTACTCCGTATACGAAATGGGTTGTCCGCTCCGCAATCCCTCGCTCTTTACGCTAAAGCTTTTAATTGTTTTAAAAAGTAGAATTGTGGCGAAGAGTCAAACTTTAGCGTAAAGAGCGAGGGATTGCGGAGGGTAACAGTTGGTAACAGTTCGTTACCACGAAGTGTTTGAAAAGACTAAAGGGAAGAAATTGAACGGTTTGGCATCTAGACTCGATCTCTTTATACCCGTTTTGAGAAACTACACACAAAATTTGGCTCAGCGCTTTTCGTCTGGCCCATTTACGAGAACTTCCCCGTGCCTTCTTTTGTCCCTTCTGGGTACTGACTCCTCAGAGAAGGGACTGTAAAAGTTCAAAATCGACGCTGGTTTATCCCAGGTACTATTTGCGAACCTTTGTGATGAGTTTTTTCACGTTTTTAATAATTCGTAGATTTTGATTATTTCTCATATGTTAACCAATTTTAAACATTATAGTATCATTTAAAGTTTTGACCCAAAATTTTAGTATTGACTTATTTTTCTTTCCTTAAACATACTATTTTTTGGCCATGCCTATTAAAGCCTGTATTTTGTTTTTCAATAAATGATTTGAATTGATTTAAGAATTGTAAAGTGGTAGAAATTTGATGGCCGGTTTTCAAACACTGATGTTGAAAAAGCAAAAATAGGTAGTAGTCCTGTGGTGGCGCAGTGGGTTTGACCTTTGCTTGGTAATACGGGACCCAGAGATCGAATCATGCTGCAGGAATGCACTGCAGGGCCAACGCAGGGACCTTAGTAGTCAAGAAGCGTCGTTAATCTGATACAATACAAAATAGGTAGTAGATATCTTTCTCAGAAAATTGTGGAATAAATTGGAGAGGAGTTAGATTGCATACAGCCATTTTGGCTAGTTCGATGCAGCAAACAGTAGCCGGTAGTGAAAGCAGGTAGCTATAGATGAGCAAGAGTTCCAGTCAATCAAGAATTCAGCTAATTCCAGGTAAGGGAAACCCTTTCCTCCACCATTTGTGCACAGGCAAATTAATATTCCATGAACAAGATGCACTTGGTCTTAAACTCAATATACTAATGGATGATGAGTAAAACTGACTTCATGTTGCCACTAACGTTACTTATTTAATTTATGGAATATGTAAAATCGCATAAGATTGTTAAATTAAAAATAATTCATCAATTAAAAACGCGCATCAAAAGGTATAAAGATATTAGAATGAGTCAAAGTTACAGATCATAAGAATAGGTAAGTAAGTAACTAAGTAATTCTATTGACCAAAAATTGATGTGAAATTAGAACAGAGTATAACAAATGAAGAAAAAAGAAAAGTTACACTATGGATCATCACTAGAAGTATTCACACATTATATACATTAGTAGAATTATTGGCAGAAAAGAGCTAGCCAAGGGTTTGCTTTTCCATTAGCGTTTTTCAGAAAATTGCTGGTGACAAAGTTAGCACAGGCTTTTGTTTGAATACACGACAATTACGCGTGATAAAAAAATTCCTTTTCCATTGTGGATGTTTTCCTTTTGAGCATCGAGTGGAAGACTGGTGTTTCCCAAAAGGTACAATATACGGTAAATGTGGAAGGGCAATGGAATATATAGCGACGCAAGGAATTTGCGGCCTTTGTTTGCTACCAATAATTGAAAGGTAAACAATGAGGATTTTCTAGTAATAAGTAATACTCTCATATGGTCTTACAACTGAATCATCCAAAAGGATCTCTTCTTCGCAGTGCCCCGCCTTGAAAAACGGGACGGCATATTTTCACACGTTAAATAACAAACCTTCTTTAATATATTGCTTATACAGCATCTCAGAGTCACTCGAGAGTTGATTGACAAACCTATTCAAATTTAGCAGGTCATCAGTAAAGAATTATTTTATACTAATTTAGAAAGATAACACTCAATAGAATAAATATGTAGATTTCATCTTCTTTCTTTTAGTTTTAGGTCAATTTGTCGTACAAAAGCAATTTCGAATTTGGCTCATTTCGAGTCTCAAATTTGTAATTTTCTTTCTATGATTAGTGAAGCATAAACTATGCGCAGCACTACCCGAAGAGTATGGGTAAGTTATAAAAGAAGGAACTGGGGCTAGTGTTACCAAAAAAACATAATTGACTTCTAACACTTGCTGTTTCTTGATATTTTTCAGTTTATTGATAAAATAAAATTAGTGTAATTAAGTGTAACTGGCAAAATTACTGTTGTAAAAGTGTCTGACATATGCAAAATAAGTGAGCTTTAAAATTACAAGAATTGACAAGTGCTAGAGAACGCTGGTGATTTTTATAGTTGACACTTGCGTTACTTACCACTTTTATAAGTTAGCGCTACCTAAAAAAAATAATTTTTTAAGAAGAAGCAGAATAGCGGCTGTTTAGCTTTGGTTCATCCCATAGTATAGACGGTGCAAGATTTATTTTAGTTAAATAGATAGCAAAGTCATCAATATCAGCAATGGAAGATGAAAGAGAACTAGAAGATCCATGTTTCTATGCTTACCTTGATATTTCTCTGGAAAATCAGGTAGGTTATGTTTGTCTGTTGGCTAGGAAAATATGTGTTAGGCTAGCCTACTATTGTGTCCTACATATGATATAGGACCTAATCCTCTTTCCGGTAAAATTCTTGTTAATTGACTTCTTGCTATCTCAGAAACGGTTTAGGTTAGGAAAATGAAACTTTCAGGGATGTGTCTACATGCTAAAGTATGTCCCAGGAAGGTATTTTAAAGTACCCACCTCCACTCCTTCTCCCTTTAGAGGGCCCTGAAAGTTGCCTACATGACAGGTCTATACCTATTGAAATTTTGACAAAACAACATTTTACCTTAACTTTCAGTTTGTTTGGGTTTAGAAAATGAAACTTTCAGGGATGGGTCTACAGGCTAAAGTATGTCCAGGAAGGTATTTTAAAGTACCTGCCTCCACTCTTTCTCCCTCTCAAGGGCCCTGAAATTTGCCTACATGACAGACCTATTGAAATTTTGACAAAACAAAATTTTACCTTAACTTTTTACCTTTACCTTAACTTTTAATTTGTTTGGGTTTGGAAAATGAAACTTTCAGGGATGGGTCTACAGGCTAAAGTGTGTCCTGGAAGGTATTTTGTTGTACTTCAATTAAGCAGAAGATCTATTTCCCTTTTATAAGACACATATTTCTAAAGGTCATCAAAGGTCAGGGCCCTCTAGAGGAAGAAGGGTTGTAGGTTGTTGCTTCAAAACACCTTCCTGGGACATACTTTAGTTGGTAGATTCATCCCTGAAAGCTTCATTTTCCTAACCTTAACCCTTTCTGAGATAGTAAGAAGTCAATTAACTAGAATTTTACTGTCATTTTTCCAATTCAACCATCTGGGGGGAGTAGAAGGATGGTTAATTCAGAAAAATTAGAAAAAATGAGATGTTTTTAACTTATAAATAGACAATTAGATCCTAATTAAATTAGATATTTAGAAGGATATCATGTCTCAGAGTTCTTATTATAAATCCCAACCAGATCTGGTGACATTAGGGGGAGTTGGAGAAAGAAACCAAAAATCTTGGAAAATGCTTAGAGTAGAGGGATCAGGATGAAACTTGGTGGGAAAAATAAGCACAAGACCTAGATACATGATTGACATAACTAGAATGGATCTGCTCCCTTGGGGGGGAATAATCCTAAAAAATGAGTCATTTTTAACTTACAAAGGAGTGATTAGATCTTAATGAAATTTCATATTTAGAAAGACCTTGTAACTCAGATCTCTTTTTTCAAATCCTGACTGGATCCAATTCTGTTGAGGGGGGGGGGCTGGAAATCTTGTAAAAGACTTAGAGTAGAGAGATCAGGATGAAACATGGTAAGAAGGATAAGCACAAGTTCATGATACATGACTGACATAGCTGGGCTGGATCTGCTCTCTTTGGGGGAGCAAAGGGGGGGGGGGGTAAAATTTAAAAAAATAAGGTGTTTGTAACTTATGAATAGGTGATCAGATCTTAATGAAATTTGGTATTTAGAAGGATCTTGTGCTTCAATGCTCTTATTTTAAATCCCAACCAGATCTGGAGACAATGGGGGGAGTTAGAGTGGAAAACTGGAAATTTTAGAAAATGTGAAAATTGAGGTATCTTTATCTTATGAATGGATGATCAGCTGTTGATGAAAATTGATAAATAGAAATATTTTATGTCTCAGATGCTCCATTTTCAATTCAAATTGGATCCAGGGACATGGGGGGTTGGAGGGGGGGCAGAAATCTTGGAAAATGCTTAGAGTAGAGAGATCAGGATGAAACATGATGGGTAGAATAAGCACAAGTTCTAGATAAATGATTGACATAATTGGAACAGATCTGCTCTCTTTGGGGGAGTTGTGTTAATTCAGAAAAATAGAAAATTGAGGTATTTTTAACTTAAGAACAGGTGACCAGGTCTTAATAAAATTTGATATTAGAAAAAACTAATGTCTCAGAGCTCTTGTTTTAAATCCTGACCAGATCATTGGGGACAGTTAGAGCAGTGAAACTGGAAATCTTGGAAAACACTTAGAGTGGAGAGATTGGTATGAAACATGGTGGGTAGAATAAGCAAATGTCACAGATACATGATTGACATAACCAGACTGGATCCACTCTCTTTGCAGGAGTTAGGGGTGTCTAGTGCTTTGGCAAGTTTGGTGCTTCTGGACATGCTAGGACAATGAAAATTGGTAGGCATGTCAGGGACCTGCACAAATTGACTTGATAAAGTGTATTTTTCCCAATTCGACTATCTGGGGGGCTGAAGGGAGAGGAAAAATCAGAAAAAATGAGGTATTTTTAACTTATGAGTGGTTGATCAGATCTTAATTAATTTTGGTATTTAGAAGGACCTTGTGTCTCAGAGCTCTTGTTTTAAATCCCAACTAGCAATAAGCCTTTGATTTTCCTTTTAAATCAATCTATTGATTCATAGAATTTTGCTAGAGCTTATGCCATATGAGCTTCTGGCTCTTCCTATCTTATCACAAGTGCCATATGAGCTCTTAGCTTTTTTTTTTGAAAAATTGGACTTCTGTGATTTATTATCAAAGTGCCAGGTGTGTTTTGCTGCCATGCTCTCCATTTATTCACAGAAAAGTGTTTTTACATCAACACAGGAATGCTGTAGTAACTTCTAAACTGTTATATGTCTCCCAAGAATGGGATCTCTCTTTCATTACTTTTGGCTCATCAGCTGCTTTCTGTTCAGTTCTTCCACTATCCCTGAACTTTGAGGGATTTTCTGCAAAATATCTCATAATACAAGTAGCAAAAAAAAATGGGCATAGAAGCATCAAAGCTTTAAATCTAGCCCTAGTATCAAAATGTGTTAGCTGCAATCACTCTGCATATTTTTAAGAACTTTTTTTTGGGGGGGGGGGGTAATAAGTAACATCTTTCTTTCTCAATAGTCCCATATAATCTTTAATAATAGCCTTTCCTAATTGTTCAACCATTAGATTTGTTTAAATTTGTTAATAAGTATATGAATGGCTTGAATATTTTAACCATAGGGTAAGAACCCAAGTACCCAGCCAGTGCCTAGTCTTGGGCAGATATCCTGATTAAAAGTATCTCTCCTATACATCTCCACACCTTAATCCACCTGAAAGCTACCAGGCCTGTAGTGCTCTTGAGTTGATGATTGCCAGTCAAATCTCTACTGCTTCTTCTCCCACTCCTTGTCAAGTTGGTTGTTGAAGGACTAGATGGAGGGAGCACTGACAGTTGAATCCAGTGGTCTATGACTTCTCAAAAAGGATTGGGGACTTTTTGATTGGAGCTTGACTTTGGTTGAGTTTGACTTGACTTTGACTACATAGAGTTCAATTGAAATGTTTCTCTAGAAGGACGTTTAGGATTAAGAAGCTTGAGGAGGCTTGGGCTTGCATAGCTTCTTGTCTAGGTTGGGGGGGGGGCAGTAAATTTTGTGGTGAAGGGCTGAAGTCATATTGGCAGTTCACAAAACCTTACATTGCCCTCATTTTCTATCATACCTATGAAAACTTTATTGATAAGTAATCACCAAAAATCATCAATAAACTTCAGCATTAATCTTCTTGGATTAGAACCAAATCTTTCCAAGACATTATGGACAATTGCTTCTTGTTTGACTTTTGTTCTGCCATTTCAGCTATATCTAGTGTAAATTTTAAGTTTTAGGAGGGACAGCTGCCCCCCTCCATATGCCCATGTGCTGAGAAGTATTTTTAAATAATATGCACATATGGGAAGGCAATTCTGTTGCACACTTCCATTTGATAGAAAGATGAATATTGAAAACTTATCCAGAATGAGGGCAGTCAAATTGGAACCATATATGGTGTAGAAATTTGGGTAGAGAAAGACAACAAGGCTCTAGGCCTCTGCTTCATAAAACCCTTGAGGGAGTCTAGGCTCCTTGAGGGCTTGCTTCAACAAGGCTCAGGGTACTAGGCAAATGTTTTGTGATACAACAATGAGAGGTAACAAAGCCCTTTCTACTTTTTGTTAGGGATAAAAAATCTGGATTTTTTGTAAAACCAAGTCCATAATGGTTGTGAAGAGATTGTGTTGGATATTTTTTTGTTGCTGTACAAAATTCACCTGGGGTTAATAGGACTGTAAAAAGGGAGTAAATTGAGCAGAGGGATAAGAAAAAGATGTAGATTGTGGAAGGTGGTCTCATAATTGAAGGTCAGTGATAATATAGATAGGGGACCATTTGTCAATGTTTTTTTTTTACCATGCCATCAACAATCCCCTATCCCCAGGCGTATGATAACTTCTTGTTTTCTGTGAAAATGTTGTTGCAAAGTGTAGCAATGTACTTGTTGTTAGAAATCTTTTTTTTAGAATTTTCAATTTTAAATATGAGTTGACCTACCTTTTTTAACAGCAAATATCTTTTTTTTAAATAGTTTCAGTTTTTCAGCCAGGAAGTCTTTTTCTACTAAAACTTATTTTTCAGCAGGCTATTTACCTAAAAATTGACTTACAAAAAAAAATCTGATGAAGTGTGTTTCTACAAAAACTTAAATTAATCCAAAAACAACATGTTCTGAATCTCTGCTGCATTTTTTAATACATAGTTTTCACCTTTGATTTTGTGTATTTGTGTACTTGCCTTTTACATAGGTAGTTCATAATCCTTTGAACCCTCCTTTTCTCAGCTGTTTGACAAAATAAAAATGCAACAAAAAAAACTCTAAAATTGGGAACAGACACATAAACTTTTTAGACCATTACTCTTTAGGTATCCCAATACATCTTTGTTTTCTATTTCAAAATGTTGTTCAATCCTTAATCATCTTTTAGTGTATTTACATGCCCATGTACAGGAGGGAGGGGCAACATCTAGGCTAATATAGGCTGCCAAGCTTGAGCATAATAATTGGCCTTAACTAATTTCTTTACTATTTATTTTGACTAAGATTTAAACCTCTTTGTTACAAGGTTCTCAAGATGCCAACCCTTGGGGTAAATATAACAAAGAAACTGATGCAGCTCTGTGCTACAATGTTGTTATTTCTTTTTTTTTCTTTTAGTGTAAAGAACTGTGTGACTACATGCAGTCTCTTGGAGCAGACATTCCTGATTCTTCTGGAGTTCTAGATGATGACCTGACACATATCATAGAATCTTGCCATTTCTGCTTTCAAGAAAATAAAGAATTGGAAATGGAAGCTGCATTAAATAGTATCACATCTCTGCTTGTTTGTGTAAGGTTTCTTTTAGTTTTTTAGATTTTAGGTTCAATTGGGTAAGTTTTCCTATGTTTTTCAGCCAATACTGGTAAGTTTTCTTCTTAGTGGTCTAATATCCAATTACTATAAAAATTTAAAGCATGGGTGTCAATATTGGGAGGAGAAGCTTTGGGTCATGTAGCCAGTGTAGTTCAATCATACATATAATAATAATAATAATAATTTATTTTTGACCTGCTACAAAAATCAAATCGGAGTATCAATAAAAGAAACAAAACAAATACTACACAAAACAGAAAAAACAAGAAACTAAAGCAAACGAGTAAGGCCTCCGTGGGCGGGCAGATACTTATAAGTAGACTGGGGTATTTTGCCAGCAAGCTCTGTGAGCTTCGACCCAATATCCAGGAAACTATAAATAGAATATGAGGCTCCTATTCCTATACCATGGAGGCAGATACAATAGAAAACGGGAAAACCGGAAATAATAAGAACGAATTGAACTGATATCTTTTTTATGAAAAATAGGGTAAATACCAGAAGAAACAAAACCAAATGATCTGTAAAAACCGAATATAATTTAGCAAGAGACTTTCTATTGTATCTTCCTCGGTTAGCACCAATTTTAGAGTAACTTAATTGGATTTTCTTCTTGCAATCAGCAACAGTGAGAGTCCGTAAGGATTTTAGAGTTTTACTAACGTTAATTCCCAGCCACCAAAATGAAGAAACCGACGGGATAGAAAAAGATCCACAGATTAGAGGAGTAGTGATATTGCTATTAAATGAAAGATATTCACACTTTGAAAGATTAAGAGAAAGTCTAATCGCATGAAGTTTAGATGCTACTGTTGAAACAGACAAAGAGAGCCCTTTTTTAGTCCTACTGATCAAAAGAATATCATCTGCATAGGCGAGATAAGAAATATTTACAGAATTAAGGATGCAAGTAGGTGGGATAGAGGAAAGGACAGATGATATACAAAGTTTGAAAATAGAGGGGGAGAGGACAGCATCTTGCCGGACCCCACGTCGTATTGGAATTTTACTATCTGAAACCCTCATATCCATTTTAATCCTCAAAAATGGATTTGAATACCAATATCTAAGAAGAAAAATTACCGATATGTTGATACCATGGCCAAAAAGGGAAAAGATAGCCTGGGAAGGCGTAACAGTGTCAAAGTCTTTGGAGAGATCCAAAGCACATAAATGTAACTCGAATCCCTTTTTAGTAGCCTCAGTAAGAACAGTAGCCAAAACTCGATGAGCCTGCTGGCAACCTACCCCAGCTGAAAACCCAATCTGATTTTCACCAAAATATGCCGAAGAATTAACTGATGAGAGGAGAAGATACTCAAAAATTTTGCTTATATTGCAGGAAACCGTTGTTGGCCTGTAAGATGCACACTCAGTCGGAATCTTTCCTCTTTTCAGGATCGGAGTAACTGTTCCACACAAAAAACTTTCAGGCACAGCTGAGGTGCATAAGCACATTTGAAACAGAAGTTGTAAATGTTGGACTAGAGCTGGACAATCAACATTTATGTGTTTGACACTTATACCATCACAATCAATAGAGCTAGACTTAAGCTTTTTTATAGCTTGTGCCACCGAAACTAAATTAACTGGGAGGATCTGGTTCTGGCGGAGTGATATGGGAAGCGCAGAAATAAGAAACCTCATAAAAGTAGCATGAACAAAATGGTTTATAGTGTTGAAAATCTGGTCGTAATATTTGCACCAAGCAGCAGGACTAATTGGGCTACTTGTTGATGAAGAGTCATCGATTTTATTTGAATTTACCACATTTTTCCAATCGAAATTACTTGATGGGAATATGCAAATTTTAGATTTTGCAAACCGTAAATACTTTTTATACTCTAATTTAGTTTTCTGTTCAAGCTGAAATACTACACCGCTACGTGGTCGTTCGCAAGAAACCCAAATACGTAGCCAAAATTTGGCTTTATTTTTCACTGATTTTAGACCCGGATCCCAAGACCATTCAGGCTTCCGCGTATTAAATTTAACACGTTCTTCGGGAACAGCCACCCTCTCAGCTTCCTTCATGCATGATATAACATCAAAATAATATTTATTCAGAAAATTCTTATCATTTACAAATTTAGATCCAACCTGAAGTAGCTGAAAAGGAACTTTTATCCTAGACAGAAAAGCTGTAAGGGTAGAAATATAAAGAGCCCAATTAGCCTTATTCCAATTTCGTCTGGTAACCCATCTACGATTCCTACGTCTATTAGAATAATCTTGCGACAGAGAAATACCAAGCATGAAGGAAATTGGTAGGTGGTCTATATCGCTTTCTATTTCATGTACAGAAACAGAGGAAACTATTTCATGTATATGAATCAAAGGATTGTTTATTCTGTATAATTTCTCTTAAATATAGTTGTAATGCCTTATACTGTGACTGGGGATCCTACCCTTCTTTCCTAAATTCCATTTAGACTAGTTTCATCTCTTCAGAATTCTGCTCAGTAAAAGCTTGTTTGTATAAGCTCCTTTCCGACTCTTACATTATCCAGTTATAATTTAAATTTAAAGTTGGGGTATCAGCTTTGAGGGGGGGGGGGTATGTTGGCTGATCATATCCTGATCTTTGAGTCAAATTATCATAGGATTGTATCATTTTTTTTAAGGGGACCTCCCTCCTTCACCTCAACTTCATATACAGACATGCATTTCTTCAGACTTTTGATCCATTAAACCATATCAAATCTGCATGCTACTCTAATTTTTTTCTTTGCATGTCAGTTGTAAACTGTCCAGTTTTCTTAAACTGTTCAATTCAGTAAACCTGTCATCCATTAAACCTTGTCAAATCTACATGCTATTCTAGTATGTTCAGTTGCAAACTTTTAAGTTTGCTTGAACTGTTCAGTTCAATAAACTTGTTTTCCATTTAAGAATGTCAAATCTACATCCTATTCTAGTATGTTCAGTTACAAACTATTCAGTTTGTTTGAACTTTTCAGTTCAGTAGACATGTGCTCCATTAAACCTTATGGATCACTGTTCTGTTCATGATTAGTTTTGCATGGACTGCTGCAGAATAAAAAGAAATAAAAGCTTGGACTAGCAATGGGGGTGGGATGAATATCTATAAAAGCCTCAAAAGACCCAGCTAAATCGCAGCTCCTTCCGGAAGAAGAAAATGGTGATGGCGTAAAAACAGAAGTGATTCCTGGTTAGAGGGACAGGCGGCAAGTTTTTATACAGAGGTTACTTTAAAATTAGTTGAGAGGTATGGTAAGCATTACAAAAAACTTGGCAACTATGCTCTTAAATAGAGTGAAATATGTACTTTTAGAAAATAAAGTTACTTTTTTTAAATAATCATTTGTTGTGTACTTATGATCATATGGACCTTAATTGAAAACACGCCTTGTATGAAGCTTTCCCAACTTTCCTGGGTTGTCTCAAAGGTTTTATTTCCGCTGTTCAATTCTGCACTATCAGAAATTTTTAGTCCACATAACTAAATGGAGTATAAATCCTCCCCTCTCAAATAAATGGGAAATAAAACATTGTTTGTAATTTCATTTTTTTTAATATTATTATTACTAAAAACAAATGAGAGAGAGAGAGAGAGACTTTTATTTTAAAAACGACTTTCACAGCGCGTGGTGCCGAATCAGCGCTTTGCGTCAGGTATTACAGTCAGATAAAAATTGTCAAATAAAAAATAGAGAAAAACACAGAGACACAGTGTCAGATAGACACTTGTCAGATTAAAAAACCAATCACTAACTAAAAAAATGATTCAATACAACAAATTCACTGATTAATAATGTTTAAAAATGCAAGAATGAAACTCTTCCTGTGTCTCTTGTGGATTGGTGGGAGAGGTTGAAGGATGGGGACTTTCTAGGAGTTGGGTCTTTGAGGTTGGGATCTTAAAGGTTGAAAGGGTGGGGGGGGGAATAGATCTTGGAAACGGGGGTTTGTCATTGCTTTTTTGCCAAACCGTGCACAGGAGGTTTCTTCTCTCTGATTGGGCAGTGAGCTGGAAAAGCTTAAGAAGGAAGCGATATGGGAGTTTGCCTTGACCACAGATAATTCTTAATGCTTGCTTCTGAACTGACTCTATTGAATAAGATTGGGAAGTAGTTAAGCAAAAATACCAAACCGGACAAGAATATTCAAGAACAGGGCAAATAAAACTTGTATAAATCCTTAAAAGGTGGAATGCAGGGCAAGAAAACTTGAAGAAAAATTTAAGCATAGAAAGTGCCAAATTAGCTTGCTTCGTGATGTTAGTAATGTAGACCTCCCACTTCAGATCGCTTGAGATAGTGATACTGAGGAGTTTGCACTGCTGGACAGACATCTCCAGAGGGATTGGTTGCTTGAACGAAGGTGTACTCTTCAAGAAACTGATTGTCATGATTTTTGACTTTTTGGCATTCACAGTCATGTCAACCTGTGCAGCATCACTGGAAATATCCTCCATGATTTCCATGGCTGAGCTCTTCAAATTTTCTGGCACTTCCAGTAAGGACATGTCCTCAACAAATTTCCAGCAGTCAGGGTGTTCAGTAGCAAGTCCATTTATCATAATCAGGAGCAGGCCAAGGAGGGTACCCTGGGGCGCACCACAGTAAACTGGAAGGAGATCTGAGTAGACATTTTTATACTTTACACATTGAGTTCTAATGAAAAGGAAAGACGCTATTATTCTAACAAGTTGTGGGTTAACATGAAACTCTTTTAGGAGTTTTTCAATGTAAACATTGTGGTTAATCAGATCGAAAGCTTCTTGGGGGTCTATTAGAAGTAGATTTAGCCAAACATCGGGGTTTTCCAAATTTTTATGGCACTTTGTATTAACCAAATGACATATAGCAATCGCGAATTCTGTTGTTTGGTCTGTCTGTCTGTCCTTGTTTTGCTAGTTTAGGCACTTCTAGATAAGCTAGGACAATGAAATTTGGCAGGCGCATCAGGTACCAGACCAGATTAAATGAGAAATAGTCGTTTTCCTGATTCGACCATATGGGGGAGGGGGGGGGGAGGACGGTTGATTTGGAAAATTAGAAAAAATGAGGTATTTGTAACTTAGGAACGGGTAATCAGACCTTAATGAAATTTGATATTTAGAAGGACCTTGTGTCTCAGAACTCTTATTTTAAATTCTGACCGGGATTAAGCCTCTGATTTTCCTTTTAAATCAATCTATTAATTCTTAGAATTTTGCTAGAGCTCATGCTATATGAGCTCTTGGCTCTTATGACCTAGTCACACGTGCCATATGAGCTCTTAGCTCTTGTTATAAATTGTATCCAGTAAGCTTACAAGATAATGGGTAGTAGAAAGGCCATATTGATTACCAAATTGCTTTTGGTCAATAAATTCTTCAATTTTTGATTTGAGCCAATCAGTCAGAAAGCTTTCATATAATTTCGAAAATACTGAGATGAGCATAATTGGTCGAACCCCATTGAAACCCTCCTCAGCGCCCTCCTTCTGAATCGGCGTCACGAATCAATGCTTCCAGGTGTCAGTGTAGCATCCACCACTTTACCAGTG
Organism: Artemia franciscana; assembly: GCF_032884065.1. Lineage (NCBI taxonomy): Eukaryota > Metazoa > Arthropoda > Branchiopoda > Anostraca > Artemiidae > Artemia > Artemia franciscana. The sequence goes on along the minus strand of NC_088880.1, from coordinate 32,233,164 downwards.
GTAAGGGCAGCTTGTCAGCGAAGGCTTTGACAAGTACGATCGGAATATCTGATGGGCATGTATTTGTCGTTTTTAGGTTATTTATTTTCTTTTCGATATCCTTTAGTGATATATGGGGAAGGTCTCCATCCTGACTATGGGGAATAGACTCATGAGTCTCATCATGAGTGGAGGTAATGCCTGGACAATCTTGGTGAGGTATTTGTTGAGATCATTAACAGTTTTAATACTAGGCTCATCAAGCTGGAAATCAATATTACTAATTTGCTTGCCAGGAAGTTTTTTAACTAGATCATACCACTTCTTGGAGTTATAATTAAAAATATCCTTCATAGTATTTTTTATAGTATGTGGCAGCTGCTTTTCGACTTTTTTTTTAATCATTTTATGGTTGGCTTCATCTTTTTTACCATTACGAAGTAAACGAATTTTTTCTTTGGTCTTGGCTTTTACAGGTTCATTAATGTAGGGTTTATCATTTGAACACTTTTTAGTGTTCTTTTTGGGAAAAGATTTTCCATAATTATCAGATAGCTTCCTTTGAAAGATTCAAACTTTAGAATTGATATCAGGAGTAGCTAGGACCTCAGACCAGTGCTCTTCAGAAATTCAGGAACCAAAACTGAGAATACCTTTGTCGGTTAGTGGGCGATGTAGTGTTTCAGTGACTTTGTATTCAACCTTGATTTGATCCAGTGGTTGCATTCTGAGAATATAATGGTAGCTCCCTGCTAACGGTGGTAAGGTTTCTGGTTGACTGTAGAACTTGTGCAAGTTAGTACAGATGACATTTAAAGAGGAGCCTCCCTTGGTTGTGGGTATATTTACCACTTGCTTTAGGTGTAGACCCTTGCATAGGTATTCGAGTTTAAGTTCATTGGCTTCACCAAGGAGTAAAATCCCAGCGTTTGGGAATTTTGAGAGAGCAAAATCGACCCTGGCTTGAAGTTTTTCAACGTACTTTCGTCAAATCTCCGCATGCTGACCTGGAGACATACTAGGATATTAGACAGTGGACGAGGGAGTACTTTTGGTTTATTACTTATCCACATGATTTCATCATAATCATCAATGCCGGGGATTGTGATCAGTTTTGGACTAAGTTCCTCACGGCACAGCAAGAGAAGTCCTCCACCACGCTTACCAAGCAGGTGATTGGTTAGCCTCAGTTTCAAAAAGATTGTGTAGCCTGAAGCTTTCAGGGAGTCAGGGTGTTGCGCCTGGACTTCAGTTGGGGCAACAAGGTGGGAATTTGTAATATTCGCGGTAATAGCCAGTTCTGTTATTTTCTTGAAGTCGAGACTCTCTGTATTACAAGAGCAAGAAATTTGGAAAATGGTATCATGAACCAAAAGAAGAAGAAACTGTTTTATTTTTTGTTTTCGGGGCTCTAGGGGAATAATTGGGGGATGTCTGAAGAGTGAACGGGCGAGACTGTGGTGTCACAAATGAGGGTAAGACTAGAGGAAGTTTTAGGGCGGGGGAGGGGTTCGAATGGCTGTCTGGATCATTATTCGGGGATCTAGCCAGGGAAAGGTTCCTGCCAAAATCAGATAACCTTTCCTGCGCATTCGAGGGGAAAGTCAGTGAGAATTGCGAAAGGTATGTATATCTATAATATGAAATATCCATACAATGCAGTGTGAAGCATGCATGGCTGAATGCAGGATACCCCCTCCCCCGTTCCTCTAATAAAAGAAAAAAAATTGTAAAGTGTTGGGTTCGAAAAATCCACATTATTAAATATCCACACAATCCAGTGTGATGTATGAATTGCTGAGTGCAAGACACCCCCTCCCCTTAAATAAAAGGGGAAAAAACTTTTTTATGTGGCATCTCTCTTACTTTTTATCCTTCTATAAATCTAGACTTTGATTTCGTTATTATTATTATTACAAAGTATTTGTATTATTATATTACAGATTAATCAAACAATAATAATATTAGTATTAAAGAGGTGGTTTTAAAACATTTACATTATCATATATAAACACATTGTAGTGTGATATATGTTTAAGTAAATGAAGGCATTAAATTGATTGAATTGAAAGAAAATCATAGGGTTTTGTTACTTCGTCTCTTTAAATTATTTTATTTTACAGATGGATATGAATAGAGGTGAAAGTTTAGTCAAAAAATTTTGCAAAAAGCTGACTCGAGAACAGTCTAAGAAATTGGAAATTTCATGCCTTAAAGTGTAAGTAGTGCTTATAAATATTGATACAAAATATGAACGTTTAAACTATTTAGATCGTCTGAAATTTATAACTATTTAATTTTTTCTCTGGTTGTCGTAAGAATACTGTTGATTTCCATAACAAATCGAGGTTTTTGCATAAAATTCTTATTTAGCACAATTTCCACCTTTTCCTGAAATTAAAAAAAAATCAGTTTTTATCTTAAATTTAATTTTTAACATGTGGATAGATAGATTGAGAAAAATGCTGAATTCGTAATTTGTTCAATTATGTTATATGGCAATACTACTGAATTGTGGGATACGTTGCTTCCGATTTTGACTAATATCCTATCCTCATTTTAGCCAGAATTTCGAGAAGAAGTTAATATTGTTGCAATTTAAAACAACTATATATTGTAAAATTTAAAAGGATTTTGTAGTGCAAAGTAATACTAGGTGTATTTTCAATCTCTGATAAAATTTACAATGTAATTTGAAATTTCGAGAATTTAAGGTAAAAAGCAAATTCTGTTTTAAGCATAATTTAGAACATGGGGATTGCTGAATTTATAATTTGACCAATTACGTTATATTGCAATGCTGGAGCCTCTCTAGCCGAGTGGATGACACACTGGACTCACGATCCTATGTTCTTTGTGATGCAAATTCAAATTCTGGTTTTGCTAAGACCAAGTCGTGATTTCGGGTTCCAATCAGGGTGGTCTTGAGCTTAACCACCTGGGTTATGGGGGCAATGGGCCTTTAAGGCCTGTGACTCGTTCCAGTTGGGTACGCCTCGCCACACATTACAAATTACAAAATGGCCTTGCTGAACTATGGAATAGATTATTTGTGGTTTCCGCTGTTAAACTATTTCATTTAGCTGAATTTTCGAGAAGAAGGCAATATTATTACAATTTCGAATTTAATTTAATTGAAACTATGAAACTTAAAAATATTTTGTAATTTAAAAGAGTACTATATGTGTTTTCAACTTATTGTAAAAGCCTTGACTCGAGGCCTGATGCCTAATTCACATGAATGGTAAAAATCAATGGTTTTTGCCAAAAACCATTGGTTTTCCGTTGGGTTTTTATGGCACTTGGTATTAACCAAGTGACATATAGCAATCGCAAATTCGTGATTTCGTCTGTTAAACTATTTCTTTTAGCTGAATTTTCGCAAGATACGATGGGACTTTTGGCTTGACTTTGGAAAAACCGGAAGTTTTTGGTTTTCCTCAGGTCTGCATAGGAATTACCTGCATTCTTTTAAGGAAGAATGCACATAATTATACTGTTTTTGAACTAAGATAAATATATAGAACCAAGGAAAATATAGTTTTTGAACTAATAACAGATTTATACCAATGATATTTAACACGGGTAAATGCAAAAATTACCGTGTGAACAAGTCTTGGGCTTTCTCTTTTAGTTTTCTATTGGGAAATACCATGTGTGTGAATCGGGCATGAGACATGAAATCAGGTTGATTTTGAAATGCCTTGAAAAACTCAGTTATTTTAACTTGTAAGAATCAGTTGTTGCATTCTCTGTCTCAAGTAGTCGCTGTCATAATCGCAATAGCGAATTGTCCCAATTTTAGTACGGTCAAGATTAGTAGCAACTAATCCCAGGAACAGGGCTAAGTAATAGCAACGGCATCTTTAATTAACTTATAAATGGGGTATAGAAAAGTTTCTCTGGTATCTGCATTAAGTGCGACTTTTATATGCATATGATTTTTGACTTAAACTACTTTCATGTACACCACTATAACACCTATAATGGATTAATAATTGATGTATTATCATATATGGTGAGCATTCTTATAGAGTTGTTGACCAAAGGTGGAATCAAAAATATCTCTGGTCTTTGGCGTAGCTTCATGGCTTTGTCGATTGATGATTTTTGTTTCGATAACCTCGCTCCTAATTTTTGGTTTGTCCCTCCTTCCCAATGTAGGAACAACCAACCGCAACAATATTGGATATTATGCATACAACTACCTAGAATGGGGCAAGTTTCATCCTTTCTGCAGTCGAAAAAATGTATAATGTTTCAACCCGTGATTCCCAATGTGGGGCGCAGGGACCGTCGATGGGGCATGGCAATATTTTTGTGGGTCATGGGTAGCACGTGCACTCTTCGGATGACTATAATTTAGTCTTAATTTAAAAAAAAGACATTTGAACGACCTTACATTCAAATGCATTTAAAGAGCAAAAAAAGATATATAGTTTAAAACATGCCTAGAGGACGACCCCAAAAAAGTTAATAAGTTGATGACCTCATAAGCTTCCTTCAGGCGAAAAACGTAAAATTTTGAATGGCAAAATATTAATATCACGAGACATCAGGATTTTAGAAATGCCTAGGTGGGGAATGGCCTAAGATCAGTTGGAAACCATTGATTTAAACAGAAGATAAGATTCATTTATACATGTATTATTCACTCATGAAAGCTTGATCACTTCTACTGAAATTTACTTAAGTACATCGTAGGTTTTGACTACAAGGTTGAATTTATTCGAAAAATTAGGTTCTTGGATTAAATTTATTTTATTTTAGACCAGATTTTTGGTTAGATTTTTTAATATTGACTTGTTCATATTTGCTTAAAGCTATAATATTAATAAACGCTTTTTTATGTATTTTGTAAAGTTTTTTGTATTATTGTTTCATCATTTAATCTTTAAAATCATTTACACACTATCTTTTCAATCAATAAAATCACCCAATCTTCAGTTATTTATTCTTTAAAGGATTAAGTGATTTAACCTTTTTAAAAGATTAAAAAAGAGTTTAAATAGGGAAACGATTGTTTTATTCTCTAAATCTTGTTATAAAAAAAGGTTTCTAATAGTGCTTGCCCCCTCCCTACCCCGGAAACTCCTGGTTGCGCCCATGGCTATGGTCAGCGCTGTGAGTCATGGACGTAGGGTATGAAAATATTGCTGTAAGGTATGTAGAAGGTTGTCTGCTATAAACGTATAATAATTGAAAAACCTTGGGAACAAATACCTTAAAATCCTTAGCAGACTCACCAACTATATATATATATAAACTAAATAAAAATAATAAAGACTGACAATGTTCATTTTTTGAACATTGAGGGTAGTTCCAAATTGTCACTCGTGTTTTGATTAAAATCGGCTGTCATAGTGATGGCTAAACGACTTGCCAGATGCCAGTTCATATCTCTATTTTCACCTCTACACAGTATTTCTGTTGAGAGGTTTTTTTTTTTGTTTTTTTTTTTTTAATACCCAATTTCTGACACAACTTGGCAAATTTTGCTAAGTGAAAATTTCTTAACGACGTTGCAATGGAATTTGGGTTCGTATTTCATCTTGAAATGTAAATTTTTTTTGGAGCTCTCAGAATGAGCTGGCATTATTATTTTATTATTATTATTATTATTATTATTATTATTATTATTATTATTATTATTATTATTATTATTATTTTATTATTATTATTTTTATTATTATTACTATTTATTTTATTATTATTATTATTTTTATTATTATTATTAATATTATTTTTATTAATTTATTATTATTTCTATTAAAGTTATTAATTTTAATATTTAATTTTAAGTGTTTTAATATTAATTAAAACAATATAATTTGGTTCTTATTATTGAGTGCTTATTAAAATACTCATTTTGTGACCGCCTATCTACAAGAGGAAGCAAATATCGGATTATTTCTACTGATTAAATGAAAAGTTAGACTTACTTAAAATATAATTTCACGGCTCGAGAAAGGAATTTTTCAACTTTGGCCTGAAATCGAAGGTAACTGAATTCTCCCCCACAAACAGACTTTTTTTCATCAGGGACGTGCAATCCAGGCTAGAGTAGCGAAATACTACTCCAGTTAGAACCTAGCTCCAGTCATTTAACCTTTTCTTACAAATAGATTAAACAAAAACTTATTTATTAAAATAAATTTTTAATCTTTAATCCTTTATCGAAGCCTTTCGAATTTTCGCCCGCATGAAGACATATTTTTGGTCAGGTGAACTGAAATTCAGATTGCAGCAGCAAAAGATTTATGTTTCATTTTAAACATAATTTTCTCGGAAAAAAACGAAATTCTTAGCTTCAAACCGAAACTGAAACCGAACGAATATTCACACAAGCAAAGACATTTTTCCTCCGTCGAGTTAGGTGAAATTCAGGTTGTAGCAATAAATACTACTCCAATCAGAGCTTAACTATTCATGTGTTGTCTTATAGACATCGTTTACTTGAGAAATTCTTCCAAGAGAACTAACAAAAGGTTTCACTTGTTAAAACACAATCTTTTTGGCTGAAGAAAATATTTTCTTAGGTTTCCTCTGAAATACAAGTGAATGAAATATTCACCCACTTCAAGAAATACTTTAGTCGAGTGCCGTATGTTGCATCTTCAAGCAGCAAAATACTACTCAAATAAAAATCTAGCTCTAATCATGTAACCTGGGTTACACACTCCTCATGTTATAAGTCTTTTGTTTTAGATTATACCTATTGTACCAGGGACTGCAGACTCAGAGTACACCACGCTACGAAGTATATTGTGAATTAATCCCTTTGGCTGGTAGAACAGGGCAGATCATGTCAGTGTTTACAGACACCCCTACGCTCAAGAAATCTTTCCCACGGGTAACTATTGACAAGTTGCAACATCTTTATAGGCTTATTCATGAAGCGTTGCTGAAATGTAAAGAAAGGTAAGCTGTCTTGGAGTCTTGTGGCCAAAAAAAGTAGAGCTAGTCTAAAATCTGATTTAGTTATGGCCCTTGCCCCTCCTCGTAACTTTTCTTGAATAATACCATCTAATGGTTGCCCGATTATCCAATATAAGGAAAGGGTCGTTTAAGCTCACCTTAGCTATGGTAATTCAGTTAACTTATGGCTGAATAATACATGCCCTGCCTCCAATGAATTACGTATGCTACGTCATCCTCTGAGTTTTTTTTCACTCATGGCTCAAAAATCACCAGTCCTGCCTCCAATGAATGACGTATGCTACGTCATCCTCTGAGTTTTTTTTTACTCGTGGCTCAAAAATCACCAGTCCTGCCTCCAATGAATGACGTATGCTACGTCATCCTCTTAGTTTTTTTTCACTCGTGGCTCAAAAATCACCAGTCCTGCCTCCAATGAATGACGTATGCTACGTCATCCTCTGAGTTTTTTTTTTTCATTCGTGGCTCAAAAATCCCCAGTCCTGCCTCCAATGAATGACGTATGCCACGCCTTCCGTAGAGCAGTTTTGTTCTCAACTCATGGTTGGCCTGCCTTCAATTGGACCTTTTTGCAATGTTTACTAGAACTATTAACCTTATGTCTTATACATAGTTTAATTACCATGGTCCTTGCTTTTTATTTTATAGACAAAAAAGTGCAAAAAAGGTGGTTAATGTATCTTGCTTTCTTCTTGGTTCGTAAATAAGAAAAAAAAGTTTTTTCAATGAATATAAAGTTAACACTTAAAAAATGAACAGAAATTATTCCGCATATGAGTGTGGCTGCCCCATCCCCATCTGCTGCTCCGCTCTTTTCGCTAAAGTTTGATAGCGCTATACCAAAGTATTTACAAGTGCAGTGAATGATCAATCAATCTGAAAATTATATATATAATTTTTAGTCTGGCATACGAATCCCTTCTAACGAAATAGTGCGTGACCTTGGGGTTTACTTTGATACCCAATCGAAATTTGATAAGCATGTTTCGGAAATTGTAAAGAATGCAAATTATCGTTTATCGTCTATAAGGAGAAGCTTTAGTAGGTTTAACCTTCGTAATTTCTTACTACTATACAAATCAATGGTCCGCCCTCTTCTTGAGTATAATACTTCTGTTTGGTTTCCATTAAGTCTAACGGATGAGCATAGGATAGAAAAGGTTCAGAGAAGGGCCACTAGATTGTTCCCATATCTTCAGCGCCTTTCCTATCCGCAGAGATTTTCTAGGCTTCAACTCCCGTCGTTGAAGTTTCGTAGACGTCGCAATGACCTTGTAAATGTGTCTCGTATAATTAAAGGAGTGGATGATGTTGATCCAAATTTATTTTTTAAATTTAGCCATTATCACTCTACTCGTCAGCATGATTATAAATTATATCCCCCAAAACCACTGAAAAAAATTGGTCAATTATCTTTCGTTAGTAGAGTTACCAGACCATGGAATGGTTTGCCTTTGGAGGTTGTCGAGGCAGAGAGTGTTCGAATTTTTAAGAGTGCATTAGTAAATACGCCTTTTTATTTAGACGCTTTTGTTGTGTAGTGTCGTGTTATTTAGAAGTTTTTGCTGTTTAGTTTGTCGTTGCCAATTTACTTTAGATTAGTATTATGATTTTGTGTTTTTGCGACAAGCATTGATGCTTACCGCTATTCGTAATAATAAATAAATAAAAATAAATATAAATTTTAGTTTAAGAAAAATCAAATCAATAGGCTATTTCGTTCTTTATTTTCTATTCCCTTTCAATCATAAGCATTGACACATGTCTCATTTGTTTGGGCACGTACCCTCAATAGATATCAGTTAATTACTGTCTTAGCTTACCTGATTACCTAAAGAAACTCCATGTTCATCGTGTATTCTTGGATCTATTTCTGAAGGAGGGTTGGAATTTTTTGGAAAAAAGCAACAGTAGATGATAAAAGTCTAGAGTTGATACTTAGAAGGTTTAAAGATGGAAGGGTTACCATGCATATATGTATCTACGGGATTTCAGTGTGCAAATTTGTCGAACAAACAAAATGGATTCTATTGAGCAATGCCGAAGCGTTGGACGGACAATATTGATATTTTGTAACTTGGCTATCAAAAACCAATAATAATAATAATAATAATTTATTTGTTACCCGCTTGTTTTGACAATTTAAGCGGAGTAAAAACGTTAAGGAAAGAAAAACAAAATAACACGAACAATACAACCAATACAGTCTAATCAAAGGGTGGTAAGGACCCAAGCGTTGACAGGCCTCAGCACCTAATCTAGCATAGAGTTTTTTCATGAACAAAAATAATATCAGTGGCACAGAACTTTCTAATAATCTTCTGATTTCTATAAGAACGCGGCAGACACAATAGATATTTGCAATAACGAAAATACAGAACTCTTATACCTTGCAAATCTTGATTATTAAAAAACAGGCGCAAATCGGAAAGAAACTATATAGAATTTTCGTAATATGTAGAATAAGTATATTTATATTTATTCAATATACTTAATGTTCTCAGAATCCGTGATTACAAAAATTAAAGTTTTTCTAGAATAAATTTGTCAATTTGGTCAGTTATTGGCACCTTTGTCACACTGGCCACCCCCAAGGTTCTGCTTATTGGTTCCCTTGTCACTTTGAGTCTCCCCCAAGATCTTGCTGTAGATCTGCCCCTAAGGGGGCATGTCTATTAAGAGAATTGATGAACCGCGTATTGTTGGAATTTGTAGAGAATTGTAAAATGAAATTACGATATTTTAGGGGCCCGTAGGCAAAGATGCTGCTCTCTGTGTCTGTTACTGATGGTCTATAGACAGGGAGAGAAACTATGGTTTTTGGTTTTGCTGGTCAATTCAATTACACCTTTTCATGTGCCTTAAAAAGTAGTCTTTTAGCATATAAATTTGTGTAATTTTTTATCTTTTTGCAAAGGTAGTGAAGCTTGTATTCTAGATTAAACCTGTAATCAGATACCGCTTAAATAAAAATAAAGGAAAAATAGTATCTCTTGAAAGGATCTTTTACGTAATTAATTTAATAAACTTTTTCCACAAAACAAATTTTTCAAAGAAAAGTAAATAGCTCAATAAACCAAAAATGAGCAGAAATAGTCAAATTGTCTACAGTCCTACAGTTTTTTCATATAAATTAAAATAAAATAATTATAATACATCAAATTAAATAAAAGAAAATAGATACATAAAATAAAAATAAATTGAGATAATCAGTTATATTTAATTCAGTAATTTATCGCTAATTTCCAAATGCAATAGTGAGTTTTTTTTTTACGAAGCTTGATTTTGTGACTTCAGCGGCATCTGCAAAACTAGTAAAAGACTAACATCGGCTCATAGTAACAAAAATTACAAAAAAAAGCGTTTAAAAATAAACGAAATACAATTGGCAAGTGAGAAAAGATTGCCATTCCAAGCTGATTCAGGAATGGTAACCTAAATTATAAAATGTAATTTTGAAAACAAATTTATGTCGATTTCAAAAATTGTCCAAAATATCTACAGAAAACGGCGTCAGATTAAAGTAAAAGTACCCCAATGAAATTAAAACTGTAGATTAAGCCTTACTTACTAACTTAGATCCTCCTACGCCTGGGGGCGCATAGGGCAGTGACGGTTAACCTCCAGCTTGGCCGATCTTGTGCCAAAGACCAAAGTTCGTTCAGAGTGGTTCGGAGACTCCTAGTCTGTTTCTCCAGGATCGACCATGGGTGCTGTGTTGTCTTCCACTCCTTCGAATGCCGGGTGGCGTCCAACACCATACATCGTGTGGGAGGCGTCCTTCGCTCATGCGGATTATATAGCCCCCAGTACTTGCATCTTCTCATTCTGATCTCGTTGGTCACCAGCGGTTGTTCGGTCCATCAGCCCTTATCCGGGCATTCGTTACTCTATCAGTCCAATATACTGCAAAGTTTTACGGAGGCAATTAATCTTGAAGCCAAGTAATTTTTTCTCAGCATTCTTTGAAATGCTCCAAAACGCCAATCTCAAGCGTAAAACCAGAATATCCCTATTTACGAAGTATTTTTAGACTTTTTTTTTCAATGTTGCAATCGTTGTTTTTTGTTTGTTATTTTTTGCTTTTTTTGAATATGTTGTTTCTTTACCACAGTTTGTACTTCTCAGAACTTTCGTAGAACGATAGTGAGGCTGTTGCAAATTAACTAGGGGTAATCCAGGCTATTAAATAAGCATAAGTTAAAACAAGATAATTCTGATAACCCTCCTTCCATGAGCAGAACTGACTGGAATCCTTGAATTGTAGTGTTATGGATAGTAACTAGAGACACATGAGAAATAACAGTGTGTAAATCAGTCTGATTGCTTGATTAGTTAAGTAATAATTTACGCAGCCGTATATGTTTTAAAAACTAGTAAACATCAGGAATTCAATTTTAGGGTAAAGGACAATTCTCAGTATGCATGTAGTATTTGGTACTAGCAGTCGCCAAATTTAAAAAAGAGAAACAGGGTGAAAAATTAGCAAACAGAAGCTCGAACGAAAAAAAAATATTTTTAATATTTTTTTTGACAATGAACTTGGTGTAAAGAGTGAATGTTATTGTGGTTTGGGATTTTGCACCTGATCTGAGTTATGTGGGTGGAGGGAAAGGACGTATCCAGGATTTATGTTCGAGGGGGGGAGACAAACATTTCGGGCACGGTGGTGGCGGGGGCACAAACCCCATAATTCCACCCCACTGGATACGGCCTTGGATGGGTTCCCATGATTTTTGTCATCAGGATATTTACCAGAAGAGGTCCTCGTTTCTTAACGAAACTTAGTAAAAAGTAAGACTTAGTTTGGTAGTTATGGCTTTTGGGGATCAAGATCCAATCTGATCTTTTCGGGGGAAAGAGGTTCTAAATTCTTGTCATCTGGTTATCTAGAAGAATGGTTATCAGATATCAGCCAAACTAAGGAGTTCCTAATTGTTGTTATCATTACATCTACAAGGATATGCTTTTAGATATTAATCAAACTTGGTCAGAAAGTCGAACAAGTGTCCTAGTTCAGCCCTCCCAATGGGCTCATAATTACGAAACAAAGTTCATATTTTTAACCTCGGTTCAGAAATGGTTCATTATTTAGAAAAGAGGTTCATAAAGTTCATATTTTTCTTGCCATCAGCTGGAAAGCACTTGCGGTTGCTGTCTTTTTCCTTATAAAGGACAAGCGAAACAAATATGCAAGAGTTTTATATAAAACGTTTCAAACTGTAACACCGCAGGTTTTGTGAACATGTGGAGCTTCCTCCACATCGTTCTCTGAAACATATGCGAAGTCGATGGCTAACCCTCATTGTTTCAGCTGAAAGACTTGATGAGCAATGGAATGTTCTTGATGAGTATTTCCTGAAATTCATCCTTAAGAAAAGTCCAGCGGATACCGAAAAATCGAGTATACCACAACCAAACCGTTAATCCGGTTTGTCACATCTTTCTTGTTTCAAATATCCCCTTGTTTCAAAGATATTAAAAGCAGCTCTGCATGCTGTATGGGAACTGCTGACATTGAACGTGATTTTTCCTGGTCAGGACGGATCATGACCGAGGAAAAATCATCGATGTAAAGTGAAAATGCTCAATGTTAGACTGATAGTTTCTGACGCTTTAAAGAAGTTTGAGAACAGGCCCGAGTTAGCCCCTATTACCAGAGAGCTGTTGAGTCTCGGGCGAAATACGTGCCAGAGCTATAAACTGTACCTGGAAGCTGAGTGATCTAGATAGGCTGAAGAGGAGTCCAAAGGAAAGACGGAGAAGAAAAGAAGAGGAAAAAAGCGGATGTTATCTGAGAAGAAGACCATTGAACACCCAGGAAAAGATTTCATTGAGAAGAAGTCCGTTGAAAAGGAGAAGAAACAGGTAGCAGAAAGGCTTCTTCAAGAAGCTAATGAGAAGCTGAAAAAAGTCATAGATCCCAAAGGTTTTGTAGAAATAAGCCTCGCACAAAGTATGATTGAGGCTTTGAGCCGGGTGATGCGCGAAGAAGATAAGGCATCCAGAGAGGTTGATCTTATACAGAGCACGAAAGTCACTGTTGAAAGTCACAGAGCACGAAAGTCACTGTAGGCAGACACACGAAAGTCGTTCTTAATTTCGTCATATTTTGCCAAAATGAACAAGTAGATTGGAGTTTTTTTTTTGTGCTGGTGTATTTTGTACTGTTGTGTTATGTACTTTAACACAGATTAAAAGCATTTAACTGAACTCATGAAAAAACAACAAGAAAAAACAAGCAGAATATGTGCACAAGTGATGAAAACGCCAACTGCCGCTTTTTGCGTTCACGGACAGTTTCTGGGGTGCACATATCGTAAATTTAGGGTCATAATTGATTCGTTAAGAGGGCAATGAAAAGTTCATAAAGTTTATTCTTTTGTTTTCAAAAGTTCATATTTTTTCAAAAAATCTAGCGGGAGGTCTGCCTAGTTCTACCGGTTGGGAGTTTTTTATCCCATCTAGCCTGAATTAGATTAGAGGATTTCCTCTTTCTACCCCGATGAACAGATCTGTATTTGCCCTCTTTCTTGTCTTAATGAAAACATTTTTATTTGTTTTTACTGATTATTTACTAATTATGTTTTTACGTTTTTGCTAATTATTATGTTATGTTTTTAAATTATTATTAGTTATGTTATTTGTCGTTTTTGCTAATTAGTCTTCTTTTTAGTGAAAAAGCTGCAAAAGTCATTATGGAACTTTTAGGTACATATACACCAGAAAACGCCTCTCAAGCAAAGGAAGATGCTCAAAGGTGTATTGTATCAGCACTGGCAGACCCAAATACTTTTCTGTTGGACCCCTTGCTGGCTTTACCACCTGTAAAGGTCCTTGAGGGAGCCCCAATCCATGAGCTTCTCACAATCTTTGTTACAGATCCTCTACCAACTTACCTAACTTTTTATAATGAGAACAAGGAATTTGTGGATTCTTTAGGTAAAGATTTGCCTTGGCTTAATAATCCACTAACATTATCAAATTAATATCTTAGTAATTGAATATGAAAAAAGAAAACTTTTACAGGCTATATTCACAATGGACAAAAAAAAATGTTTATTAACACAATCTAGTTCATGCTATATTATCAATTCCCTTCTAAATCTGTGGAGCCCTGGTCTGCTATAACAAAAAATATTTATATTTCTTTGCAAATACTTTGTATAGTCCTGTCTTAATTGTTTGACTAAGGGCCACAAGGATACTGTATCTTATGAAAAATTGCGAAGAAGAGATTCTATTCTGTCTTAATTCATGCATAAGACGATGAGAGGAGACCACGCCTTCCTCACCTTTTTAGTCTTCTTATTAGGCATAGCCTCTTCTATATTTACTAATATAGAAAACTACTTAAACAATTTTCTGAAGATATTCAGAAAAATTGCAAGTTTTGTTTCTTCATAGTTTTTTTTTTGTTCTTTTTGTCGGCTTAAAATTTTACGCAAAAATGCTAATCAGGTAGTTTTGGGTTTTGATTTTTCAATTTCTTGAAATTATTTAAAGACAAATGTAATTAAATTCTGTAGTGTTTGTTCCTGATTTTTATGTCTGTTTCTTTTCTACAATAAATCGATTTAGGGAAAATTATCATATATTCTATACAAATATGAAAAATATTTCTCTTAGAAATTTTTGATATACTGAAAATTCATTCATATGAAATTCTGGAAAGGGCAATATATAATTTATTGATTATACATATCCAATATAAAATCAAATGTTTGATAGATTAGAAATTGTAGATTCTGCTGAGCCGAATGTCACTGACTAAAGTCCATCTACATAAAGTAAAAGCCTGCTTACAAGTTACTAGTATGTTTATCTGAGCTGTTGTAGTGAAGGAGTTGTAGCGAAGTGTAGTTCTGTGTTATAGGTAGGCACTACACAAAAATATGTACTCAGCTAAATGTTGTGTTCATATAAGGAACACATGCATACAAGTTAGTAACATGTCTGTTTGGGTTTAAATTATCAGTGGTGATTAGTTGTAGTTACGTACGGTAACAAGCATGCGGATACATCTAAATATTGTGTTTGTTCATACAGCAAACGTGTGCATGCAAATTATAAGTACAAGAATTTGTCCGGTTGCGATGTAGTTGTTAATGTGGTGCACCATTTGGTGAAGCTATGCACCACAGTAAACACTTGTATATAACTGAATATTGTGTGTTTACAAGTTATAAGTACACGTATCTCGCTATTCACTACAATAAACCCTTCTATGCTACTACAACATTGTGTTCATGCAGCAAACATGTGCATACACGTGTTTGTGTGGTTGTGGTGTAGTTATTAGTGTGGTGGAGTGTGGCGGTGTAGCTATGCAATACAATAAACGCTTATATGCTACTAAAATAGTGTGTGTGTGTAGCAAACTTGTGCATACAAGTTACAAGTACACTGGCTTGTGCGGTTGTGTTGTAGTTATTAGTGTCGTGCAGTGTTGTGGTGTAGCTATGTTCTACATTAAATACTTGCATACAACTAAAAATTTCGTGCATACAATAATCATATGCATGCAAGTTGTAAGTATATGTATTTGAGTTGTTGTGTTGTAGTTGTCGGTGCAGTTCGGGATTGTGTTGTAATTATGTACGACAACAAATATGTACATAAAACAGGATGTTGTGTGGATGCACTGACCGTGTACATGCGATTTATTGGTATGTGAATTTATATTGTTGCTGTTATAGCTATTAGTTTTGTTTTGGAGTAATCGTTGTTGTATTTATTTACAATATACAACCTCAATGCTCTTTGCCACAGGATATGTTATTCACTACAGTATCTTTAAGGTAACGTTAGAGAAAGATGAAATAATGTGAAGAGCTACTGTATACAGAAACAACGAAAACACAATGTTAAAAGTAGCGAAATAACAATTAAAGGTTGTTCGTGTTAGCTATATCTCATTACAATGCGTTGTTTCTTCATAGAACTTCAGAAAAACATTTAATATATTGTATCGTTAAATTCACTAGTGGTGTGCAATTTCACTTGTAATTGTACCTGAATTTGTACCTGAATTGTAACTGAATTTTAACTTGCATCCATTTTTTCAGCTCTCATTTCAGCAGCACTTTGTCTTTTGTCCTGGATCATTTTGACCTTCAGAGAAGGAATTTCTTATTTCTGTTGGTCGTCCGATTCGTTATGTGCCGTAGACGTAGCCACTCTTAAACTGTTCTCATGTAAATGAACGCTTTCGTTAACCTTTGAAGGTCAACACAATCAGATATGTGGAAAATGTCAAACAGTTAAATCAGTGGTAAATGATAAATAAAATACTGCACAGATGGACTACACGTTTTCCATTTGTTAGATTAAGGCTATCTTAAAGAATTCTTCTAAAAAGGCACACCGCGATCCTTATAACTTTTAATTTTTCTCGTTGACACCGAGGTTCTCTGTTGCTCCTAGTGAGTTTAAATACTTTTTCTAAACATACAATTGCTATTAAATGGAACTTGGAAAACCGCTAGTTATACTTCTATGCAACAGCAACCCTTCTTATCGTAATGCAGAACTGCCTAAAATTGAGGCTGCAGCAACCCTTCTCATCGCAACATAAAAGCTGCCTAAAGCTGTTACAACAGCATCTGCTCTCATGGCAACATAGGTGCTTGCCTTAGGCTGATACAACAGAACTCTTCACGTCGCAACACGGAGCTGCCTAAGGTTGATATAACAGCAACTACTCTCATTGCAACATAGAGCTGCCTAAGGATGATGCAACAGCAACTCTTCTTGTCGCAACACAAAAGCTACCTAAGGCTGTTACAACAGCATCTGCTCTCCTAGCAACACAGTTGCTTGCCTTAGGCTGATACAACAGAACTCTTCTCGTCGCAGCACAGAGCTGCCTAAGGCTTATATAACAGCAATTCCTTTCATCGCAACACAGAGCTGCCTAAGGTTGATATAACAGCAACTACTCTCATTGCAACATAGAGCTACCTAAGGATGATACAACAGCAACTCTTCTTGTCGCAACACAAAAGCTACCTAAGGCTGTTACAACAGCATCTGCTCTCCTAGCAACACAGCTGCTTGCATTAGGCTGATACAACAGAACTCTTCTCGTCGCAACACAGAGCTTCCTAAGGCTTATATAACAGCAATTCCTTTCATCGCAACACAGAGCTGCCTAAGGCTGATGTAACATTAACTACTCTCATCGCAACATAGAGCTGCCTAAGGATGATACAAAAGCAACTCTTCTCATTGCAACACAGAGCTGCTTAAGGCTGATAGAGCTGCGCTCATGTTCTGACTCGTCGGGTGTTTATTCTAAATTAAGTACAGAAAAGGTGAGCCACAAGTGGAATGCTCCGGGCTTCTACAACTATTCCAAAAATCATATGATGAACATTTACCTGAAATACTAAGGACAGTGAAAAAATAACTAGTTGTTTGGATTAGTGGGGGGGGGGGTTAAAACCTACAGAACCGTATACAACTGAGAAAATAGTAAAAGTCAGGAATTCAGTTGAAATGACTTCCACATGCCCTTATGTAGCTTTTGTTATAGTCGGTGCCAAATTTAAGTAAAAAGGTCGGTGAAGAAAAAAGTAGAAAAAGAACATGTTTCACCAAATGCTTAAGAAGGTATAGATTTTAGTTGAAGTTAATGTTGTTTCTGGGTACAGTGGCGCACTCAGAAAATGCTTATGGGGTGAGTGGCCGGAGTTCCCTAGGCCAACCAACAGAAAACTCTAAAAATTACTTAGCAAAAACGGTATTTTAGCTGTGCTTGAGCATTGTTTTTTTCTTGGAAAAAGGAGGGCTACAATCTCTTTACCCCCCCCCCCCACCCTCCGTGGGGTGCTTGCCTGCCAGGGTATTATTAAGTTTTCTGTGTGTGAGTTTTACAAACATGAATCGTCAAGTATTAAATTATAATGTCAAGTAATATTGTCATTTAGATTGTCCAGTATTAATTAATTGTTAATCTTAATGCCTTGTTAAGCTTAAACAATGTTTTTTGCTTATCTATTTTTACCACCCAACATGGCACTAGTGACAAAAATCTGGCATTGCCTTAAAAACTCCGTAATTTTAACCTTATAAGGAAGCCATAAATAATATAAGGAATAATAATTGTAAGGAAGGATAAATAGCCTATGGTAAAGAATGAAAAAAAATTGTATTTATATGTCATGCCTATGTACAAAAGAAAACATGGAAATAAGGTGAAAACGAAGGTACTCAAGAAAAAATCGATCTAAAAATGAACAAATGCCGAAAAAGAAAATCAAATCGTGCCAAATGTGCTCATTTGTTGCAAATGTGACCAAAAGTTTATAAATACGCACACGCCCTTGCACACACGCACAACAAAATCAAATCATGACCAACGCGCTCCAACCTTCCCTAGAGGTGTTCATCCCAGGGGACGAAAATAAGTAATAAATAATTGAAATGCTTTTCTATTGTTTTGAAAATTGTATATGGCTAATAGAATTCGTAACATTTGTTAATGTGTATTTTTATAGGTCTGAGCCATGAAGAAAATGTGCGAAAAATGAGATTGTTAACCTTTATGCAAATGGCTGAGGCAAAGGAGGAGTTGACATTTGATGAAGTGCAGGATCAGCTCCAAATCTCTGAGAAGGACGTCCATCAATTTATCATTGATGTGCTTAAAACCAAATTGGTCAAGGCTCGTGTAAATGACAAGCAGAAAAAGGTTTTCATTTTATCTGTATTTGACATTTTATCGACATAGTTTTATTGATACTTAGTGATCTGTAATATTAGCTCTCTGAGAATGATTTCCATCAATTTGTCGTTGATATGCTAAAAACCAAGTTGGTCAAAGCTCGCGTAAATGACAAGCACAAAGGGGTTTTCATTTTATCTGTATTTGGCATTTTATCGATATAGTTTTATTGATACTTAACGAACTGTAAGATCAGCTCTCTGAGAATGATTTCCATCAATTTGTCGTTGATATGCTGAAAAGCTAGTTGGTCAAAGCTCGTACAAGTGACAAGCAGGAAAAGGTTTTTATTTTGTTGGCATTTGACAAAGTGGAAGACCAGCTCCCAATTTCAGACAATGACTTCCATCAGATTATTAGTGATATGCTAAAAATCAAGTCAGTGAAAGCGTAAATGAAGCAGAAAAATATTTATATTGGCTCTTCATATTTTTAGAGCTTTTATAATATTTTCTGTTTACGATTTTTCTAATAATTTGTTGTTGTTTTTTTTTGGCAGTAAAAATGTTCTATTGCCCGCTAAGCCCATTCAAACATCAACGGATTATCCCTAATGTAAAAAAAAAAAACCCTTTAGGGTTTTCTTAAAACGTGATATCCGAGCGAGCAAAGGGGGGCAACAAAGAATCGGCTTTTTACTTTGTCTGCTGTCAGAGCAGTAAACCATATTATAAATCGGCTTGATTCAGGAAAAGGCTTGAGTCACCTACCCTCTGGTCACGCCCCTTGGCATAAACAGGTCTAGACGGAGAGGACGTTGGGGAATCCCCTTCCTCCGCCAAGATCAGTCCAAAAGACTCAGGGAAATTCGAAATATTTATTTCCTTAAAGTATTTTTTTCAGAACTTTTACCCAGTGGTTAGCTTTTCTCTATATTCTAAAAGAGGGACCTTTAACCTTCTTCATATATACAAAACAACTCTTTTTAGAACCTTTAAGTTCCGTCTTAATGGTGTTCTGGTATGACTTCATCGGGTAATGACGGAAATAAGGACCATATAATAGCGTGGATAAGGCGAATAGCAGTATTGAAGATGTAACTGCCACTAACTACTAATATTGATAATTATGTGTATCACACTACAACATATATCACCATACCTAGCTATTACGGCCTAATGAAGGAATCTCCGCTTAATATGGTAATTAAGAGCTCGCCTAAAAATCTCCCTCTTCTTTTAGGCTAATGTCTTTAGCTTATATTTATCCTGCCATACATCGGTAAAAGAAAACCGCTGCTACGGTGTTCCCCCTCAAACTTGAAAAATATCCCCAACCAAGCTGGTACCCCCAGCTTTGTCCTTTTTCTCCAACCTAGATTGGTTTAAGGACTAATCTCTATAGAATATATTTTAAAAACTCACTTTTAATTATGGGGCCAAAAGATCACGACAAAAATCTGACCAATCAGGGACAAGTAGCTTCTATGAGTTTCTTGGAACTGAATTTGTCGTCATAAGGGGAGTAAGAGCAATGGGATAAAATTAAGACATCTAGCATGGTGACTCATACTTAAGAAATGTTCAAAGAAAATATTAATATATAATATAATGAAGCAATGTGTTTTCAGCAAATTTAAAGTTTTAAAAATCAATTCGTTTAAGAGCAACGGAAAGTGAATTTATATGAAAGGAGAAAGAACGTTTATCTGGTAAAGAAACGGATTACATGCTATGTCATCCCAAAAGTAGGTTCTATTTCTCTTATTCATTTCCTTTTTTCTTATTCATTTTTCTATTCGTTTCATTCTGCTCTATTCATTCTTATTCGCCCTATATTTATTATTCATTTATCTATTGAAGCGATACTTGGTTTGTTCTATTTGTCTTATACCTTCTAACAAGGAGATTAATAAAGAAAAGAAAGGTGGCATCTATTTCAATCGTCGTTTGCATGGATTTAGACAATGCGAGATCTCCCAGTTTTGGTATAAGCTTTAAAATTCTTGATTCATTATGTCTCTTATTGCATCAGTTCGTTGAAAGATGGGGGTATATTGACCAGTTGAACATAGCAGAATTATTAGCCTCTTAATTTGAGGCTGAAATGGATGGTTTGACGAGAGATAGCCTCTCTCTTCTGCGCGCAATTGAAGTTAGTTCTTAAGTGAAAAAGCTTAAATAGCTTTGAGAGCAATAAGACCCAATAGATCTTGACTCTCCAATCCTCTGTCTAGCGATAGGTAATCAAGGAGGCACACTCGTGCCTCTATAAAGAGGCGACACACGACAATGTTAAGCGATCTTAACGGTTCCAGTGGTCGCAGACGGATGGGGAGGGATGCATTTCGTAGCCCGAGCTCCAACTAAGAAACCTGCAAAATTTCATCCCCCTCCAACTTTTTCTTCATGGGGAAAATCTGGCCGAAAGTTTCGACCTGTCAACCCAAGCCCCCCTTTAACGTTGTCCGATCGGGCTGAAATTCACAAGTTAAGGTCCCCTAGGGCCCAGGAGCTTATCCGCGAAATTTCAGCTTGATCCGATAACTCCTTCCCTGTTTTCCAGAAACCACGCATAGCCACTTAAAATTCATTTACTTTTTTTTCCTAGACGCCTACAGGTCACATCCGACATCGGATCTGGGTGTACGAAGACTCATTCGATGCGGAATTCTCCGAGTAAGTGCCCATGAAAGTTTCGTAGGAAAATCTTTACCCCCCGAAAGTTTCGACCCTCCAACCCCCCCACCCCTTTTAACGTTGTCCGATCGGGCTGAAATTCACAAGTTAAGGTCCCCTACGGCCCAGGAGCTTATCCGCGAAATTTCAGCTCGATCCGATAACTCCTTCCCTGTTTTCCAGAAACCACCCATTAGCTATTTAATTACCGGATTTCTCTCCATAAGAGCCCATGTTAATTTGAAATTTTTAAAAGCTATTGAGAAGTTATATTTCCACACATCCAAGTTATTAGCTCAGTTGGTAGAGCGTGAGGCTTTTAATCCTTGGGTTAAGGGTTCAAGTCCCTTACGGGCGGTTTTTTTTTCACAACATCAAAAAAATTTTGATAACACCTGTACAGCTTATCATTTGAGAGATAACAGAATATTAGCTTCTTATGAGCAAAAGAAACATTTCGGTCATTCTATCTATTTTTTTTCTATTTTATACAATGATTTAAAAGCGGGGGGGGGCGGCAGCCACCCAAGTTCCTCTCCTAATTCCTGTACGAGGAGTACAGGAATTATTAAATTACATCCACCATGGATTGTAGAAAAACGTACAGAAATAATATGTAAAAAACTTCGTTTTCTTAAAGAGTTAAAGAGGCTGCGTCCCAAAGTCGAACCTTAAAACGTACAAGAATTAGAAGAGGCAGTTGGGGGGCTGCCGCCCCCCCAAACCCCCAGCTTTTAAAGACTCTTTTGTACAGGTTTTTTTTTTGGGGGGGGGACTTCATTGTTACTAATTACTAGTTTCGGCGCAATGGTTCTCCTGTCCTCTTGTGTTTAACATTTTTCGAAGTTATTCCATTATTCATTCATTTCAATTTTTTGTTAATTAAAAGAGGGCCTTTCCGAAGCCGAGAGCTGGGGGTTAGCAAAAAAACAAAAAACCTGTACAAAAGAGTCTTTAAAAGCTGGGGGTTTGGGGGGCGGCAGCCCCCCAACTGCCTCTTCTAATTCTTGTACGTTTTAAGGTTCGACTTTGGGACGCAGCCTCTTTAACTCTTTAAGAAAACGAAGTTTTTTTCATATTATCAGATAAGGGATGAAACGGTTTCGTTGGAGCAACGGTGAGGGAAGAGCTAACTATTAATATACTTACATTGATAAATGGGTCTTAATTCTCAAATGAGCAGACTACTACTAACAACTCACTGCAGCACCAAGCCGCCTGAGGCCAACACAGCTACGTACGCTCCTCCTCCAACCTAATCTATTTAAAGCCTCCCTCTTTACACCCTCCCAGGAAGTTCCCATTTCCTTTAAATCTTAAACCCAGACAAGGACGACCTGCTTTCCGTGTAGCCCCAGACGGTTGGCCAAAACAGTATGTTACTTTAGGAATAATGGAGTGATCCTTTCTCATAGTGCAAATTGACAGAAAGCATGATAGGATCCACTTTGATATAGCAACTAAATTACGTCTGTTCGACTAATAAACCCTAATTACTAATAACGTGATCTGAGCTTAGTTCGGCGTACACCAGATTAGTTTCTGGAAAGAAATTTAATTTTAGGATTTTGTGCCAACTTGGCAGACGGTACTAGACATACTTTACATGTGCATCAAATTAAATTTCAAAACAGAGGCGTGTTGAATGATGTTATCGAGGCTCGTCAAAATATATTTAATAGTTAAATCAGCTTCAATATTTTTTTTTTAGCTCTAGGCTAAGTTTTAACTTGGAATTTCTAAATATTTTCAATGTGAATTTTTTTCCAATTTTGTAGCGATTTTATATATCACACACCGCCGCGTTTTTGCGAAAATCTAGGCATTTTTATTATTTTCTCTCCGATTCAATGCAAGTCACCATGTCTTTCCGCTGGGCTTTTTATCAGTAAACAAATAAACAATGTTTTAGTTAATAAATAAATAATACTAATATTTTTCAAAAATAAAAATAATGATAAATAAATACAATCAAAAGTTAACAGATATTTTAAATATTTCTCTTACTTTTGTTTCGAAGGAGCCGAGAAACCGACATAACTGCATTTGTTGCTAAAGGGCGTAGCAACTTTTTTGGGTGAATTGGTTAAGTGGAAACTGACACAACCATATATATCTTAATAGATTAGGAATTCAATTTTCAATGAAAAAAATTAATGAAAAAACTGTAGCTACGCAGTTTTTGGTAGTAGTGGTCATTGAATTAAAAAAAATAAATGGGCAGACTGAAAAAAAATGAAATGGGTAGACTAAAAAAAAGACTGAAATTTAAAAAGTGAAATGGATAGACAAACAAATATCAGCAAAAATAGACTAAAAACATGCGGAAATAAACAGATTTTATCTATAGACCATCCATATCTTAAAAGATTAGGAATTCCATTTTTAATGAAAAAAATTAATGAAAAAACTGTAGCTACGCAGTTTTTGGTAGTAGTGGTCATTGAATTAAAAAAAAAAAATGGGCAGACTGAAAAAAAAATGAAATTGTTAGACTAAAAAAAAGACTAAAATTAAAAAATGAAATGGATAGACAAAAAAAACAGCAACGCAGTTATACGCAGGTTTTGGTAGTAGCTACGCAGGTTTTGGTAGTAGTGATCGTTGAATTAAAAAATAAATGGGTAGACTGAAAAAAAATTAAATGGGTAGACTAAACAAAAGACTAAAATTTAAAAAACGAAATGGACAGACAAAGAAATATCAGCAAAAATAGACTAAAACATGCGGAACGAAACAGTTTTTATATATAAATCATATATATCTTAAAAGATTAGGAATTCAATTTTTGATGAAAAAAAAGTAATGAAAAAACTACGTATTTTTTGGTAGTAGTAGTCATTGAATAAAAAAAAATTGGGCAGACTGAAACAAAAGAAATGGGTAGACTAAAAAGACTAAAATTTAATGGATAGACAAAAAAATATCAGCAAAAATAGACTAAAAACATGCGGAAATAAACAGCTTTTATATATAAACCATATATACCATAAAAGATTAGGAATTCAATTTTTGATGAAAAAAAATAATAATAAAATAGTAGCTACTCAGTTTTTGGTAGTAATGGTCATTGAATAAAAGAAAAAATGGGCAGACTGAAAAGAAAATGAAATGGGTGGACTAAAATTTAAAAAATGAAATGGATAGACAAAAATAATCAGCAAAAATAGACTAAAAACATGTGGAACTAAACAGCTTAAGAAGGTGTGGCTTTCCTTTGAAGGTGTAGTTCTTGGAAATCAACACATTACTACTTATCTCACTTATTAACTTATTTCTATTACTATTACTTAATACTTTTTATTATTACTTATTACTATTGCTATAACTATTAATCAACTTATTAACTTTTGAATTTTGACGCACGAAAATTGCTATCAATGCTTAACTAATCAATTTTGCTTATTTATTTGCATGGTTCAATGTGACGACACTGACAAAAATGTGATACTGCTCTTAAAACTTCACAATCTTAGAAAATTTGAGTTTTCAGGTTTGAATCTAAGATTCAGGTTTGAATCAGGTTGAACCATTGGTGTTTCTAAGGAACATACGCTGGTTGATGGTAGTTTACTTGAAAACTTTCCTCTCATTCATGTCACTCCACAATGTTGAACTAGAGTCAACCTGTTAAGGTTTTACCCTGGCGTTCTTCATTTATAAGAGAAATTTTTCACTTATAAGTGAAGATATCCAGATATAAGTGAAAATTTTCTCTTATAAGTGAAATGCATGTGACTCCACAATACCGAACTAGAGTCAACCTGTTGAGGTTCTAACCGGCTAATTCACGCTGGGGGAGCAAATTTGCAATTATATTGGCTAGTTGCAAATATATTTGTAACTAGCCACGGCTTGAAGGCATCCGTGCTTTAAGCGGTGAATTTGGGCATGAGAAAGGACTAAATTGTTGGCAAGGGAGCAAAACTGTTTTATTTTGATGACCTTGGTATTTCAATAGTAAACTTGGATGAGTTTTGACCTATTCCCAAGAAGTTATTTGGGGGTGAGGTACATCCTAAATGTTGAGCTGTTAAATTTGCTTTTAATATGCCATGAGTAATATGAGAACGTAGAGCACTAATTATATAACGTGTAGATTAATTATGAAAAGTAATATTTGTTAATCACCAACAAACAGCAAAAAGACAAATAGCAAAGTAACATTTTAAGAACGGAAGAAAAGAGCATGAACAAGAGAAAAAAAATCAAACACACAAAAAATCAAACTATGATGTGGCGAAAAGCGCCGATATACCGTTTATGACAGCCTATAGTGTTGATCGGTCATCTTCTCAGTAATACTTGACAGAACAGACATTTCAATATCGACTGATTCCTATACCAAAGAGGATGATAAAGCAGAAATTTGCACATTTCCCAATTCACACTATGTTTATTTTAGATTGAAAAATATGTAGTAATAATTCAAGTTTTTAGCTTCTACTTACCTAAAGTGGCTTATACTTGAATATCACGTGTAAATCGCAATGACAATCGAGTGTTTAGTGTTTCTATAGTTATGTGAGTCTTTGGTTTACCCTCCTGTGAGGCTTTGGGTGTAATTTCTCTACTTTGTCGCTTGATAGTTCAGATCCAGCTTTATCTGTCCATTAAGTTATATTTCTGAAATGTACTCCGCTTTTACAATTGGAAAATTAGTTGCAATTGAAAAATCTCGATTTTTACCGTTTTTAATGCAAGTTTAGATCATTTTCTAAGGAATAGTTTCTCTAGTGAATCATTCTCTAAAGAGTTGTAATATCATGATTCTGGCTCGGGAATTGAGTACGTGAAACCAAAGAATCCAATTATACAAGTGTCTTGTCGTTTTGGTGCAAGTTAAAGCTGTTGACTTGTCGTAAAATTTCATTTTTCACTGGTAACATAAACATTAATAGCTTTCTTTTAATTATTCAATAATATGCTCGTTAGAAAAAGACTTTTTTATCTTTTTTTACAAAACAGCTTTGGTTGCGTTTTATTCGGTAAATTTTTTCGAATACCTATAACGACAATTTATTCTTACATTATCGACAATCAAATTATATTCTAATACGCTTTTTAAAATATTTAGCTCACACATCCTCAGCAAAATTTATTATTCCAATTCCCAGTATTCGTGACGTCATTCATATGAAAAGTTTTTTTCCCAAAATAAAGGCCCTAAACGAAATTCCCCCGGTCATTTTCTATCTAAATGTTATTTTTTTCATACCGGATAATAATAAAAGGTCAATTTTCAGGAAAAATTAGAGTGCTGTTTTCGAGAAAAAATTTGCAAACAAAATCTATAATTTATACAATTATTGTCTGCTCATTTTTAATGTTTATGTTGCAGCATGAGTTTTTGTTTATTTTTCTGCGGATCCACAGCTTTAGATTTTCATCGTAAGACGACAATTTTGCTATCATTCGATAGCTGGTATTCAGCCTTATCTATCTACTAAATTGTATTTCTAAAGTCTTTTTTTTCTTCTTCTTTTTTAAATGAAATTTTTTAAGCAAGTCTAGGCTAGATCTTTCACTAAGAGCAATGTTCAGATTTAGAGGTGGTATCACATGGCCAAGGTCCAGGGTGGTTTTTTTACAGTTGAAAAAACTTTAGAAGAATGGGAAGATAAGTCTGTGAACCAATATGAGAATATTCGAAGCTACTGGGATGACAGTGGTCAAATATGGTTCTGAAAGTGGGCGTTTTGGGAGGCATTTGGCTAGATGTCTTCCAGAGGAGTTATCTACGTATTGTTACGGGCATTCGTTTGACTGATAATATTTGTACGATGACAATATTTGACTGATCTGTGTGAAAAATTTGGCTCTATTTGGCTTCCTAGGGCTATAATGAGAGAACGGTCGAGACGTTTGAGAACTTCTACGGTTAAGAACGTCTTACGTTTGAAGGATACGTTTGAAGGATGACAGGTTGCCAAAGACTGTACTTTTCGGCCATCCGTCTAGAGGCAAACAAGAAGAAGATCGTCCGGACGGGGTGAAAAGAGTTAGTAAGGATTTAAAGGAAATCAGAACTTCTTGGGAGGGTGTAAAGAGGGAAGCTGTAAATGAATTAGGATGGAGGAGTAGTGGGCACAGCTGTGTTGGGCTCAGGCGGCTTGGTGCTATAGTGAGCTGTTAGAAGTGGCGATAATGTTACGTTCTAACTTGAAAACCATTTTGCTGCTGGAGGCTGGATTCACGTAGCTCGACTAAAAACATGTCTTCATGTGAGCAAAAATTCGCTTCGCTTTGACTTCCGATCTATGTGAAAAAAAAAATTATATCTTTCTTTTGAAGAAAAAATTTCTGTTTAAATTTATATTTCTTTCAGATTCTCGTGTCTGCGACTATGCATCGAACATTCGGGAAAATGCAGTGGGCTCACCTTAGAGGGACCCTTGGCTCTTGGGAGACACATCTCAAGAACCTTAGTAATGGACTTACCGCTGTTGTGAAGCTGCAGGCTGATATCATGAATAAAGCTGGGCTAGAGGGGTCTCTTGCTCCCCCTATGGTGTTGTAGGTTTTAACCTAATAAAATGAAGGTTTCCTAAGTAATTGATTTTCTTGTTCAAGTTTTCTGGCGAGCAGGGTTACTCACTGGCTGTCATCCATGTTAATATAACACAGATAAAGAGAAAAGTATAAACTTCCTACATTGTAGCCATAGAATAACATGCTGACTTAAGTGCCTTTTATGACTTGCGGGATTGATAAGAGGGGGACGGGGCTATTGGTGGAATCTTCTCAACCGATTATGATCTTTTGCCGAGATAAATAATGCCTTTTAGAAGTTTTGCCTCTCGTTCCAAATACTAATAAAACAGATAGAGCGAGCCACACATTTCAATTTTTAACCAATTTAGATACATTCATAATTATGGAGTCTTAATCAGAGTTAATTTTCTGGGGCTTACAAAAAATGTGTCCGAATTCTTAATGGTTTGAAAAAATGATCTAGATAGGACCCGAGTTTGGGAAAGTTCATTTAGAGCCTTGATTTTGGAAAAACATTTTGCATATGAATGACGTCATAAAGGTGATAGTGTTACGGCAATATGCGAAATTCTACAGGAACCGCAAAACAATTTTTTTTTTTAACGATAAGAAATTTATAGAACGTTGAACAACTAAAACAGAGAGAAATAGAAAGAATTGTAATTTGTTTTTAATTAATGTGTGAAGTAAAGAGGACTATAAGAAATATAAGGACTAGACGCTGTTAAATCAAAAGAAGCAGATGCAATCTGCGGTTAGAAGACATGCGATAACAAGCAAAAAAAAATTCAATCGATTGTTCTGAATTAACCTTATTCAGAACAATAGAAAAAAAAATAGAAAGACAGATTGTTATCTTTGGCATCAATTTTCAATGTGCTTTATGTGAGAAGGAAAGAGCATTATGAGGAAAACAGGGATGGTGCAAATCAAGAGTTTAACTTGCATTTTAAGGTACAAAGAGAAGAAAGAATGCTGTTTTCTATTACTCCTTGTTTGAAAAATCTGTCGTAACTTCCTAATAGTCGTGACATTTTTTCTAAAGTTAATCACAACATTGTTTCTTAAGAATTACTATTTCTGAAGAGACAAGTAATTCTGCCGTCATTAAACATAGTTTGCTCTGGTTTTTTAATCGTAAACCAGTAAAAAAAACGAAAATTAAATTCTAAAGTTTTTCATCTGTTAATGTATATAAAGAGCTTTCATTCGTTTTTTAAAGTTTCTTGTAGTAAAGGAGAATATCTAGTTTTTATTTGATGTAGTTTCTTTCTAATCCATAGACTCTTAGTTTTTACATTGCAAGAACGGAAGGCGTTGTCAGATTTGACTAATCAGGTCTACTGTTTTATTTACATGGTTCATTGTGGCAACACTGACAAAAATGTGGTACTGCCCTGAAAATTAACAATTGCAAAATACTCAACACAATCTTAAGAGATCACGGTTTTCTGCTATGAAGAGACCTTCGGTGAGTCAAGGGGGGAATGTTATGTTTTAGCTACTTATTTAAAAAAAGATCTATATCAATTTTTTTTATTTAAATTTGCAAAATATTTGTTTTTAATTATCGATGGTGACCGTGGAGCTGGAATTTTTTGTTACTGTTTATTTTATCCATTCAATTGTGTTCTTGTTTCCCTGTTTCCTCTAAAAATCTTTCGCGTCTCTTTAAGAATATGGTGTTAAGAATGGTGTTAGTCATAATCACGTTGGTTTATAATGGCGTCATACCATTAAGATAACAAATGAGGGAGCTAAGTAAATGAAAAGAAAAATGAGAAAAGTATCTGAACCGAGAAACTGAAAAATCTGCTTCAAAAAACAACATTACTTTTAATTAGACCTAGATTTCGAAAATGTGTATAAAAAGAAAATAGATTGAAAAGAGACTGAAATATTAATTCTTTGTTACAGAAAAAACTATAACCCATTGTAACTGACATGTTAAAATAAATCATTAAGTACATGATGTTGCAACACCCACTTATCTTTCAACAGCACAATATTGCACAATTGCAAAACACTTAGCAGAATCTTAAGAAACCGAGGTTTGTGGTATAAATAGACCTAAGTTGAGTCAATTGGGGATGTATTATTTTAGCTACTTATTTTAAAAAATAGAATTTTTTTTATTTTAGCTATGCAAAGTTTTTTTTTTTTTTTTTTTTAGTCGTCGATGGTGACCATGGAACTTCAATTTTTTGTTGCTGTTTATTTTATCCATCCAATTTTGCTCTTGTCCCCCTGTGTCTCTTAAAAACCTTTTGTGTCTCTTTTAGAAGAATTTGATGATTACTCCATCTAATAATCCTATTTATGATAAATCTCTCTGTGTCTTGAAAAGTTTCAAATACAATTTCTTCATCGCTAATGCTTCATCTTGGCGCATGAATTACAAACTGTTATGCATAAAGTTTTTCAGGCACGTCTTGAAGAAGAAAAACCATACAATTTGTTTAACAGGACTATATATTCGCAGAAAATACCAGTTAGGAAAACTTGCCATGGTTTGAAACACAAATTTCCCATACTTTATGCTCAAAGACTACACACTCAATTTTATTTGCCATGAGATACATTACCACGTACTGACCGGTAAAAACATGATTAAACTTTAAATAAACCCAGGATGAATCCCAGTACACCCATTTAAAATTTTGGGAAAATACAGCTTCCCTAAAATATTCAAAATTAAGTTTACAGAAGAAGTAGAGATAATCAGAAATCATCCTGCCAGCATAGATACGATGTTTTGATTTTATAATAGCCATGCAAATAGTATCTCTTTCATAATAGGATAATTCTCCCCCTCAAAATAAAATCCCTTATATATTCGGAAACTAGAAAAAAAAAAAGAATTTAAACTCGCTATCCATACTTTAAACTCAAAGAATACAGACTCAGTTTTATTTGCTGTAAGATATTCTACCACGTACTGACCGGTAAAAATATGATTAAACTTTCAATAAACCCAGGAGTTTATAATGTAAATAATCTGGTCGACAACAATTATTCCCTTCAGGAATGTTTTTAATAGTTTTTTCAATGCAGTAAATTTCAACAAAATTTCTTCCAATTACACTAGTGGCAAAAAACTCTGTTCTTACTGTCAAGAATTTTATTTATAAACAATATTGCTGACTGTTTAATGTCTTATTTTAAACGAAATGGCTAAAACTAGGGCTGCTAGTAATTTGAAAAAATAAATCAAAGGAAAATATAAAAAGTTTACGAAGCCAACAATGCACTTTTCCCAATAATAGACGATTTTATAGCTAGCACATTAAGTAATGCTCATATCGTTACCGTGGAATGGTTTGAACTCGTATCCCCATTTATTGAGGGAGAGTGTGATTTCTACTACACCACGGTAAACATTAATTAATTAAACATAATCGACTACAATACTATTGAAGAGGGGGCTACTGTTAATCTGGTGTATCTCTGAAAGTAAGTTTTTCTTCACTAGCAATACATTCAGGTGACATGATTCTTCAATTAAACAACTAAAAAAAATTAAAAGAAATACATATGAATGTGACATTTACAATTTTCATTTGTGATACGTTGTGATGTTCATTCTCGCATGTTTTCTAACCAAGGATTTCGTTGTGCTTCTATTTCTTTTTGTTGTTGTTGATGGACACTATAAATTTCAGTCAAAATGATCAACTGATCATGGTTGAAGCAGCATAAAGAAAACTTGCAGTCTCTTGGCTGAAACAGAAAGGAAAACCCATTGGCTTGGAAAACAAAGAAAGTTGCTGCAACCGCACAATTTTTCATCGAAGGATTGTTTTTCCTCAGTGTCAGTGGGGTACTATATTGTCACAGAGAGTTGCTTAATGGCTTATTATAAGCAAATTGCTATAACTATTGCAGCTAGTAATTGAAAAAAAATTAAATAAAATTTACAAAAAAACTGCATTTTCTTATGCAAGATGATGGATAGCGTCATAAACCTAGGTTATAACGATGAATGACATAAAAGTAAAACCTATATTGTGGTGTTAGTCATAATGACGTGAGTAGTTTATGGCATAATACCCAAAATGACAAATGAGGGAGCTAAATAGAAAAAAAAACACAAGAAAAGTATCTCAGCCGAGCAACCGAAGTATCTACTTCAAAGTAGCAACACTGCCTTTAAAATAGACGAAGATTTCAAGAACATGTGAATAAAAATAGAATGAAAAGAAATGTAGTTTTAAGTTTTTGTTAAAGAACAAACTATAGCCGATTGTAACTGGCATATTAACATAAATCATTATATACATAATGATTCAAAACCCACTTATCTTTCGACCAGACAATATTACACTGTTATCCTTTGAAAAGTTATTCCCTTGTGGTATGCTGCCATATTTGACTGACTTCATTACCTGATTCCTTGTTGTTCGTCTTTTAATTTTCAAACAACAAAAAGCCATAGGCATTTTTGCTGTTTGAAATTATCTTTGAATCTTTAATAAAAGGTAGAATACTAACTTGATGTCGGACAATGCCAGAGCTTTGTAGAGCTTAAGTTTATTATTAAAATTTTGATTTGCAAATGCGGTTGTTATTATTGATAGTGTTACTGTAGAAAGAGATTTTTAAATGTAATAAGCCTCTTAGTTTTCAATAGATTTAAAGCTTCAATTGCCAAAATTCAACAAGAACCAATATCAATAAAGACGGATCGTCGCTTTATTTTCATTTTTCGTTTTCGTATTAGAGCGATGCTTGACAGGTTTGGGCTGTTATATTTTTGATGGGAAGTGAAAGACGTGCTACGTCATATTCGTCTTATACATGCTAAGAAGTAGAATGACAAAAAATAAAATGTAAGTATCATCTGTCCTAATCTTCTTATGCGCATAGTATGCTCTGCACAGACTTTGTACAAGTTGCTAAAGTTCAAATTCCTTAAGGCTCTTATGAAATCAATTTTTTGAAGGACCATGGTATTCTGACTGCAAATAAGCATATTAATTGTCCTCTTGATTTGAGACTGGAATCAATGGATTGACAAGAGATATGCCGTCTCCTTCACGAAATCATAGTTAATTCTTAAGTGAAAAAGCGTAAATAGCATTGAAGGACGATAAGACCCTAAATATCTTTGCACTCCAGTCATCTGTATGGAGATAGGTAACCAGATAAGGGATGAAAGTGTGTCTCGTAAATGCATTGGTAAATGAGCATTAATTCTAAGATGAAAAGATAGCATGTTCCTTTAGGGATAACGACGTGATCCTTTCTCATTGTACAAATCGACAAAAGAATCAATGGGATCCTTTTCGATACATCAACTGAAATAGATAATCTGTCCTATTAATAAACTCCTGCGCGATATGAGTTCAGACCAGTGTCGGCAAGGATAGTTTTTACCCTCAAGAAATCCTCTATGGAAGAAGGAAAGGACAAACAATATTCCAGAGATGTATACGAACTTGGATGACAAAGGTACCAGACATACTTTGCATGTGCTGTTTTCAAAATAATACAAAGAATCTAAAAAAAAAAATTATTTTAAATAATCCTTATATATATATTACGCATATGTGTGTTATCTGTGGTCATTACTTGAATACGTATGTCTGGTCTGGAGCACTCAAGTCAACAAAGCAGAATGTCCTAGTTGTGAAAATGAAACTATGCAGAAGCCTGATGCAGAAATTACTATCGGCGTAAATTAATAGGCTTATAAATCCGCTGTCAAGTCACCACAAATAACCTCTCTCTTTGAGCTGAAATACCAACTTATCCTCAAGATTGGACACTCACTACTAAAGTATAAGAAGTGCTTGTTAGTCTCTACCAGCTCCATGTTTAAAATATTCAATCGTAGTCGTTTTAAAACTCTATCCCATCTTAGCTGCAGAAAAAAAAAAGTTAACTCTCGTCTAAGTTCGTACTCTGTGAACTTTCAGCAAGAACAAACCATTGAAATTATGGACTTCCAACAACTGGTCTTCTATAAGCTGAACTTGCTTCTGAATATTCCAGGTCGCCAACAACTTCTAATAAGCCACTTAATGATGATTTAATTACATCCAGTTGAAGTTTATCAGGAATAGTATCCTTCTTTTTTTCAAATTCTTTTATCTTCTTTATTAAGTTCTTTTCAACAAGTTTCCTTAAACAATCAGTTTTGTTAATGAAATAGTATAAGTTTTCTATAGCTATATCTAGGTTTATATTCCGAAGCTGTGACTCCTGTTTTGACCCTTTTTTCAAATTCAAGCAAAATATTTTCTAGCTCTTCTTCTTCTTCCATGTGATTCAATTTTTCTCTTAAAGTTGTTAAGTCGTTCATCAGCATCTTATGTCTCATATTTTTGACCTGAAAGAGATGTCAACTATAACAAAAATACTGCAGATCAGTAATTTCATAAATTATACTTTCTGTGTACACAATTAGAACCTAGATCTTGGTCAAATTAATGTTTTTTTTCTTTAATTAGTGAGAATTTATACAAAAAAAATATTGTGGAGATAATACCATTTTAAAATGAAACTATAAAATTCATTTTTTGATTTTAAATTATCTAAAAGAATCAAATAAATAATTTATTTTATTTTAATTTTTGAATGTATATTTAAAAAGAAAACCTTTCGGGTTTTTTCTTAAAATACCCAAGGGCATTAAAAATTAAGTTCGACTGTCTGAACTGGTTAAATGGAAATTTACATGACCATTTATATCTTAATAAACTAGAAAAAATGGGAATTTCAAGGCCTTCATATGCAGTCATGCAGTTTAAGGTAGCAGTAGGCATCGAATTTAACACCCAAAAAAATATGAATAAAAAATCAGAAAAAAAGTTAAAAACACATGGCAGGTAATAGATTAAGATAGTTCGCCTTTCCTTTGATGATGTAGTTATTTTCGGGAATCTCCCTATTTTTGTTTTAAATTTTAAGAACAAAAACGTTTTTGGACTTTACTAGTTAGATTTGGTAATTTACTGTCACGTTTTATTGTGGCACCACGGACAAAAAGTGGTAAAAAGTTTGCTATACATCATGCGCAGAGTAAAAACCATGCACTCTGCTTTGATGCAAACCAATCATGTTGAAATTCTAGACTCAAATTTTGATTGGTTTTCTTTGAAAATTCTTAAATACCAATTGAAGTCAACATCAAAGTCCACTTGTGTTTCAGTGTTTTGCTTTATGAACTTCTTTATTCCAATTATGGACTCATGTTTGCCATACATGAGCTCAGAAGCCCTTTGATGCAAACAGTTATAAAATTGAAAACCGTTTGTAAAGATTAAAGACCACATTCCGTGTTTTGTTCTAACAGACCTAAATTACTGTGTTTGTTCTCTTAAATACTTACTTTTCCTGGAAATCCAGTGTTATTTTGTGAAATATTTTCTTACCATATTTTGCTTTTGATATTCCCTTATAACAACTCTTAAGCCTTATAGAATTTAAGTCCATATTGGGGACTGAAAACTAATTCCGTAACATGTAGGCTATGCATTGAACCATGTAAAATTCAAAGGCGGGAAAGATATATTCTCAATACATATTGTAATTTTTTCATTTAATTTAAAAATTAAACAGATTGACTCGAGGTACCTAAATGCTTATAGCCAGTGCTTGGAGGGTTCCAAAGAATTTTCTTAGAGAGGGCCTGAAAAAAGATGATATTGTACGTTGATTTTGCTGCGCTTATATTACGAGATGCCCTTACTGTAATCTGACTGATCATGTTCATTTGGACAAGAGTCGTCAATGAAAGGGGGAGGATAGGTGGGAGAAATCCTGCTCTTGGAGCTTAATAATTTCAAAACAACCAACAGAATCCTAGGGAATGGCTTGCGAATACTTGGTTTTAATTTTGGGCAGTTTTTTTTTTATTTTTAATGTTTAGATTGTTAGTTCTTAAATTTTAAGAACGAAAGACGTTGTCAGATTTGACTAAATATATTTGCTCATTTATTTTCATGGTTCTTGGTGGCAACACTGACAAAAATTTGGTGCTGCCCTGAAAATTAACAATTGCGAAATACGCAACATAATCTTATGAAATCGGGTTTTCAGGTATAAATAGACCTAAGTTGAGTCAAGGGGAATGAGTCATTTTAATTGCTTATTTAAAAAAAATCAAAATCAAAAATATTTTTGATTTATTTTAGCTTAGCAAAATATTTTCTTAAATATCAATGTTTTAGTTTATCCATTCGATTGTGTTCTTGTTCCACTGTGTCCCTTAAGAACCTATGTCCCTAAAAATGTTTATGAACTCAACAATGCTCTTTTCTCTATATTAGATGACTTTATAGCTAGCACCTTTAGCAATGCTCATGTCGTTACCTTGGAATGGTCTGAACTCACATCCCCACTCACGTGAGGACCGTCCAATTACCACTGCACCACGGTAACTATTAATTAATTAAACATTATCGACTACATGACTATTGAAGAGGGGGCTACTGTTAATCTAGTGCATTTCTGATAGTGAATTTCTCTTTACTAGTATTACATGGAGGTCACTTGATTCTTTACTATAGATTTGTTGTTATAATATTACTAATGAACCAAACAGAATTATAAGAAATACATATGAATGGGACATTAGTGCACAATTTTCATTTGTGATACGTTGTGATGCTCATTGCCTCATGTCTTCTAATCAAGGATTTCGTTGTGCTTCATTTTTTTTAACTTTTGATTTGAAAGCGTCTTTTTTTCTCATAGTAATAACAAGGTAAGCGTTTTCTATTTGTTTTTGTTATTGTTGATGTACGCTCTGTAAATATGGGTCAAAATGATCAACTGATTATGGTTGAAGCAGCATAAAGAAAACTTGCAGTCTCTTGGCTTAAACAGAGAGGAAAATCCATTGGCTTTGAAAACAAGGAAAGTTGCTGCAACCACAAAATTCTGCATCGAAGGATTGTTTTTCTCCTCACTGTTAGCGGGGTACGGGATTATCATACAAGGCTTTTTAATGGCTCATTATAAACAAATGTCTAAAACTAGGGCAGCTAGCAATTGAAAAAAAAAATTTCAAAACTGTTATTTCCATGGTTTCTGGCTGCAACACTGACAAAAAAATGGTGCTATCCCGAAAGTTAACAATTGCAAAACACTCAACCAAATCTTAGGAAACCACAGTTTTTTGGTATGAATAGACCTAAGTTGAGTCAATAGGGGATTTTTCATTTTAGCTACTCTTTTAAAAAACTGAATTCAAAAATGTTGTTTTATTTATTATAGCTTTGCAAAATATTTTTTGCAATAAACTTCTTGTTCCCCTGTGTGTTCTTTCTTTTTTAGAATAAGTTGATGGTGTTCTAATTATGATAAATATCTCTGTGTCTTGAAAAATTTGAAATACAATTCCTTCATCGTTGATGCTTAATCTAGGAACATGAATTACAAACTTTTATGCATAAAGTTTTTCAATCACATCTTGAAGAAGACAAACAACAAAATTTGTTTAATAGGTATATAACTTTTATTTGCAGAAAATACCAGCTAGGAAATTTTGATATGATTTTAGCAACAAATTTCCCATACTTTAAGCTCAAAAATTACAGACTCAATTTTAGTTGCCTTGAAATACTGTACCACGTACTGACCGGTAAAACCATAATTAAACTTTAAATAAACCCAGCATGAATCCCAGCATACCTACTTAAAATTTTGGGAACATACAGGTTCCCTAAAATATTCAAAAATTAAATTAAAAACTGAAGATTATCTCTCAGTAAGCAGAAACATGTCAAGTTTGTTAATCCCTAAAAAATCTTGTCGACAACAATTATTCCCTTCAAGAATGTTTTAATAGGTATTTCAATGCAGTAAAGTTCAAAAAGATCTCTTCCAGTTACATGAGCGGCCAAAAAACTGTTTTCTTGTTGCCAGAAATTTATATATGAACAATATCGCTGCCGAATTATTAATTGTTCGAAAGCATATATTATCAACTATGTATCTTCCGGCATCAAAGAAAACTGCTAAAACTTTAGAGCATTTCTGAAAGTGCCCAAATATTCTGTTCTAGTGATAGGACGCATATCGATCTTCGACCCACCTTGTTGTTTTATGATACAGGCAATATCACCGCTTAATTACTTGTTGTAGGACTGCAGCAATTGTAGATTGCAGTAATAGTTTCAAGTATTTGTATATTATCAGTTAACAATCTGCCAGCATTCCCAAAAACTGTGAAAATTTCTGTTAAAAACTGTCAGAAAAACAAAAGTATATTTTTAGAAATAGGTAGCACGTCAATAATCGACCATTGTTTCTTTTTCTTTCATATATATATATATATATATATATATATATATATATATATATATATATATATATATATATATATATATATATATATATATATATCATGAAAAGAGAAATCACCAATGCAACAGCACAAACACACACAAAAAGAGAGACAGAAGGAGAAAAGGAAGACTGTTTTCCTAAATTAGTGATTAATATAGACCAGCACTTGAATGAGGCCTTAACCCTACTCATCCATGCAATCACATAGGTCAAACAGCATAGCCATACACAATCAACCATAAAGAATAATCCATGGACAGGCAGTCATGTCGTCAATAAGTATAAGTCGTCATTTACCAAACAATAGAAAAAATAATAAAGACAAATAATTCAGAGGCAACAACCCAACACAAGGGCTCATCAGGAGAATGCACTGGCCTATAGGGTTTCGCCACTTTAAATTCTCTACCCAGCTAAGTGTTGTGGCTACCACAGAATATCCATGGCATCCCCGTGTCAGGTATCACCCCCAAAATACATGCCTATGAAAGAAAAAAAAAACAGCAGCAAATGTAAAACAACCAAGTAACACCAAAACAAACTTATCCTGTTAATATATCCCTCTTTTTAGCAACAATATGTAAACTAAATATAATAAATTTTACCAAATCACAAATACTTATTGACGACATGACTGCCTGTCCATGGGTTATTCTTTATGGTTGATTGTGTATGGCTATGCTGTTTGACCTATGTGATAGTATGGATGAGTAGGGTCAAGGCCTCATTCAAGTGCTGGTCTATATTAATCACTAATTTAGGAAAACAGTCTTCCTTTTCTCCTTCTGTCTCTCTCTTTTTTCTTTTTTTTTTGTTTGTGCTGTTGCATTGGTGATTTCTCTTTTCATGATATTATTCCAGGTTGGATCCAGTGCTGATGGAGAAATTTTTTTAGTTTTCTCCTTGACAGACCTTTACCCTGGTCCAGGTTTTTAACCTGATATTGTTAATTATTGGTGAGATGGCACTTATGTCAATTTCATGTTCTTTCATGTTTTTGTTTATGTATTTATTGACCTATTGACCTTGGCATGTTTTTTGGACTTTGATTGTTGGATTTTGATTTGGATGTTGGTTTGTTTTGGATTTATTTTCAATAACTTTTTATGCAACAAAACACAAATATTAGCCTCGGTACTCGGAACGATTTTTTGAAAGTTAGTAAGTGTAAGAGTCGTTGTTTTCTTTGCCAAGATCATTTTATCCCACGGACTTCTGTTAAGAGTACATTGTATAATAAAAATTTTGCATGCAAGTTACGTGGTAATGTTAATTGTAGATCAACCAATGTAATTTACCTATTAGAATGTAATAAATGCTGCCTACAATATGTGGGGGAAACAACTAATAATATATATAAAAGATGAGGACATAAGAAAAATAATAGAAAAATGAATTAGATGTACATATGCTTTCTATAGATCTATGCCAGCTACTTGAATCTAGGGGTATGATTTCTGTAATAAAATGTCTAAATAATTTATCCAAGAGAAATTGTCAATAATAAAGCAAGATGATCTTCAAATTATAATGAATAAAGGGGCTGATTTCCGTCTTTCTCATCATCTGAAACCATCGAGTGTTCTTGATGGCTTGGAAAATGATTTTGATTTATTTATTGATAAGTGGTGTAAGAAAGAGAATAAAAATAAAGAGAGTTTTCAAAGTTGGAAGAATTTAATTATTAGTAGAATAAGAAATAAAATATATTCTAACTTAAAAAATAGTAACACTAAATCATTATTTTATAATGCGAAGATTAAACAAGCAATTGCTAATCTACAGAATGAATTTGTAATTGTGCCAGTGGATAAAGCTAATAATAATTTTGCCATAATTTGTCAGAAGCTCTATTGTGATATCTTAAAAAGGGAGTTATGCACAACTAATGTTTACGAAAAGGTAAATATAGAGGATGAGAATTTAATTGAAAAGACTGAAGAAATACTTTTTAAAAATTTTAATATTAAAATAAATGACAATGATAAAAAGTTCCCTTTCCTATATTGGACTGTAAAATTTCATAAGAATCCCCCTAAACCACGGTTTATTGCTGGAGCAGCTAAATGTCCAACCCGCATTGCTGCTACTGACCTCTCTTTAATTTTAAAGGAAATTGTAAATAAACTTAAAACCTATTGTTCTGGTATTAAAAAATTTTCGAATTTTAATCCATATTGGAGTGTTAATAATTCACTGCAGGTGATAGATACTTTAACAATGGTTTCAGCTAAAAGAATTGAGTCTTTCGATTTTGCGACAATGTATACTAATTTATCACTTAATGTAGTGTTAGATAATTTAAAAACTGTTATCAAGAAATCTTTCCTCTTATCTAGTAAACGGTTCTTAAAAATAGACACATATAATAAAAAAGCTATATGGACAAATTGCTTTAATACTACAGTTAACTTGAGATGTTACAGCTTGGATATGATTTTTGAGTTATTAGAATTTGTTTTATACAATACTTATATGAGATTTGGTGGTGATTTGTACAAGCAAATTGTGGGAATTCCCATGGGGGGGAATGCCAGCCCATTTATAGCTGACTTGTTTTTAAGTCAACTAGAATATAAATATATGATGGATAAGAATAATCCAATTAATTTAAAACATGTTTTGTCAAATAATAAAAGATATTTAGATGATATTTTGGTCTTAAATTGTAAGGATTTCATTGATATTTCTAAAAATATATATCCATCAGAGCTTATTCTTG
Source organism: Artemia franciscana (assembly GCF_032884065.1). NCBI lineage: Eukaryota > Metazoa > Arthropoda > Branchiopoda > Anostraca > Artemiidae > Artemia > Artemia franciscana. Next base: position 32,192,387 of record NC_088880.1, on the reverse strand, counting down.
AACCTAGTCATGGCGCTGGTCATGAAGATCATTTCTTAGATTTAAATATTAATATTTGTGATAATAATAAATTAAGTTTTAAAATGTATAATAAAACGGATGATTTTGATTTAGAAGTGATTAGTTTCCCATTCCCTGAAAGTAATATACACTCAAATATCACATATTCAGCGTTTTTCTCACAGTTACTTCGTTATGCAAGGATTTGTAGTAATTATATTGATTTTTAAAAATAGATGTAAAGTCTTAAGCCAAAAATTGATATCTAGAGGTTTTTCTGCAAATAAATCAACTTGGCAATTTAAAAAATTTAGTTTTCATTATAACGAACTTCTAAATAAATATCAAAAGAATTATCTAGAAATACTTAAGGAAATTTTCAACTAATTTTGGAGGTTCGAGAAATGTTGTTGCAGCGCCATTTATTTTGAATTATGTTTCTAATTGAGGGGATTTTTTTAAAATTAGCCACATGGTAAAGATGAATTCTATAATTGTTTAGTTCATTCAGGTTTTTTGCAATGTGTTAATATTTGTGATTTGGTAAAATTTATTATATTTATTTTACCTATTGTTGCTAAAAAGAGGGATATATTAACAGGATAAGCTTGTTTTGGTGTTACTTGGTTGTTTTACATTTGCTGTTTTTTTTCTTTCATAGGCATGTATTTTGGGGGTTATACCTGACACGGGGATGCCATGGATATTCTGTAGTAGCCACAACACTTGGCTGGGTAGAGATTTTAAAGTGGCGAAACCCTATATAGGCCAGTGTATTCTCTTTATGAGCCCTTGTGTTGGGTTGTTGCCTCTGAATTATTTGTCTTTATTATTTTTTCTATTGTTTAGTAAATGACGACTTATACTTATTGACGACATGACTGCCTGTCCATGGATTATTCTTTATGGTTGATTGTGTATGGCTATGCTGTTTGACCTATGTGATTGTATGGATGAGTAGGGTTAAGCCCTCATTCAAGTGCTGGTCTATATTAATCACTAATTTAGGAAAACAGTCTTCCGTTTCTCCTTCTGTCTCTATCTTTTTTTTCTTTTTTTTTCTTTTTTTTGTGTTTGTGCTGTTGCATTGGTGATTTCTCTTTTCATGATATATATATATATATATATATATATATATATATATATATATATATATATATATATATATATATATATATATATATATATATATATATATATATATATTATATATATATATGTTGCATATAAATAGATTGTCAGGTTTACTGACTCTTGAAAATGCAACATATAATTGTCCATGGGAAAAACAATCTGTATTCAGATCTATACCTCATTATTCTAATGATGTGTCCCTGTGCCCCGGTCGGCATTTATATTCCCTGTGTCTCGGTCGTCATTTTTGTCCCGGTGCCCCATTTTGTAATTTTTCTTTGAGTGTCCCGGTGTCCTGGTCGTCATTTGTGTCCCGGTCTCCCGATCTGTAATTTCTATTCGAACAATCCCTGTGTCCCGGTCGTCTTTTATATATCCCGCCTGTGCCCCCGGCGTCTCCGTTGTAGTTGTATCCCTGTGTCCCGATCGTCATTTATATTCCCTGTGTCCCAGTCGTGATTTGTGTCCGGGTGTCCCAGTCTGTAATTTCTCTTTGAGGTTCCCGGTCGTCATTTATATTCCCTGTGTCCTGGTCGTCATTTGTGTCCCGGTGTCTCGGTATGTAATTTCATCAGTTGACAAACATGACGTCAGTCGACAAACAACTTCATGACGCATACAGCTCAATCCTTATAATGACGTCAGTCGACAAACATGACGTCAGTCAACACACAAACATGACGTCACTCGACACACACACACACACACAGACAACTTATTTTTTATATATAGATACATATATATATATATATATATATATATATATATATATATATATATATATATATATCTATATATATAAAAATAAGTTGTCTGTGGATGGATGGATGGATGTGTCAGGTGACGTCATGTTTCGGCTGACGTCATGAAATTAGTTGCCGTCATTTTTGCTTTGAAGGTGACGTCATTCAAGTTATATAAGACATATGTTCGCCGTCATGTGTTCGGCTGACGTCATGAAATTAGCTGCCATCATTTTTGCTTTGAAGGCATCATTTTTGCTTTGAAGGCGTGACGTCATTCAAGTTATATAAGACGGATGTTCGCGTAGAATTCTATTAATGCTTAAGTTTATAATGACTGATGAAGATGCTCAAAGAGTCTATGCCAGAAAACTTGCTGGTGATAGAGAAAGTCAGAAAAGAAAGCGTGCCGAGGAACTACCAGAGCAACGCGAAAGCAGACTTGCTGCTAAAAGAGAAAGTGAAAAAAGAAAGCATGCCGAGGAACTACCAGAGCAACGCAGAAGCAGACTTGCTGCTAAAAGAGAATGTGAAAAAAGAAAGCATGCCGAGGAACTACCAGAGCAACGCAGAAGCAGACTTGCTGCTAAAAGAGAATGTGAAAAAAGAAAGCATGCCGAGGAACTACCAGAGCAACGCGAAAGCAGACTTGCTGCTAAAAGAGAAAGTGAAAAAAGAAAGCATGCCGAGGAACTACCAGAGCAACGCAGAAGCAGACTTGCTGCTAAAACAGAATGTGAAAAAAGAAGGCGGGCCGTAAAGCGTGCCGAGGAATCAAAAGACCAGCAGGAAATCAGGCTTGCTGCTGATAGAGAAAGTAAGAAAAGAAAGCGTGCCGAGGAATCAGAGCAATCTGAAAGTTATCGCCTGGCATTCAGGTACAACCCAGTCGATGATTATAGCTTGAGTAGCTGTGTTCAAATCGGGACAATGTCTAAAATTTGTCCCTATTGCAAGGCCTTGAAATTCAATGGTGAAACAATGGGAATGTGTTGCGCCTCAGGAAAAGTTAAACTTCCTCTATTGGCTGCACCACCAGAGCCATTGAAGACTTTCCTTACTGGAACTACGTCAGAATCTAAGCGTTTTTTGTCAAAAATCAGACAATACAACTCATGTTTCCAAATGACGTCGTTTGGAGCCCAAATCGAAAATCCAGATCAATTTATGTCTACTTTCAAGGTAAAAGGGCAAATTTATCATAAAGCAGGGTCCCTTCTACCATTATTAGGCGAGAATCATAAATTTTTACAATTGTACTTCATCAGTGATAGAAATTCTGAATTGAATGCACGTTGCGAAATTTCTCCCAACGTTGAAAGGACAATCGTTTCCCAATTGCAACATCTTTTCCACGAAAATAATAATTTAGTGCGTCTGTTCAAAACAGCCATCGATTTGATGCCTACTGATACTCATAAAATTGTTATTTCCGCTGACAAAACGCCTCCTGGCCAACATGTGCGTAGATACAATGCTCCGACTATCGACGAAGTGGCAATCGTTATGGTCGGTGATCAGTTTTTACCTCGAGATATTATTCTACATAAGCGAAACGCCCAGTTGTTAAGAATTGCTGAAACTCATCGATGCTACGATGCCCTACAATATCCTATCATTTTTTGGGATGGAGCGACGGCTATCACTTTAATATTAAATTGATGAATCCAGCCACTAACAAAGAAATGAATAAGAAATGCAGTGCAATGCATTATTATTCCTATAGACTAATGATTCGGCAGGATGAAGAAAATTATATTTTAAAATGCCGTGAATTGTTTCACCAATTTGTCGTGGATATGTATGCAAAAATTGAATCAGAACGTTTGCTATATATCCGCCTGAATCAGACCAAGCTCCGCTCTGAACAATACATTCATTTGCGAGATGCAGTTATAAATGACGGTAATACCACAAACGTTGGAAGATTAACAATTTTACCTTCTTCATATGCTGGCAGTCCACGTCATATGCATGAATATGCTCAAGATGCTATTGCGTATGTTCGTCTCTATGGTCGTCCAGATTTATTTATTACATTTACATGTAATCAATCTTGGGACGAGATACTGCAGCTTTTACTTCAAGGACAATCGGCGGTTCATAGGCATGACATTACGGCACGTGTCTTCCGGCAAAAGTTGAAATCACTGATAAACTACCTTGTAAAACATGAAGTGTTTGGGTCAGTGCGATGCTGGATGTACTCAGTGGAATGGCAAAAACGAGGTTTGCCACACGCACATATACTAATCTGGCTACATAAAAAAATTACTTCAAACGAAATTGATGATGTGATTTCCGCTGAAATACCTGATAAAAATGTCGATAAGGGGTTACATGATATTATTGTAAAAAATATGATACATGGACCTTGCGGTGCACTGAACGAAAATTCACCATGCATGGCCAAAGGAAGGTGCACAAAGCAATATCCTCGACTTTTAGTACCCACAACAATTACTGGCAATGATGGTTACCCACAATATAGAAGAAGATCTACTGAAGATGGCGGTAAAACAGCAATAATAAAGAAGCGTAACGGTACCACCATCGAAGTAGATAACCAGTGGGTTGTTCCATATTCCCCTTTATTATCCAAAACATTTAATGCACATATAAACGTTGAATACTGTAACTCCGTAAAGGCAATAAAATATATATGTAAATACGTCAACAAAGGCAGTGACATGGCAGTTTTTGGCTTGCAGTCCGAAATCAAAGATTTCGATGAAATCGTAGAATATCAGGCTGGAAGATACATAAGCAGTAATGAAGCTGTTTGGCGAATTCTTTCATTTCCGATACATGAACGTAGTCCAGCTGTTGTTCACTTAGCGGTACATTTACAGAATGGTCAACGTGTTTATTTCACGGAAACCAACGTGCAACAAAGAGTCCTGAATCCACCGGATACAACATTAACAGCTTTTTTTTCGCTTTGCAAAAATGATTCTTTTGCGAAAAAACTGCTGTATACTGAAGTGCCTTCGTATTACACGTGGAATACTAAAAATAAAGTATTTGAACGTCGAAAACAGGGTAAGTCAGTTGACGGCCAACCTACCATCTTCAAAGATACCACGATAGGAAGACTCTACACCGTTCACCCCAATCAACATGAATGCTTCTTTCTACGCCTGCTTTTGGTGAATGTACCCGGTCCGACATCCTTTGAGTATTTGAGGACTGTAAATGGTACTATACATGCCACTTACCGTAGTGCATGCCAAGCTCTGAATTTATTGGAGAATGACCAACACTGGGATAACTGCATCAATGACGCGTGCGAAACGTCAACCCCAAGTCAAATTCGTGCATTGTTTGGCATCATTTTAACAACTTGCTCTCCATCAGCTCCTACAGAGTTATGGGAAAAATATAAGTCAAAAATGTCCGAAGATATACTTCATCGAAAACAGTTAGAGACGTCAGACATGACTTTTGATTTTACACCAGAAATTTATAACTACACTTTAGTTGTTATAGAAGATATTTGCATAAGTATGGCAAACAAACCTCTTCAGGGTTTGGGAATGCCTTCACCTAACCGTATCGCTGCTGTTTCGACATGTGTAGAATTGGATCGTGAACAAAGTTACAGTACGAGTGATCTATTGTCGTATGTACAAAATAACATTTCCAAGTTAACGTCGGAACAAAAAGACATTTATGATACGATAATGCATTGTGTCGATAACAACGTTGGAGAAATTTTCTTTTTGGATGCGCCAGGAGGTACTGGTAAAACGTTTGTGATAAAACTGATTCTGGCATCAATTCGATCTAAAAATGATATAGCGTTGGCAATTGCGTCGTCCGGAATAGCCGCAACATTGCTGCCTGGTGGAAGAACTGCTCATTCCGCTTTGAAATTGCCTCTGAACTTGCATTCTACAGAAACTCCCACGTGCAATATTTCCAAATCATCTGGGATGGGTAAAGTATTGCAGCAATGCAAACTTATTATTTGGGATGAGTGCACAATGGCACACAAAAAATCGCTCGAGGCTCTGGATCAATGCTTGAAAGATTTAAGAGGGAATTCGAAACCCTTTGGCAGCACATTAATATTGCTTGCAGGAGATTTCAGGCAAACATTACCTATAATACCTAGATCAACTCCTGCAGACGAAATGAATGCTTGCCTGAAAAATTCTAATTTATGGGCACACGTAAAAACATTAAAATTAACTACAAATATGCGTGTCCGATTGCAAAACGATGACTCTGGTCAAACATTTTCAGATCAATTGCTAGCAATGGGAAACGGAAAGCTCCCAGTAGACTCAATTTCAGGACGTATACAACTACCTGCTGATTTCTGTAATTTAGTGACGTCCAAAAATGAATTGATTGAAAATATATTTCCGAATATTCTAAAAAATTATAAAAATAATAAATGGCTAAGTGAAAGAGCGATTCTCGCACCCAAGAATATAGACGTCCACGAAATCAACAATATTATTTTGACCAAGATTCAAGACCAGGCAGTCCTTTACAAGTCAGTCGACACAGTTTTGGAACCAAATGAAGCGGTTAATTATCCATCTGAATTTTTAAATTCCATAGATCTTTCAGGGTTTCCACCACACGTGCTACAACTAAAAATAGGCGTACCAATAATATTGTTACGTAACATAAACCCACCAAAGCTTTGCAATGGCACTCGACTTGCCGTAAAAAAAACAATGGAAAACCTAATAGAGGCCACAATCCTGACAGGGCCTTTTGAGGGTGAGGCTGTTCTTATTCCTCGCATTCCCATGATTCCAACAGATCTGCCTTTTCAATTTAAAAGATTGCAATTCCCAATTCGATTAGCATTTGCAATCACCATTAACAAAGCTCAAGGTCAATCATTAGAAAAATGTGGTATTGATCTTAATACTGATTGTTTTTCCCATGGACAATTGTACGTTGCATGTTCGAGGGTCGGTAAACCTGACAATCTATTTATATGCAGCGAGAATTGGACAGCGAAGAATGTTGTATATTCTCAAGTTTTACGAAGTTAGTTGTATTTCGGAACCAAATGAAGCGGTTAATTATCCATCTGAATTTTTAAATTCCATAGATCCTTCAGGGTGTCCACCACACCTGCTACAACTAAAAATAGGTGTACCAATAATACTTTTAAGAAATATCAACCCACCAAAGCTTTGCAATGGCACGCGACTTGCCGTAAAAAAAACAATGGAAAACCTAATAGATGCCACAATCTTGACAGGGCCTTATGAGGGTGAGGCTGTTCTTATTCCTCGCATTCCCATGATTCCAACGGATCTGCTTTTCCAATTTAAAAGATTGCAATTCCCAATTCGATTAGCATTTGCAACCACCATCAACAAAGCTCAAGGGCAATCACTAGAAAAATGCGGTATAGATCTTAATACAGATTGCTTTACCAATGTACAATTGTATGTTGCATCTTTGAGGGTCGGTAAACCTGACAATCTATTTATACGCACAGACAATGGGACAGCGAAGACTGTTGTATATTCACAAGTTTTACGTAGTTAATTTGTATTGTATCTATCTATCTATCTATCTATATAAAAACGAGTTGTGTGTATGCATGTTTGTTTGTTTGTAAAAAGAAGGTTTGCATATGACGTCATTATTAGTACATACGGCTTTGTATATGGACAGACAATGGGAAAGCCAAGAATGTTGTATATTCGCAATTTTTACGTAGTTTGAAACACATATATAAATCTATCTATATTCACAGGTGGGACACAGGGACACAACTACAATGGCGCGTAACTAATATGGCGCGTAACTAATATGGCGCGTAACGACTTACGCGCGCGGGGGGGCTTGGGGGGGGCGCGAAGCGCCCCCACCAACTAGGTGTTGGGGTGGCGCGAAGCGCTATGGACAGACAATGGGAAAGCCAAGAATGTTGTATATTCGCAATTTTTACGTAGTTTGAAACACATATATAAATCTATCTATATTCACAGGTGGGACACAGGGACACAACTACAATGGCGCGTAACTAATATGGCGCGTAACTAATATGGCGCGTAACGACTTACGCGCGCGGGGGGGCTTGGGGGGGGCGCGAAGCGCCCCCACCAACTAGGTGTTGGGGTGGCGCGAAGCGCCACCCCAACAGCTAGTATATATATATATATATATATATATATATATATATATATATATATATATATATATATACTAGCTGTTGGGGGGGCGCTTCGCCCACCCCCCTCCCGCGCGCGTAAATCTTTAAGCGCCATATTAGTTACGTGCCATTGTAGTAGTGTCCCTGTGTCCCACCTGTGAATATAGATAGATATATATATATATGTTTTTACCTACGTAAAACTTGCGAATATACAACATTTTTCGCTGTCCTATTGTCTGTGCATATAAATAGATTGTTAGGTTTACCGTCTCTTGAACATGCAACATATAATTGTCCATGGGAAAAACAATCCGTATTCAGTTCTATACCTCATTATTCTAATGATTGCCCTTGAGCTTTGTTGATGGTAATTGCTAATCGAACATTCCCTGTGTCCGCGTCGTTATTTATATATCCCCCTGTGCCCCCTGGCGTCCCCGTTGTGGTTGTGTCTCTGTGTCCCGGTCCTCATTCGTGTCCCGGTATCCCAGTCTGTAATTTCTCTTTGAGTGTCCCGGTCGTCATTTATATTCCCTGTGTCCCGGTCATCATTTGTGTCCGGGTCTGTAATTTCTCTTTGAGTGTCCCGGTCGTTATTTATATTCCGTGTGTCCATTTATAGTCAAAGGGGGGATGTTTTGTTTTAGCTACTTATTTAAAAAAAGATCTAAATCTATTTTTTTTTTAATTTAGATTTGCAAAATATTTATTTTTAATCATTGATAGTGACCGTGGAGCTTGAATTTTTTGTTACTGTTTGTTTTATCCATTCAATAGTGTTCTTGTTTCCCTGTTTCCCCTAAAAATCTTTCGCGTCTCTTTAAGAATATGGTGTTAAGAATGGTGTTAGTCATAATCACGTTGGTTTATAATGGCGTCATACCATTGAGACAACAAATGAGGGAGCTAAATAAATGAAAAGAAAAATGAGAAAAGTATCTGAAACGAGAAACTGAAATATTTGCTTCAAAAAACAACATTACTTTTAAAATAGACGAAGATTTCAAGAACATGTGAATAAACATAGAATGAAAAGAAATGTAGTTTTAAGTTTTTGTTAAAGAACAAACTATAGCCTATTGTAACTGGCATATTAACATAAATCATTATATACATAATGATTCAAAACCCACTTATATTTCGACAACACAATATTACACGGTTATATTTTGAAAATTTGTTCCCTTGTGGTATGCTGCCATATTTGACTGACTTCATTACCTGATTTCTTTTGGTTCGACCTTTAATTCTCAAACAACAAAAAAACCATAGGCTTTTTCCTGTTTGTAATTATCTTTGAATCTTTAATAAAAGGTGGAATACTAGCTTGATGTCGGAAAATGCCAGAGCTTTGAAGAGCTTAAGTTTATTATTAATTAATTTTGATTTGCAAATGCAGTTGTTATTATTGATAGTGTTGCTGCAGAAAAAGATTTTTAAATGTAATAAGCCTCTTAGTTTTCAATAGATTTAAAGCTTCAATTGCCAAAATTCAACAAGAACCAATATCAATAAAGACGGATCGTCGCTTTATTTTCATTTTTCGTTTTCGTATTAGAGCGATGCTTGACAGGTTTGGGCTGTTATATTTTTGATGGGAAGTGAAAGACGTGCTACGTCATATTCGTCTTATACATGCTAAGAAGTAGAATGACAAAAAATAAAATATATGTATCATCTGTCCTAATCTTCTTATGCGCATAGTATGTTCTGCACAGACTTTGTACAAGTTGCTAAAGTTCAAATTCCTTAAGGCTCTTATGAAATCAATTTTTTGAAGGACCATGGTATTCTGACTCTGCAAATAAGAATATTAATTGTCCTCTTGATTCGAGACTGGAATCAATGGATTGACAAGAGATATGCCGTCTCCTTCACGAAATCATAGTTAATTCTTAAGTGAAAAAGCGTAAATAGCATTGAAGGACGATAAGACCCTAAATATCTTTGCACTCCAGTCATCTGTATGGAGATAGGTAACCAGATAAGGGATGAAAGTGTGTCTCGTAAATGCATTGGTAAATGAGCATTAATTCTAAGATGAAAAGATAGCATGTTCCTTTAGGGATAACGACGTGATCCTTTCTCAGTGTACAAATCGACAAAATAATCAATGGGATCCTTTTCGATACATCAACTGAAATAGGTACTCTGTCCTATTAATAAACTCCTGCACGATATGAGTTCAGACCAGTGTCGGCAAGGATAGTTTTTACCCTCAAGAAATCCTCTATGGAAGAAGGAAAGGACAAACAATATTCCGGAGATGTATACGAACTTGGATGACAAAGGTACCAGACATACTTTGCATGTGCTGTTTTCAAAATAATACAAAGAATCTAAAAAAAAAAATTATTTTAAATAATCCTTATATATATATTACGCATATGTGTGTTATCTGTGGTCATTACTTGAATACGTATGTCTGGTCTGGAGCACTCAAGTCAACAAAGCAGAATGTCCTAGTTGTGAAAATGAAACTATGCAGAAGCCTGATGCAGAAATTACTATCGGCGTAAATTAATAGGCTTATAAATCCGCTGTCAAGTCACCACAAATAACCTCTCTCTTTGAGCTGAAATACCAACTTATCCTCAAGATTGGACACTCACTACTAAAGTATAAGAAGTGCTTGTTAGTCTCTACCAGCTCTATGTTTAAAATATTCAATCGTAGTCGTTTTAAAACTCTATCCCATCTTAGCTGCAGAAAAAAAAGTTAACTTTCGTCTAAGTTTGTACTCTGTGAACTTTCAGCAAGAACAAACCATTGAAATTACGGACTTCCAACAACTGGTCTTCTATAAGCTGAACTTGCTTCTGAATATTCCAGGTCACCAACAACTTCTAATAACCCACTTAATGATGATTTGATTACATCCAGTTGAAGTTTATCAGGAATAGTATCCTTCTTTTTTTCAAATTCTTTTGTCTTCTTTATTAAGTTCTTTTCAACAAGTTTCCTTAAACAATCAGTTTTGTTAATGAAATAGTATAAGTTTTCTATAGCTATATCTAGGTTTATATTCCGAAGCTGTGACTCCTGTTTTGACCCTTTTTTCAAATTCAAGCAAAATATTTTCTAGCTCTTCTTCTTCTTCCATGTGATTCAATTTTTCTCTTAAAGTTGTTAAGTCGTTCATCAGCATCTTATGTCTCATATTTTTGACCTGAAAGAGATGTCAACTATAACAAAAATACTGCAGATCAGTAATTTCATAAATTATACTTTCTGTGTACACAATTAGAACCTAGATCTTGGTCAAATTAACGTTTTTTTTCTTTAATTAGTGGGAATTTATGCAAAAAAAATATTGTGGAGATAATACCATTTTAAAATGAAACTATAAAATTCATTTTTTGATTTTAAATTATCTAAAAGAATCAAATAAATAATTTATTTTATTTTAATTTTTGAATGTATATTTAAAAAGAAAACCTTTCGGGTTTTTTCTTAAAATACCCAAGGGCATTAAAAATTAAGTTCGACTGTCTGAACTGGTTAAATGGAAATTAAAATTACCATTTATATCTTAATAAACTAGAAAAAATGGGAATTTCAAGGCCTTCATATGCAGTCATGCAGTTTAAGGTAGCAGTAGGCATCGAATTTAACACCCAATAAAATATGAATAAAAAATCAGAAAAAAAGTTAAAAACACATGGCAGGTAATAGATTAAGATAGTTCGCCTTTCCTTTGATGATGTAGTTATTTTCGGGAATCTCCCTATTTTTGTTTTAAATTTTAAGAACAAAAACGTTTTTGGACTTTACTAGTTAGATTTGGTAATTTACTGTCACGTTTTATTGTGGCACCACGGACAAAAAGTGGTAAAAAGTTTGCTATACATCATGCGCAGAGTAAAAACCATGCACTCTGCTTTGATGCAAACCAATCATGTTGAAATTCTAGACTCAAATTTTTGATTGGTTTTCTTTGAAAATTCTTAAATACCAATTGAAGTCAACATCAAAGTCCACTTGTGTTTCAGTGTTTTGCTTTATGAACTTCTTTATTCCAATTATGGACTCATGTTTGCCATACATGAGCTCAGAAGCCCTTTGATGCAAACAGTTATAAAATTGAAAACCGTTTGTAAAGATTAAAGACCACATTCCGTGTTTTGTTCTAACAGACCTAAATTACTGTGTTTGTTCTCTTAAATACTTACTTTTCCTGGAAATCCAGTGTTATTTTGTGAAATATTTTCTTACCATATTTTGCTTTTGATATTCCCTTATAACAACTCTTAAGCCTTATAGAATTTAAGTCCATATTGGGGACTGAAAACTAATTCCGTAACATGTAGGCTATGCATTGAACCATGTAAAATTCAAAGGCGGGAAAGATATATTCTCAATACATATTGTAATTTTTTCATTTAATTTAAAAATTAAACAGATTGACTCGAGGTACCTAAATGCTTATAGCCAGTGCTTGGAGGGTTCCAAAGAATTTTCTTAGAGAGGGCCTGAAAAAAGATGATATTGTACGTTGATTTTGCTGCGCTTATATTACGAGATGCCCTTACTGTAATCTGACTGATCATGTTCATTTGGACAAGAGTCGTCAATGAAAGGGGGAGGATAGGTGGGAGAAATCCTGCTCTTGGAGCTTAATAATTTCAAAACAACCAACAGAATCCTAGGGAATGGCTTGCGAATACTTGGTTTTAATTTTGGGCAGTTTTTTTTTTATTTTTAATGTTTAGATTGTTAGTTCTTAAATTTTAAGAACGAAAGACGTTGTCAGATTTGACTAAATATATTTGCTCATTTATTTTCATGGTTCTTGGTGGCAACACTGACAAAAATTTGGTGCTGCCCTGAAAATTAACAATTGCGAAATACGCAACATAATCTTATGAAATCGGGTTTTCAGGTATAAATAGACCTAAGTTGAGTCAAGGGGAATGAGTCATTTTAATTGCTTATTTAAAAAAAATCAAAATCAAAAATATTTTTGATTTATTTTAGCTTAGCAAAATATTTTCTTAAATATCAATGTTTTAGTTTATCCATTCGATTGTGTTCTTGTTCCACTGTGTCCCTTAAGAACCTATGTCCCTAAAAATGTTTATGAACTCAACAATGCTTACTCTCTATATTAGATGACTTTATAGCTAGCACCTTTAGCAATGCTCATGTCGTTACCTTGGAATGGTCTGAACTCACATCCCCACTCACGTGAGGACCGTCCAATTACCACTGCACCACGGTAACTATTAATTAATTAAACATTATCGACTACATGACTATTGAAGAGGGGGCTACTGTTAATCTAGTGCATTTCTGATAGTGAATTTCTCTTTACTAGTATTACATGGAGGTCACTTGATTCTTTACTATAAATTTGTTGTTATAATATTACTAATGAACCAAACAGAATTATAAGAAATACATATGAATGGGACATTAGTGCACAATTTTCATTTGTGATACGTTGTGATGCTCATTGCCTCATGTCTTCTAATCAAGGATTTCGTTGTGCTTCATTTTTTTTAACTTTTGATTTGAAAGCGTATTTTATTTCTCATAGTAATAACAAGGTAAGCGTTTTCTATTTGTTTTTGTTATTGTTGATGTACGCTCTGTAAATATGGGTCAAAATGATCAACTGATTATGGTTGAAGCAGCATAAAGAAAACTTGCAGTCTCTTGGCTTAAACAGAGAGGAAAATCCATTGGCTTTGAAAACAAGGAAAGTTGCTGCAACCACAAAATTCTGCATCGAAGGATTGTTTTTCTCCTCACTGTTAGCGGGGTACGGGATTATCATACAAGGCTTTTTAATGGCTCATTATAAACAAATGTCTAAAACTAGGGCAGCTAGCAATTGAAAAAAAAAATTTCAAAACTGTTATTTCCATGGTTTCTGGCTGCAACACTGACAAAAAAATGGTGCTATCCCGAAAGTTAACAATTGCAAAACACTCAACCAAATCTTAGGAAACCACAGTTTTTTGGTATGAATAGACCTAAGTTGAGTCAATAGGGGATTTTTCATTTTAGCTACTCTTTTAAAAAACTGAATTCAAAAATGTTGTTTTATTTATTATAGCTTTGCAAAATATTTTTTGCAATAAACTTCTTGTTCCCCTGTGTGTTCTTTCTTTTTTAGAATAAGTTGATGGTGTTCTAATTATGATAAATATCTCTGTGTCTTGAAAAATTTGAAATACAATTCCTTCATCGTTGATGCTTAATCTTGGAAAATGAATTACAAACTTTTATGCATAAAGTTTTTCAATCACATCTTGAAGAAGACAAACAACAAAATTTGTTTAATAGGTATATAACTTTTATTTGCAGAAAATACCAGCTAGGAAATTTTGATATGATTTTAGCAACAAATTTCCCATACTTTAAGCTCAAAAATTACAGACTCAATTTTAGTTGCCTTGAAATACTGTACCACGTACTGACCGGTAAAACCATAATTAAACTTTAAATAAACCCAGCATGAATCCCAGCATACCTACTTAAAATTTTGGGAACATACAGGTTCCCTAAAATATTCAAAAATTAAATTAAAAACTGAAGATTATCTCTCAGTAAGCAGAAACATGTCAAGTTCGTTAATCCCTAAAAAATCTTGTCGAAAACAATTATTCCCTTCAAGAATGTTTTAATAGGTATTTCAATGCAGTAAAGTTCAAAAAGATCTCTTCCAGTTACATGAATGGCCAAAAAACTGTTTTCTTGTTGCCAGAAATTTATATATGAACAATATCGCTGCCGAATTATTAATTGTTCGAAAGCATATATTATCAACTATGTATCTTCCGGCATCAAAGAAAACTGCTAAAACTTTAGAGCATTTCTGAAAGTGCCCAAATATTCTGTTCTAGTGATAGGACGCATATCGATTTTCGACCCCACTTGTTGTTTTATGATACAGGCAATATCACCGCCCAATTACTTGTTGTAGGACGGCAGCAATTGTAGATTGCAGTAATAGTTTCAAATATTTGTATATTATCAGTTAACTGTCTGCCAGCATTCCCAAAAACTGTGAAAATTTCTGTTAAAAACTGTCAGAAAAACAAAAGTATATTTTTAGAAATAGGTAGCACGTCAATAATCGACCATTGTTTCTTTTTCTTTCATATATATATATATATATATATATATATATATATATATATATATATATATATATATATCATGAAAAGAGAAATCACCAATGCAACAGCACAAACACACACAAAAAGAGAGACAGAAGAAGAAAAGGAAGACTGTTTTCCTAAATTAGTGATTAATATAGACCAGCACTTGAATGAGGCCTTAACCCTACTCATCCATGCAATCACATAGGTCAAACAGCATAGCCATACACAATCAACCATAAAGAATAATCCATGGACAGGCAGTCATGTCGTCAATAAGTATAAGTCGTCATTTACCAAACAATAGAAAAAATAATAAAGACAAATAATTCAGAGGCAACAACCCAACACAAGGGCTCATCAGGAGAATGCACTGGCCTATAGGGTTTCGCCACTTTAAATTCTCTACCCAGCTAAGTGTTGTGGCTACCACAGAATATCCATGGCATCCCCGTGTCAGGTATCACCCCCAAAATACATGCCTATGAAAGAAAAAAAAAACAGCAGCAAATGTAAAACAACCAAGTAACACCAAAACAAACTTATCCTGTTAATATATCCCTCTTTTTAGCAACAATATGTAAACTAAATATAATAAATTTTACCAAATCACAAATACTTATTGACGACATGACTGCCTGTCCATGGGTTATTCTTTATGGTTGATTGTGTATGGCTATGCTGTTTGACCTATGTGATAGTATGGATGAGTAGGGTCAAGGCCTCATTCAAGTGCTGGTCTATATTAATCACTAATTTAGGAAAACAGTCTTCCTTTTCTCCTTCTGTCTCTCTCTTTTTTCTTTTTTTTTTGTTTGTGCTGTTGCATTGGTGATTTCTCTTTTCATGATATTATTCCAGGTTGGATCCGTTGCTGATGGAGAAATTTTTTTAGTTTTCTCCTTGACAGACCTTTACCCTGGTCCAGGTTTTTAACCTGATATTGTTAATTATTGGTGAGATGGCACTTATGTCAATTTCATGTTCTTTCATGTTTTTGTTTATGTATTTATTGACCTATTGACCTTGGCATGTTTTTTGGACTTTGATTGTTGGATTTTGATTTGGATGTTGGTTTGTTTTGGATTTATTTTCAATAACTTTTTATGCAACAAAACACAAATATTAGCCTCGGTACTCGGAACGATTTTTTGAAAGTTAGTAAGTGTAAGAGTCGTTGTTTTCTTTGCCAAGATCATTTTATCCCACGGACTTCTGTTAAGAGTACATTGTATAATAAAAATTTTGCATGCAAGTTACGTGGTAATGTTAATTGTAGATCAACCAATGTAATTTACCTATTAGAATGTAATAAATGCTGCCTACAATATGTGGGGGAAACAACTAATAATATATATAAAAGATGAGGACATAAGAAAAATAATAGAAAAATGAATTAGATGTACATATGCTTTCTATAGATCTATGCCAGCTACTTGAATCTAGGGGTATGATTTCTGTAATAAAATGTCTAAATAATTTATCCAAGAGGAATTGTCAATAATAAAGCAAGATGATCTTCAAATTATAATGAATAAAGGGGCTGATTTCCGTCTTTCTCATCATCTGAAACCATCGAGTGTTCTTGATGGCTTGGAAAATGATTTTGATTTATTTATTGATAAGTGGTGTAAGAAAGAGAATAAAAATAAAGAGAGTTTTCAAAGTTGGAAGAATTTAATTATTAGTAGAATAAGAAATAAAATATATTCTAACTTAAAAAATAGTAACACTAAATCATTATTTTATAATGCGAAGATTAAACAAGCAATTGCTAATCTACAGAATGAATTTGTAATTGTGCCAGTGGATAAAGCTAATAATAATTTTGCCATAATTTGTCAGAAGCTCTATTGTGATATCTTAAAAAGGGAGTTATGCACAACTAATGTTTACGAAAAGGTAAATATAGAGGATGAGAATTTAATTGAAAAGACTGAAGAAATACTTTTTAAAAGTTTTAATATTAAAATAAATGACAATGATAAAAAGTTCCCTTTCCTATATTGGACTGTAAAATTTCATAAGAATCCCCCTAAACCACGGTTTATTGCTGGAGCAGCTAAATGTCCAACCCGCATTGCTGCTACTGACCTCTCTTTAATTTTAAAGGAAATTATAAATAAACTTAAAACCTATTGTTCTGGTATTAAAAAATTTTCGAATTTTAATCCATATTGGAGTGTTAATAATTCACTGCAGGTGATAGATACTTTAACAATGGTTTCAGCTAAAAGAATTGAGTCTTTCGATTTTGCGACAATGTATACTAATTTATCACTTAATGTAGTGTTAGATAATTTAAAAACTGTTATCAAGAAATCTTTCCTCTTATCTAGTAAAAGGTTCTTAAAAATAGACACATATAATAAAAAAGCTATATGGACAAATTGCTTTAATACTACAGTTAACTTGAGATGTTACAGCTTGGATATGATTTTTGAGTTATTAGAATTTGTTTTATACAATATTTATATGAGATTTGGTGGTGATTTGTACAAGCAAATTGTGGGAATTCCCATGGGGGGGAATGCCAGCCCATTTATAGCTGACTTGTTTTTAAGTCAACTAGAATATAAATATATGATGGATAAGAATAATCCAATTAATTTAAAACATGTTTTGTCAAATAATAAAAGATATTTAGATGATATTTTGGTCTTAAATTGTAAGGATTTCATTGATATTTCTAAAAATATATATCCGTCAGAGCTTATTCTTGAACCTAGTCATGGCGCTGTTCATGAAGATCATTTCTTAGATTTAAATATTAATATTTGTGATAATAATAAATTAAGTTTTAAAATGTATAATAAAACGGATGATTTTGATTTAGAAGTGATTAGTTTCCCATTCCCTGAAAGTAATATACACTCAAATATCACATATTCAGCGTTTTTCTCACAGTTACTTCGTTATGCAAGGATTTGTAGTAATTATATTGATTTTTAAAAATAGATGTAAAGTCTTAAGCCAAAAATTGATATCTAGAGGTTTTTCTGCAAATAAATCAACTTGGCAATTTAAAAAATTTAGTTTTCATTATAACGAACTTCTAAATAAATATCAAAAGAATTATCTAGAAATACTTAAGGAAATTTTCAACTAATTTTGGAGGTTCGAGAAATGTTGTTGCAGCGCCATTTATTTTGAATTATGTTTCTAATTGAGGGGATTTTTTTTAAAATTAGCCACATGGTAAAGATGAATTTTATAATTGTTTAGTTCATTCAGGTTTTTTGCAATGTGTTAATATTTGTGATTTGGTAAAATTTATTATATTTATTTTACCTATTGTTGCTAAAAAGAGGGATATATTAACAGGATAAGCTTGTTTTGGTGTTACTTGGTTGTTTTACATTTGCTGTTTTTTTTCTTTCATAGGCAGGTATTTTGGGGGTTATACCTGACACGGGGATGCCATGGATATTCTGTGGTAGCCACAACACTTGGATGGGTAGAGATTTTAAAGTGGCGAAACCCTATATAGGCCAGTGTATTCTCTTTATGAGCCCTTGTGTTGGGTTGTTGCCTCTGAATTATTTGTCTTTATTATTTTTTCTATTGTTTGGTAAATGACGACTTATACTTATTGACGACATGACTGCCTGTCCATGGATTATTCTTTATGGTTGATTGTGTATGGCTATGCTGTTTGACCTATGTGATTGTATGGATGAGTAGGGTTATGCCCTCATTCAAGTGCTGGTCTATATTAATCACTAATTTAGGAAAACAGTCTTCCGTTTCTCCTTCTGTCTCTATCTTTTTTTTCTTTTTTTTTCTTTTTTTTGTGTTTGTGCTGTTGCATTGGTGATTTCTCTTTTCATGATATATATATATATATATATATATATATATATATATATATATATATATATATATATATATATATATATATATATATATATATATATATGTTGCATATAAATAGATTGTCAGGTTTACTGACTCTTGAAAATGCAACATATAATTGTCCATGGGAAAAACAATCTGTATTCAGATCTATACCTCATTATTCTAATGATGTGTCCCTGTGCCCCGGTCGGCATTTATATTCCCTGTGTCTCGGTCGTCATTTTTGTCCCGGTGCCCCATTTTGTAATTTCTCTTTGAGTGTCCCGGTGTCCTGGTCGTCATTTGTGTCCCGGTCTCCCGATCTGTAATTTCTATTCGAACAATCCCTGTGTCCCGGTCGTCTTTTATATATCCCGCCTGTGCCCCCGGCGTCTCCGTTGTAGTTGTATCCCTGTGTCCCGGTCGTCATTTATATTCCCTGTGTCCCAGTCGTGATTTGTGTCCGGGTGTCCCAGTCTGTAATTTCTCTTTGAGGTTCCCGGTCGTCATTTATATTCCCTGTGTCCTGGTCGTCATTTGTGTCCCGGTGTCCCGGTATATAATTTCATCAGTTGACAAACATGACGTAAGTTGACAAACAACTTCATGACGCATACAGCTCAATCCTTATAATGACGTCAGTCGACAAACATGACGTCAGTCAACACACAAACATGACGTCACTCGACACACACCGCCACCACAGACAACTTATTTTTAATATATATAGATACATATATATATATACTAGCTGTTGGGGTGGCGCTTCGCGCCACCCCAACACCTAGTTGTTGGGGGCGCTTCGCGCCCCCCCAAGCCCCCCGCGCGCGTAAGTCGTTACGCGCCATAATAGTTACGCGCCATTGTAGTTGTGTCCCTATGTCCCACCTGTGAATATAGATAGATATATATATATATATATATATATATATATATATATATATATATATATATATGGTTTTAACTACGTAAAACTTGCGAATATACAACATTCTTTGCTGTCCCATTGTCTTTGCATATATTTAGATTGTCAGGTTTACCGACTCTTGAACATGCAACATATAATGGTCCATGGGAAAACAATCTGTATTCAGATCTATACCTCATGATTCTAATGATTGCCCTTGAGCTTTGTTGATGGTGATTGCTAATCGACCATTCCCTGTCCCGGTGTCCCGGTCGTCATTTACATCCCCCTGTTTCCCCCGGTGTCCCCGTTGTAGTTGTGTCCCTGTGTCCCGGTCGTCATTTATATTCCCTGTGTCCCGGTCGTCATTTGTATCCCGGTGTCCCGGTCTGTATATACATTCGTTTTTTAGTTTTGTTTTTCTCCTTTATTTTTTTCCTTTTTTTTTCTTTTTTAGTTTATTTAGATTTTTAGATTTTTTAGTTTTTTTATTAGTTTTTAGTTTTTTTTCTTTTTAGTTTTTTTGTAGTTTTTACCTTCTTTTTAGTTTTGTTAATTTTTTTTTTTACTTATGTCCTGGTCGTCATTTATACTCCCTGTGTCCCGGTGCTTTGTTGATTGCTAATCGAACATTCCTTTTGTCCTGGTCGCTTTCTCTTTGAGTGTCGTCATTTATTTTTTTCTTTTTTAGTTCTTTTAGTTTTTACCTTTTTTAGTTTTTTTTAGTTTTTTAGATGAAAATTTTTTTTAGTTTTTTCCTTTTTTTCTTTTTAGTTTTTTATTGGTTTTTACCTTTATGTTAGCTTATTTTTCAGTTTTTTCCTTTTTTTTAGTTTTTTTTTATTTTTTATTTTTTTTTAGTTTTTTACCTTTATTTAGTTTTTTTAGTTTTTTTAGTTTTTTAGCTTTTTTACTTTTTTTATTAGTTTTTAGTTTTTTTGTAGTTTTTGCCTTTTTTTAGTTTTTTCAGTTTTTTTTTAGTTTTTTATTGGTTTTTACCTTTATTTTAGCTTATTTTTCAGTTTTTTCCTTTTTTTTAGTTTTTTTTTAGTTTTTAGTTTTTTTAGTTTTTTACCTTTTTTTAGTTTTTTTAGTTTTTTTAGTTTTTTAGCTTTTTTATTTTTTTTATTAGTTTTTAGTTTTTTTTGTAGTTTTTGCCTTTTTTTTAGTTTTTTTAGTTTTTTAGCTTTTTTATTAGTTTTTAGTTTTTTTTGTAGTTTTTGCCTTTTTTTAGTTTTTTTGGTTTTTTAGCTTTTTTATTTTTTTTATTAGTTTTTAGTTTTTTTTGTAGTTTTTGCCTTTTTTTAGTTTTTTCAGTTTTGACGTCACCTGATCCAGTTTTTTCAGGTGACGTCACCTGATCCACGATCCACAGATCCACAGACAACTTATTTTTATATATATAGATAGTTTTTTTTTTTTACTTATGTTCTGGTCGTCATTTATACTCCCTGTGTCCCGGTGCTTTGTTGATTGCTAATCGAACATTCCTTTTGTCCTGGTCGCTTTCTCTTTGAGTTTCGTCATTTATTTTTTTCTTTTTTAGTTCTTTTAGTTTTTACCTTTTTTAGTTTTTTTTAGTTTTTTAGATGAAATTTTTTTTTAGTTTTTTCCTTTTTTTCTTTTTAGTTTTTTATTGGTTTTTACCTTTATTTTAGCTTATTTTTCAGTTTTTTCCTTTTTTTTAGTTTTTTTTAATTTTTTATTTTTTTTAGTTTTTTACCTTTTTTTAGTTTTTTTAGTTTTTTTAGTTTTTTAGCTTTTTTACTTTTTTTATTAGTTTTTATTTTTTTTGTAGTTTTTGCCTTTTTTTAGTTTTTTCAGTTTTTTTTTTAGTTTTTTATTGGTTTTTACCTTTATTTTAGCTTATTTTTCAGTTTTTTCCTTTTTTTTTAGTTTTTTTTTAGTTTTTAGTTTTTTTAGTTTTTTACCTTTTCTTAGTTTTTTTAGTTTTTTTTAGTTTTTTAGCTTTTTTATTTTTTTTATTAGTTTTTAGTTTTTTTTGTAGTTTTTGCCTTTTTTTAGTTTTTTTAGTTTTTTAGCTTTTTTATTAGTTTTTAGTTTTTTTGTAGTTTTTGCCTTTTTTTAGTTTTTTTAGTTTTTTAGCTTTTTTATTTTTTTTATTAGTTTTTATTTTTTTTGTAGTTTTTGCCTTTTTTTAGTTTTTTCAGTTTTGACGTCACCTGATCCAGTTTTTTCAGGTGACGTCACCTGATCCATCCACAGACAGACAGACAACTTATTTTTATATATATAGATATATATATATATATATATATATATATATATATATATATATATATATATATATATATATATATATATGTATATATATATATATATATATATATATATATATATATATATATATATATATATATATATATATATATATATATATATATATATACTAGCTGTTGGGGGGGGGCGCTTCGCCCACCCCCCTCCCGCGCGCGTAAATCTTTAAGCGCCATATTAGTTACGTGCCATTGTAGTAGTGTCCCTGTGTCCCACCTGTGAATATAGATAGATATATATATATATATGTTTTTACCTACGTAAAACTTGCGAATATACAACATTTTTCGCTGTCCTATTGTCTGTGCATATAAATAGATTGTTAGGTTTACCGTCTCTTGAACGTGCAACATATAATTGTCCATGGGAAAAACAATCCGTATTCAGTTCTATACCTCATTATTCTAATGATTGCCCTTGAGCTTTGTTGATGGTAATTGCTAATCGAACATTCCCTGTGTCCGCGTCGTTATTTATATATCCCCCTGTGCCCCCTGGCGTCCCCGTTGTTTTTGTGTCTCTGTGTCCCGGTCTTCATTCGTGTCCCGGTATCCCAGTCTGTAATTTCTCTTTGAGTGTCCCGGTCGTCATTTATATTCCCTGTGTCCCGGTCATCATTTGTGTCCGGGTCTGTAATTTCTCTTTGAGTGTCCCGGTCGTTATTTATATTCCGTGTGTCCATTTATAGTCAAAGGGGGAATGTTTTGTTTTAGCTACTTATTTAAAAAAAGATCTACATCTATTTTTTTTTAATTTAGATTTGCAAAATATTTATTTTTAATCATTGATAGTGACCGTGGAGCTTGAATTTTTTGTTACTGTTTGTTTTATCCATTCAATAGTGTTCTTGTTTCCCTGTTTCCCCTAAAAATCTTTCGCGTCTCTTTAAGAATATGGTGTTAAGAATGGTGTTAGTCATAATCACGTTGGTTTATAATGGCGTCATACCATTGAGACAACAAATGAGGGAGCTAAATAAATGAAAAGAAAAATGAGAAAAGTATCTGAACCGAGAAACTGAAATATTTGCTTCAAAAAACAACATTACTTTTAAAATAGACGAAGATTTCAAGAACATGTGAATAAAAATAGAATGAAAAGAAATGTAGTTTTAAGTTTTTGTTAAAGAACAAACTATAGCCTATTGTAACTGGCATATTAACATAAATCATTATATACATAATGATTCAAAACCCACTTATATTTCGACAACACAATATTACACGGTTATATTTTGAAAATTTGTTCCCTTGTGGTATGCTGCCATATTTGACTGACTTCATTACCTGATTTCTTTTGGTTCGACCTTTAATTCTCAAACAACAAAAAAACCATAGGCTTTTTCCTGTTTGTAATTATCTTTGAATCTTTAATAAAAGGTGGAATACTAGCTTGATGTCGGAAAATGCCAGAGCTTTGAAGAGCTTAAGTTTATTATTAATTAATTTTGATTTGCAAATGCAGTTGTTATTATTGATAGTGTTGCTGCAGAAAAAGATTTTTAAATGTAATAAGCCTCTTAGTTTTCAATAGATTTAAAGCTTCAATTGCCAAAATTCAACAAGAACCAATATCAATAAAGACGGATCGTCGCTTTATTTTCATTTTTCGTTTTCGTATTAGAGCGATGCTTGACAGGTTTGGGCTGTTATATTTTTGATAGGAAGTGAAAGACGTGCTACGTCATATTCGTCTTATACATGCTAAGAAGTAGAATGACAAAAAATAAAATATATGTATCATCTGTCCTAATCTTCTTATGCGCATAGTATGCTCTGCACAGACTTTGTACAAGTTGCTAAAGTTCAAATTCCTTAAGGCTCTTATGAAATCAATTTTTTGAAGGACCATGGTATTCTGACTGCAAATAAGCATATTAATTGTCCTCTTGATTTGAGACTGGAATCAATGGATTGACAAGAGATATGCCGTCTCCTTCACGAAATCATAGTTAATTCTTAAGTGAAAAAGCGTAAATAGCATTGAAGGACGATAAGACCCTAAATATCTTTGCACTCCAGTCATCTGTATGGAGATAGGTAACCAGATAAGGGATGAAAGTGTGTCTCGTAAATGCATTGGTAAATGAGCATTAATTCTAAGATGAAAAGATAGCATGTTCCTTTAGGGATAACGACGTGATCCTTTCTCAGTGTACAAATCGACAAAATAATCAATGGGATCCTTTTCGATACATCAACTGAAATAGGTACTCTGTCCTATTAATAAACTCCTGCACGATATGAGTTCAGACCAGTGTCGGCAAGGATAGTTTTTACCGTCAAGAAATCCTCTATGGAAGAAGGAAAGGACAAACAATATTCCAGAGATGTATACGAACTTGGATGACAAAGATACCAGACATACTTTGCATGTGCTGTTTTCAAAATAATACAAAGAATCTAAAAAAAAAAATTATTTTAAATAATCCTTATATATATTACGCATATATGTGTTATCTGTGGTCATTACTTGAGTACGTATGTCTGGTCTGGAGCACTCAAGTCAACAAAGCAGAATGTCCTAGTTGTGAAAATGAAACTATGCAGAAGCCTGATGCAGAAATTACTATCCGCGTAAATTAATAAGCTTATAAATCCGCTGTCAAGTCACCACAAATACCCTCTCTCTTTGAGCTGATATACCAACTTATCCTCAAGATTGGACACTCACTACTAAAGTATAAGAAGTGCTTGTTAGTCTCTACCAGCTCTATGTTTAAAATATTCAATCGTAGTCGTTTTAAAACTCTATCCCATCTTAGCTGCAGAAAAAAAAAAGTTAACTCTCGTCTAAGTTCGTACTCTGTGAACTTTCAGCAAGAACAAACCATTGAAATTATGGACTTCCAACAACTGGTCTTCTATAAGCTGAACTTGCTTCTGAATATTCCAGGTCGCCAACAACTTCTAATAAGCCACTTAATGATGATTTGATTACATCCAGTTGAAGTTTATCAGGAATAGTATCCTTCTTTTTTTCAAATTCTTTTGTCTTCTTTATTAAGTTCTTTTCAACAAGTTTCCTTAAACAATCAGTTTTGTTAATGAAATAGTATAAGTTTTCTATAGCTATATCCAGGTTTATATTCCGAAGCTGTGACTCCTGTTTTGACTTTTTTTCAAATTCAAGCAAAACATTTTCCAGCTCTTCTTCTTTTTCCATGTGATTCAATTTTTCTCTTAAAGTTGTTAAGTCGTTCATCAGCATCTTATGTCTCATATTTTTGACCTGAAAGAGATGTCAACTATAACAAAAATACTGCAGATCAGTAATTTCATAAATTATACTTTCTGTGTACACTTTTAGAACCTAGATCTTGGTCAAATTAACGTTTTTCTTTAATTAGTGAGAATTTATACAAAAAAAATATTGTGGAGATAATACCGTTT
Organism: Artemia franciscana; assembly: GCF_032884065.1. Taxonomy (NCBI): domain Eukaryota; kingdom Metazoa; phylum Arthropoda; class Branchiopoda; order Anostraca; family Artemiidae; genus Artemia; species Artemia franciscana. The sequence continues at coordinate 32,166,831 of NC_088880.1, read as the reverse complement.
TAAAATGAAACTATAAAATTCATCTTTTGATTTTAAATTATCTAAAAGAATCAAATAAATAATTTATTTTATTTTAATTTTTGAATGTATATTTAAAAAGAAAACAGTCTATATGGATATATTAGGATATAATGGATATATATGGATATAATATGGATATATTAGATATATCCATTCCCTATATTCATTCCTATATTAGATGATTTTATAGCTAGCACCTTTAGCAATACTCATGTCGTTACCTTGGAATGATCTGAACTCACATCCCCACTCACGTGAGGAGCGTCCAATTACCACTGCACCACGGTAACTATTAATTAATTAAACATTATCGACTACATGACTATTGAAGAGGGGGCTACTGTTAATCTAGTATATTTCTGATAGTAAATTTCTCTTTACTAGTATTACATGGAGGTCACTTGATTCTTTACTATAGATTTGTTGTTAAAATATTACTAATGAACCAAACAGAATTATAAGAAATACATATGAATGGGACATTAGTGCACAATTTTCATTTGTGATACGTTGTGATGCTCATTGCCTCATGTCTTCTAATCAAGGATTTCGTTGTGCTTCATAACTTTTGATTTGAAAGCGTATTTTAATTTCTCATAGTAATAACAAGGTAAGCGTTTTCTATTTGTTTTTGTTGTTGTTGATGGACGCTCTGTAAATTTGGGTCAAAATGATTGACTGATCATGGTTGAAGCGGTATAAACAAAACTTGCAGTCTCTTTGCTTGAGCAGACAGGAAAATCCAATGGCTTGGAAAACAAGGAAAGTTGCTGCAACCACAAAATTCTGCATCGAAGCATCTTTTTCCCTCACTTTTAGCAGGGTACTGGATTATCAAATAGAGCTGTTTAATGGCTCATTTTAAAATGAAATTGCTAAAACTAGCGCTGCTATTAATTGGAAAAAATTAAACAAAATTTAAAAAGATTGCATTTCCTTATGCAAGATGATGGATAGCGTAATAGCTGTAGGTTATAACCATGGATGACTTAAAAAGTAAAACCTATTTTATGGTGCTAGTCATAATGACGTAAGTTGATAATGGCATCATACCATTAAGATGGCAAATGAGGAAGCTAAATAGACGAAAACAAAAAAAAAACAAGAAAGGTATCCGAACCGAACAACTGAAATATCTAGTTCAAAAAAGCAACATTACTTTTAAAAAAAACGAAGATTTGGAGAACATGTAAATAAAAATATATTGAAAAGAGATAGAAATTTTAAGTCTTTGTTAAAGTGCAAACTACATCCCATTGTAACTGGCATACTAAAATAAATCATTACATACAAAATGATGGAAAACCCACTTATCTTTCGACAAGACAATATTCGACAATACAAGACAATATTTGCTGAGCTTCTATTACGAGATGCTCTTATTTTAATTTGACCGATCGTATTCGTTTGGACAAGAGTCGTCAATGAAAGAGGGAGGGTGGGTGGGAGAAATCATGCGCCTGAAGCTTAATGATTTCATAACAACTAACATAATCCTAGGTAATCGCTTAAGAATATTTAGTTTTAATCTGGTGTAGTTGTTTTTTTCGATATCCAGATTGTTAGTTTTTAAGTTTTAAGAACAAAAAACGTTGTCAGATTTGACTAATTAGGTTTGTTAGTTTATTTTCATGGTTTCTGGCTGCAACACTGACAAAAAAATGGTGCTATCCTGAAAGTTAACAATTGCAAAACACTCAACCAAATCTTAGGAAACCACATTTTTTTGGTATGAATAGACCTAAGTTGAGTCAATAGGGGATTTTTCATTTTAGCTACTCTTTTAAAAAACTGAATTCAAAAATGTTTTTTTATTTATTATAGCTTTGCAAAATATTTTTTGCAATAAACTTCTTGTTCCCCTGTGTGTTCTTTCTTTTTTAGAATAAGTTGATGGTGTTCTAATTATGATAAATATCTCTGTGTCTTGAAAAATTTGAAATACAATTCCTTCATCGTTGATGCTTAATCTAGGAACATGAATTACAAACTTTTATGCATAAAGTTTTTCAGTCACATCTTGAAGAAGACAAACAACAAAATTTGTTTAATAGGTATATTACTTTTATTTGCAGAAAATACCAGCTAGGAAAATTTGATATGATTTTTACAACAAATTTCCCATACTTTAAGCTCAAAAACTACAAACTCAATTTTAGTTGCCATGAGATACTGTACCACGTACTAACCGGTAAAAACATAGTTAAACTTTAAACAAACCCAGCATGAATCCCAGCATACCTACTTAAAATTTTGGGAACATACAGGTTCCCTAAAATATTCAAAAATTAAAATAAAAACTCAAGATTATCTCTCAGTAAGCAGAAACATGTCAAGTTTGTTAATCCCTAAAAAATCTTGTCGACAACAATTATTCCCTTCAAGAATGCTTTAATAGGTATTTCAATGCAGTAAAGTTCAAAAAGATCTCTTCCAGTTACATGAGCGGCCAAAAAACTGTTTTCTTGTTGCCAGAAATTTATATATGAACAATATCGCTGCCGAATTATTAATTGTTCGAAAGCATATATTATCAACTATGCATCAAAGAAAACCCGGTCATCTTCCGGCATCAAAGAAAACTGCTAAAACTTTAGAGCATTTCTGAAAGTGCCCAAATATTCTGTTCTAGTGATAGGACGCATATCGATTTTCGACCCCACTTGTTCTTTTATGATACAGGCAATATCACCGCCCAATTACTTGTTGTAGGACGGCAGCAATTGTAGATTGCAGTAATAGTTTCAAATATTTGTATATTATCAGTTAACTGTCTGCCAGCATTCCCAAAAACTGTGAAAATTTCTGTTAAAAACTGTCAGAAAAACAAAAATCTATTAATAGAAATAGGTAGCACGTCAATAATCGACCACTGTTTCTTTTTCTTATATATATATATATATATATATATATATATATATATATATATATATATATATATATATATATATATATATATATATATATATATATATATATATATATATATATATATGAAGAAAATTATATTTTAAAATGCCGTGAATTGTTTCACCAATTTGTCGTTGATACGTATGCTAAAATTGAATCAGAACGTTTGCTATATATCCGCCTGAATCAGACCAAGCTCTGCTCTGAACAATACATTCATTTGCGAGATGCAGTTATAAATGACGGTAATACCACAAACGTTGAAAGATTAACAATTTTACCTTCGTCATATGCTGGCAGTCCCCGTCATATGCATGAATATGCTCAAGATGCTATTGCGTATGTTCGTCTCTATGGTCGTCCAGATTTATTTATTACATTTACATGTAATCAATCTTGGGACGAGATACTGCAGCTTTTACTTCAAGGACAATCGGCGGTTCATAGGCATGACATTACGGCCCGTGTCTTCCGGCAAAAGTTGAAATCACTGATAAACTACATAGTAAAACTTGAAGTGTTTGGGTCAGTGCGATGCTGGATGTACTCGGTGGAATGGCAAAAACGAGGTTTGCCACACGCACATATACTAATCTGGCTACATAAAAAAATTACTTCGAACGAAATTGATGATGTGATTTCCGCTGAAATTCCTGATAAAAATGTCGATAAGGGGTTACAAGATATTATTGTAAAAAATATGATACATGGACCTTGCGGTGCACTGAACGAAAATTCACCATGCATGGCCAAAGGAAGGGTAGTGCACAAAGCAATATCCTCGACTTTTAGTATCAAACACAATTACTGGCAACGATGGTTACCCACAATATAGAAGAAGATCTACTGAAGATGGCGGTAAAACAGCAATAATAAAGAAGCGTAACGGTACCACCATCGAAGTAGATAACCAGTGGGTTCTTCCATATTCCCCATTATTATCAAAAACATTTAATGCACACATAAACTTTGAATACTGTAGCTCCGTAAAGGCAATCAAATACATATGTAAATACGTCAACAAAGGCAGTGACATGGCAGTTTTTGGCTTGCAGCCCGAAATCAAAGATTTCGACGAAATCGTACAATATCAGGCTGGAAGATACATAAGCAGTAATGAAGCTATTTGGCGAATTCTTTCATTTCCGATACATGAACGTAGTCCAGCTGTTGTTCACTTAGCGGTACATTTACAGAATGGTCAACGTGTTTATTTCACGAAAACCAACGTGCAACAAAGAGCCCTGAATCCACCGGATACAACATTAACAGCTTTTTTTCGCTTTGCAAAAATGATTCTTTTGCAAAAAAAAACTGCTGTATACTGAAGTGCCTTCGTATTACACGTGGAATACTAAAAATAAAGTATTTGAACGTCGAAAACAGGGTAAATCAGTCGACGGCCAACCTACCATCTTCAAAGATACCACGATAGGAAGACTCTACACCGTTCACCCCAATCAACATGAATGCTTCTTTCTACGCCTGCTTTTGGTGAATGTACCCGGTCCGACATCCTTTGAGTATTTGAGAACTGTAAACGGTACTATACATGACACTTACCGTAGTGCATGCCAAGCTCTGAATTTATTGGAGAATGACCAACACTGGGATAACTGCATCAATGACGCGTGCGAAACGTCAACCCCAAGTCAAATTCGTGCATTGTTTGGCATCATTTTAACAACTTGCTCTCCATCAGCTCCTACAGAGTTATGGGAAAAATATAAGTCAAAAATGTCCGAAGATATACTCCATCGAAAACAGTTAGAGACGTCAGATATGACTTTTGATTTTACATCAGAAATTTATAACTACACTTTAGTTATTATTGAAGATTTGTGCGTACGTATGGCAAACAAACCTCTTCAGGATTTGGGAATGCCTTCACCTAACCGTATCGCTGCTGTTTCGACATGTGTAGAATTGGATCGTGAACAAAGTTACAGTACGAGTGATCTATTGTCGTATGTACAAAATAACATTTCCCAGTTAACGTCGGAACAAAAAGACATTTATGATACGATAATGCATTGTGTCGATAACAACGTTGGAGAAATTTTCTTTTTGGATGCGCCAGGAGGTACTGGTAAAACGTTTGTGATAAAACTGATTCTGGCATCAATTCGATCAAAAAATGATATAGTGTTGGCAATTGCGTCGTCCGGAATAGCCGCAACATTGCTGCCTGGTGGAAGAACTGCTCATTCCGCTTTGAAATTGCCTCTGAATTTGCATTCTACAGAAACTCCCACGTGCAATATTTACAAATCATCTGGGATGGGTAAAATATTGCAGCAATGCAAACTTATTATTTGGGATGAGTGCACAATGGCACACAAAAAATCGCTCGAGGCTCTGGATCAATGCTTGAAAGATTTGAGAGGGAAGTCGAAACCCTTTGGCAGCACATTAATATTGCTTGCAGGAGATTTCAGGCAAACATTACCTATAATACCTAGATTAACTCCTGCAGACGAAATGAATGCTTGCCTGAAAAATTCTAATTTATGGGCACACGTAAATATATTAAAATTAACTACAAATATGCGTGTCCGATTGCAAAACGATGACTCTGGTCAAACATTTTCAGATCAATTGCTGGCAATTGGAAACGGAAAGCTCCAAGTAGACTCAATTTCAGGATGTATACAACTACCTGCTGATTTCTGTAATTTAGTGACGTCCAAAAATGAATTGATTGAAAAAGTATTTCCGAATATTCTAAAAAATTATAAAAATAATAAATGGCTATGTGAAAGAGCGATTCTCGCACCCAAAAATATAGACGTCCACGAAATCAACAATATTGTTTTGACCAAGATTCGAGACCAGGCAGTCCTTTACAAGTCAGTCGACACAGTTTTGGAACCAAATGAAGCGGTTAATTATCCATCTGAATTTTTAAATTCCATAGATCTTTCAGGGTTTCCACCACACGTGCTACAACTAAAAATAGGCGTACAATAATACTTTTAAGAAATATCAACCTTTCCCATGGACAATTGTACGTTGCATGTTCAAGGGTCGGTAAACCTGACAATCTATTTATATGCAGCGACAATTGGACAGCGAAGAATGTTGTATATTCGCAAGTTTTACGCAGTTAATTTGTATTGTATCTATCTATCTATCTATCCATATAAAAACGAGTTGTGTGTATGCATGTTTGTTTGTTTGTAAAAAGAGCGTTTGCATATGACGTCATTATTAGTACATACGGCTTTGTATATGCACAGAATATGGGAAAGCCAAGAATGTTGTATATTCGCAATTTTTAAGTAGTTTAAAACACATATATAAATCTATATATATTCACAGGTGGGACACAGGGACACAACTACAATAGCGCGTAACTAATATGGCGCGTAACGACTTACGCGCGCGGGGGGGGGCTTGGGGGGCGCGAAGCGCCCCACCAACTAGGTGTTGGGGTGGCGCGAAGCGCCACCCCAACAGCTAGTATATATATATAAATACGTTGTTTGTCTGTGTGTCTGTCTACTGACGTCATGTTTGTGTGTCTACTGACGTCATTATAAGGATTGAGCTGTATGTCGTCATGAAGTTGTTTGACGTCTGACGTCATGTTTGTCGACTGACGAAATTACAGACCGGGACACCGGTACAGAAATGACAACCAGGTCACAAGGAATATAAATGACGACCGGGACACATCATTGGTAAAGCGTTATGTTCCAGGTCCGAGAGGTTCCAGGTTCGAACCTTGGCTTTAGCATTTTTACAGAAAAGAAAAAAAAATTAAAAAAGGTAAAAACTACAAAAAAACTAAAAAGAAAATACTAAACAACTAAATAAGCTAAAAAACTAAAAAAAGGTAAAAAACAAACAACAAAAAAGAAAAAAAAACTAAAAAAAAACTAAAAAAAGGTAAAAACTACAAAAAAAAATAAAAAGAAAAAAAAACAAAAACTATTGTAAACTATTATATAAAAACTATTATATAAAAAAAAACTAAAAAACTAAAAACTGAAAAGGAAAAAAACTGAAAAATAAAGGAGAAAAAGAAAACTAAAAACCGAGACACAGGGAATATAAATGACGACCGGGACACTCAAAGAGAAATTACAGACTGGGACACTGGGACATAAATAACGACCGGGAGATATAAATGACGACCGGGACACTCAAAGATAAATTACAGACCGAGACACAAAGGACGACCGGGACACCGGGACACAGGGAATATCAATGACGACTGGGACGCTCAAAGAGAAATTACAGACTGGGCCACTGGGACAAAAATGACGACCAGGATACTGGGAATATAAATGACGACCGGGACAAAGGGACACAACTACAAGGGGGATGCGGGGGGCACACGAGGATATATAAATGACGACGGGGACACAGGGAATGTTCGATTAGCAATCACCATCAACAAAGCTCAAGGGCAATCATTAGAATAATCAGGTATAGATCTTAATACGGATTGTTTTTCCCATGGACAATTTTATGTTGCATGTTCAAGAGTCGGTAAACCTGACAATCTATTTATATGCACAGACAATGGGTCATCGAAGAGTGTTGTATATTCGCAAGTTTTACTTAGTTAAAAACATCGCGAGGCGCCACCCCAACACCTAGTTGGTGGTGGCACCCCCCTTCTCAAGCTCCCCCCTCCCCACGCGCGTATGTCGTTAAGCACCATATTAGTTACGCGCCATAGTAGTTGTGTCCCTGTGTCCCTGTTGATGGTGATTGCTAATCGAACATTCCCTGTGTCCCCGTCGTCATTTATATATCCCTCTGTGCCCTCCGGCGTCCCCGTTGTAGTTGTGTCCCTATGTCCCGGTCTTCATTTGTGTCCCGGTGTCCCAGTCTGTAATTTCTCTTTGAGTGTCCCGATCGTCATTTATATTCCCTGTGTCCCAGTCTGTAATTTCTCTTTGAGTGTCTCGGTCGTCATTTATATTCCATATATCCATCTATATTCCCTGTGTCCCGGTGTCCCTGTCGTCATTTGTGTTCCGGTACGTAATTTTTCTTTGAGTGTCCCGGTCGTCATTTATATTCCCTGTGTTCCGGTCGTCATTTGTGTCCTACCTTATTATTCTAATGATTGCCCTTGAGCTTTGTTGATGGTGATCGCTAATCAAACATTCCCTGTGTCCCGGTCGTCATTTATATTCCCTGTGTCCCGGTTGTTATTTGGGTCCCGGTATCCCAGTCTGTAATTTCTCTATGAGTGTCCCGGTCTTCTTTTATATTCGCTGTGTCCCCGTGTCCCGGTCGTCATTTGTGTCCCGTTGTCTCGGTCTGTAATTTGGTCAGTCGACAAACATGACGTAAGTCGACAAACAACTTTAAGACGACATACAGCTCAATCTTCATAATGACGTCAGTCGACAAACATGACATCAGTCGACACACAAACATGACGTCAGTCAACAGACACACACAAACAACTTATCTATCTATCTATCTATCTCTCTATCTATATATATAAAAATAAGTTGTCTGTGTGTCGAGTGACGTCATTATATGACGTCTGAATTGTTTCATCATATACCAATTCAAAAACGAATGTATTCAAGCCGAAGTAGCTGAGTTGGTAAAGCGTTATGTTCCAGGTTCGAGGTCCTAGAGGTTCCAGGCTCGAACCTTGGCTTTAGCATTAATACAAAAGAAGAAAAATAACTAAAAAAGGTAAAAACTACAAAAAAAAACTAAAAAGAAAATACTAAAAAAACTAAAAAAGCTAAAAAACTATTCGAACCTTGGCTTTAGCATTAATACAAAAGAAGAAAAAAACTAAAAAAGGTAAAAACTACAAAAAAAAACTAAAAAGAAAATACTAAAAAAACTAAAAAAGCTAAAAAACTAAAAAAAAAACTAAAAAAAAGGTAAAAAACTAAAAAAGAAAAAAAACTAAAAAACTAAGAAAAAGGCAAAAACTACAAAAAAAGAAAAAAAACAAAAACTAATAAAAAAACTAAAAAAAACTAAAAACTGGAAAAGAAAAAAAAAGAAAAAAACTGAAAAATAAAGGAGAAAAAGAAAACTAAAAACCGGGACACAGGGAATATAAATGACGACTGGGACACTCAAAGAGAAATTTACAGACCGAGACACCGGGAAACAAATGACCGGGACACAGGGAATATAAATGACGACTGGGACGCTCAAAGAGAAATTATAGACTGGGACACTGGGACACAAATGACGACCGGGATACACTGGGACACAAATAACCACCGGGAGATATAAATGACGACCGGGACACTCAAAGATAAATTACAGACCGAGACACAGGGACACAACTACAAGGGGGATGCCGGGGGCACAGGGGGATATATAAATGACGACGGGGACACACGGAATGTTTGATTAGCAATAAACATCAACAAAGCTCAAGGGCAATCATTAGTATTATCAGGTATAGATCTGAATACGGATTGTTTTTCCCATGGACAATTTTATGTTGCATGTTCAAGAGTCGGTAAACCTTGGCTTTAGCATTAATACAAAAGAAGGAAAAACTAAAAAAGGTAAAAACTACAAAAAAACTAAAAAGAAAATACTAAAAAACTAAAAAAGCTAAAAAACTAAAAAAAAACTAAAAAAAGGTAAAAAACTTAAAACTAAAAAAGAAAAAAAACTAAAAAAACTAAGAAAAAGATAAAAACTACAAAAAAAAAACAAAAAATAAAAAAAAACTAATAAAAAAACTAAAAAAACTAAAAACTGAAAAAAAAATAAAAAAAGGAAAAAAACTGAAAAATAAAGGAGAAAAAGAAAACTAAAAACCGGGACACAGGGAATATAAATGACAACCGAGACTGGGACACTGGGACACAAATGACGACCGGGATACTGGGAATATAAATGACGACCGGGACACAGGGACACAACTAAAAGGAGGATGCCGGGGGCACAGGGGATATATAAATGACGACGGGAACACAGGGGAATGTTCGATTAGCAATCACCATCAACAAAGCTCAAGGGCAATCATTAGAATAATCAGGTATAGATCTGAATACGGATTGTTTTTCCCATGGACAATTTTATATTGCATGTTCAAGAGTCGGTAAACCTGACAATCTATTTATATGCACAGACAATGGGACATCGAAGAATGTTGTATATTCGCAAGTTTTACGTAGTTAAAAACATATATATATATATATGTTTATATATATATATATATATATATATATATATATATATATATATATATATATATATATATATATATATATATATATATATATATATATATATATATACTAGCTGTTGGGGTGGCGCTTCGTGCCACCCCAACACCTAGTTGGTGGGGGCGCTTCGCCTCCCCCCCAAGCCCCCCCGCGCGCGTAAGTCGTTACGCGCCATATTAGTTACGCGCCATTGTAGTTGTGTCCCTATGTCCCACCTGTGAATATATATATATATATATATATATATATATATATATATATATATATATATATATATATATATATATATATATATATATATATATATATATATATATATATATATATATATATATATGTTTTTAACTACGTAAAACTTGCGAATATACAACATTCTTTGCTGTCCCATCGTCTGTGCATATCAATAGATTGTCAGGTTTACCGACTCTTGAACATGCAACACATAATGGTCCATGGGAAAACAATCCGTATTCAGATCTATACCTCATGATTCTATTGATTGCCCTTGAGCTTTGTTGATGGTGATTGCTAATCGACCATTTCCTTTGTTGCCGTCGTCATTTATATATCCCCCTGTGCCCCCCGGCGTCCCCGTTGTAGTTGTGTCCCTGTGTCCGGGTCGTCATTTATATTCCCTGTGTCCCCGTCGTCATTTGTGTCCCGGTGTCCCAGTCTGTGATTTCTATTTGAGTGTTCCGGGCATCGTAGCATCGATGAGTTTAAGCAATTTTTGTCAACTGATTGTTTCGCCTATAAAGAATATTATCTCGAGGTAAGAACTGATCACCGACCACAACGATTGCCACTTTGTTGATAGTTCTGTATCAGGAGGCATCAATTCGATTGCTGTTTTTAAGCAGAAGCACTAAATTATTATTTTTATGGAAAAGATGATATATATAAATATATATATATATATTTTCTTTTTAGTTTTTTTGTAGTTTTTACCTTTTTTAGTTTTTTTCTTCTTTTGTATTAATGCTAAAGCCAAGGTTCAAACCTGGAGCCTCTCGGACCTAGAACCTGAAACATAACGCTTTACCAACTCAGCTACTTCGGCGTGAATACATTCGTTTTGAGCAGCTTCCTCGGGTGTTGCCATTGTAGGTTCTTCAGTCATTTTACAATTATAAATTTCTCTTTCAACGGTCTTCTTACAATTAAAAATTTGTCTTTGAACGATATTCTTAAATACCTGTGTCCTGGTCGTTATTTATATTGCCTGTGTCCCGGTCGTCATTTGTGTCCCGGTATCCCAGTCTGTAATTTCTCCTTGAGTGTCCCGGTCGTTATTTATATTCCCTCTGTCCCGGTCGTCATTTGTGTCCCGGTCTGTAATTTCTCTTCGAGTGTTTTTTCTTTTTAGTATTTTTTAGTTTTTTACATTTTTACATTTTTTCTTTTTTCAGTTTTCTTTTTCTTCTTTATTTTTCAGCTTCACTATGAAATACATATCGCCGAACCTTTGTTTTTTTAACTAAAATCTGGTAGGCATTGATGAGCTTATCCAAGTCAAGATCCCAAACCCAATCATCATCGCTATCATTTTCAGTTTTGATATGTTTTGACTCTCGCTGTCCAGGTGGATCTTCATCTAACTGCGCGGTTTTGCGTTCTTTAGCCTCAAGCCTGTTTCCTTGCTGTTCTTTTGATTCCTCGGCACGCTTTCTTTTCTGACTTTCTCTATCAGCAGCAGGTTTTTTGGCATAGACTCTTTGAGCATCTTCATCGGATATATATATATATATATATATATATATATATATATATATATATATATATATATATATATATATATATATATATATATATATATATATATATATATATATATATATATAATATATATATATATATATATATATATATATATATATATATATATATATGTTTTTAACTACGTAAAACTTGCGAATATACAACATTCTTTGCTGTCCCATCGTCTGTGCATATAAATAGATTGTCAGGTTTACCGACTCTTGAACATGCAACGCATAATGGTCCATGGGAAAACAATCCGTATTCAGATCTATACCTCATGATTCTATTGATTGCCCTTGAGCTTTGTTGATGGTGATCGACCATTTCCTTTGTTGCCGTCGTCATTTATATATCCCCCTGTGCCCCCCGGCGTCCCCGTTGTAGTTGTGTCCCTGTGTCCGGGTCGTCATTTATATTCCCTGTGTCCCCGTCGTCATTTGTGTCCCGGTTTCCCAGTCTGTGATTTCTATTTGAGTGTCCCGGGCATCGTAGCATCGATGAGTTTAAGCAATTCTTGTCAACTGATTGTTTCGCCTATAAAGAATATTATCTCGAGGTAAGAACTGATCACCGACCACAACGATTGCCACTTTGTTGATAGTTGCGTATCAGGAGGCATCAATTCGATTGCTGTTTTTAAGCAGAAGCACTAAATTATTATTTTTATGGAAAAGATGATATATATAAATATATATATATATATATTTTCTTTTTAGTTTTTTTGTAGTTTTTACCTTTTTTAGTTTTTTTCTTCTTTTGTATTAATGCTAAAGCCAAGGTTCAAACCTGGAGCCTCTCAGACCTAGAACCTGAAACATAACGCTTTACCAACTCAGCTACTTCGGCGTGAATACATTCGTTTTGAGCAGCTTCCTCGGGTGTTGCCATTGTAGGTTCTTCAGTCATTTTACAATTAAAAATTTCTCTTTCAACGGTCTTCTTACAATTAAAAATTTGTCTTTGAACGATATTCTTAAATACCTGTGTCCTGGTCGTCATTTATATTGCCTGTGTCCCGGTCGTCATTTGTGTCCCGCTATCCCAGTCTGGAATTTCTCTTTGAGTGTTCCGGTCCTTATTTATATCCCCTCTGTCTCGGTTGTCATTTGTGTCCCGGTCTGTAATTTCTCTTTGAGTGTTTTTTCTTTTTAGTATTTTTTAGTGTTTTACATTTTTTCTTTTTTCGGTTTTCTTTTTCTTCTTTATTTTTCAGCTTCACTATGAAATACATATCGCCGAACCTTTGTTTTTTTTAACTAAAATCTGGTAGGCATTGATGACCTTATACAAGTCAAGATCCCAAACCCAATCATCATCGCTATCATTTTCAGTTTTGATATGTTTTGACTCTCTCTGTCCAGGTGGATCTTCATCTAACTGCGCGGTTTTGCGTTCTTTAGCCTCAAGCCTGTTTCCTTGCTGTTCTTTTGATTCCTCGGCACGCTTTCTTTTCTGACTTTCTCTATCAGCAGCAAGTTCTTTGGCATAGACTCTTTGAGCATCTTCATCGGCTTTTGCCATTGTAAGTTCATCAGTCATTTTAAACTTAAACATTAATAGATTTCTACGTGAACATATATGTCTTAAATATCTTTAATGACGTCACCGTCATAGAAAAAATGACGACAACTAACTTCTTGACGCCAGTCGACACAGAAACATGACGTCACCTGATCCACAGACAGACAACTTATTTATATATATATAGATAGATATAATTCTAAAATTGTCAGGTAATTTTCTATTTTGAAATAAAAACTAAAAATTATTGCTCAGACAACATAAATATTTTTGATATTTACATAATAGCTTTAGTGGTTCTGGACTGAAAACTAAATATGCTAATCAAATTGGGAATTGAAATCTTTTAGGTTGAAAAGGCAGATCCATTGGAATCATGAGAATGCGTGGAATAAGAAAAGCCTCACCCTCAAAAGGCCCTGTCAAGATTGTTGCCTCTATTACGTAATAACAGACATAACACGTCATTTGTGTCCCGGTGTCCCGGTCTGTAGTTTCGTTAGTCGACAAACATGACGTCAGACGAGAAACAACTTCATGACGACATACAGCTCAATCCTTATAATGACGTCAGTCGACAAACATGACGTCAGTCGACACACAGACAAACAACTTATTTATATATATATATATATATATATATATATATATATATATATATATATATATATATATATATATATATATATATATATATATATATATATATATATATATACTAGCCCCCTCAACTATATACCCCCTCCAACTAGGTGTTGGGGTGGCGCTTCGCGCCACCCCAACAGCTATTATATATATATATATATATATATATATATATATATATATATATATATATATATATATATATATATATATATATATATATATATATATATATATATATATATATATATATATATATATATATATATATATATATACATATATATATATATATATATATATATATATATATATATATATATATATATATATATATATATATATATATATATATATATATTTATATATATATATATATATACATATATATATATATACATATATATATATATATATATATATATATATATATATATATATATATATATATATATATATATATATATATATATATATATATATATATACATATATATATATATATATATATATATATATATATATATATATATATATATATATATATATATATATATATATATATATATATATATAAGTTGTCTATGGATCTGTGGATCGTGGATCAGGTGACGTCATGTTTCGGCTGACGTCATGAAATTAGTTGCCATCATTTTTGCTTTGAAGGTGACGTCATTCAAGTTATATAAGACATATGTTTGCGTAGAATTCTATTAATGTTTAAGTTTACAATGACTGATGAAGATGCTCAAAGAGTCTATGCCAAAAAACTTGCTGCTGATAGAGAAAGTCAGAAAAGAAAGCGTGCCGAGGAATCAAAAGAACAGCAAGGAAACAGGCTTGAGGCTAAAGAACGCAAAACCGCGCAGCTAGATGAAGATCCACCTGGACAGCGAGAGTCAAAACATATTAAAACTGAAAATGATAGCGATGATGATTGGGTTTGGGATTTTGACTTGGATAAGGTCATCAATGACTACCAGATTTTAGTTAAAAAAAACAAAGGTTCGGCGATATGTATTTCATAGTGAAGCTGAAAAATAAAGAAGAAAAAGAAAACTGAAAAAAGAAAAAAGAGAAATTACAGACTGGGATACCGGGACACAAATGACGACCGGGACACAGGGAATATAAATGACGACCAGGACACAGGTATTTAAGAATATCGTTCAAAGACAAATTTTTAATTGTAAGAAGACCGTTGAAAGAAAAATTTCTAATTGTAAAATGACTGAAAAACCTACAATGGCAACGGTACCACCATCGAAGTAGATAACCAGTGGGTTTACGGCCAACCTACCATCTTCAAAGATACCACGATAGGAAGACTCTACACCGTTCACCCCAATCAACATGAATGCTTCTTTCTACGCCTGCTTTTGGTGAATGTACCCGGTCCGACATCCTTTGAGTATTTGAGAATTGTAAACGGTACTATACATGACACTTACCGTGGTGCATGCCAAGCTCTGAATTTATTGGAGAATGCAGTTAACACTGGGATAACTGCATCAATGACGCGTGTGAAAGGTCAACCCCAAGTCAAATTCGTACACTTGCTCTCCATCAGCTCCTACAGAGTTATGGGAAAAATATAAGTCAAAAATGTCCGAAGATATACTCCATCGAAAACAGTTAGAGACGTCAGAAATGACTTTTGATTTTACATCAGAAATTTATAACGACACTTTAGTTATTATAGAAGATTTGTGCGTACGTATGGCAAACAAACCTCTTCAGGATTTGGGAATGCCTTCACTTAACCGTATCGCTGCTGTTTCGACATGTGTAGAATTGGATCGTGAACAAAGTTACAGTACGAGTGATCTATTGTCGTATGTACAAAATAACATTTACAAGTTAACGTCGGAACAAAAAGACATTTATGATACGATAGACTCAATTTCAGGACGTATACAACTACCTGCTGATTTCTGTAGTTTAGTGACGTCCAAAAATGAATTGATTGAAAAAGCATTTCCGAATATTCTAAAAAATTATAAAAATAATAAATGGCTTTTAGTTATTATAGAAGATTTGTGCGTACGTATGGCAAACAAACCTCTTCAGGATTTGGGAATGCCTTCACCTAACCGTATCGCTGCTGTTTCGACATGTGTAGAATTGGATCGTGAACAAAGTTACAGTACGAGTGATCTATTGTCGTATTTACAAAATAACATTTACAAGTTAACGTCGGAACAAAAAGACATTTATGATACGATAGACTCAATTTCAGGACGTATACAACTACCTGCTGATTTCTGAAGTTTAGTGACGTCCAAAAATGAATTGATTGAAAAAGTATTTCCGAATATTCTAAAAAATTATAAAAATAATAAATGGCTAAGTGAAAGAGCGATTCTCGCACCCAAAAATATAGACGTCCACGAAATCAACAATATTGTTTTGACCAAGATTCGAGACCAGGCAGTCCTTTGCAAGTCAGTCGACACAGTTTTGGAACCAAATGAAGCGGTTAATTATCCATCTGAATTTTTAAATTCCATATATCTTTCAGGGTTTCCACCACACGTGCTACAACTAAAAATAGGCGACCCACCAAGCTTTGCAATGGCACGCGACTTGCCGTAAAAAAAACAATGGAAAGCCTAATAAAGGCGACAATCTTGACAGGGCATTTTGAGGGTAAGGCTGTTCTTATTCCTCGCATTCCCATGATTCCAACGGATCTGCCTTTTCAATTTAAAAGATTGCAATTCCCAATTCGATTAGCATTTGCAATCACCATTAACAAAGCTCAAGGTCAATCATTAGAAGAATGTGGTATAGATCTTAATACTGATTGTTTTTTCCATGGACAATTGTACGTTGCATGTTCGAGGGTCGGTAAACCTGACAATCTATTTATATGCAGCGACAATTGGACAGCGAAGAATGTTGTATATTCGCAAGTTTTACGCAGTTAATTTGTATTGTATCCATCTATCTATCTATCTATATAAAAACGAGTTGTGTGTATGCATGTTTGTTTGTTTGTAAAAAGAGCGTTTGCATATGACGTCATTATTAGTGCATACGGCTTTGTATATGCACAGACAATGGGAAACCCAAGAATGTTGTATATTCGCAATTTTTACGTAGTTTAACTCCTGCAGACGAAATGAATGCTTGCCTGAAAAATTCTAATTTATGGGCACAGGTAAAAATATTAAAATTAACTACAAATATGCGTGTCCGATTGCAAAACGATGATTCTGGTCAAACATTTTCAGATCAATTGCTGGCAATTGGAAACGGAAAGCTTCCAGTAGTGGGAAAGCCAAAAATGTTGTATATTCGCAATTTTTACGTAGTTTGAAACACATATATAAATCTATCTATATTCACAGGTGGGACACAGGGACACAACTACAATGGCGCGTAACGACTTACGCGATCGGGGGGGCTTGGGGGGGCGCGAAGCGCCCCACCAACTAGGTGTTGGGGTGGCGCGAAGCGCTACCCCAACAGCTAGTATATATATATAAATAAGTTGTCTGTGGATGTGTGGGTCTGTCTGTCGGGTGACGTCATGTTTGTGTGTTGACTGACGTCATGAAGTTAGTTGTCGTCATTTTTGTTATGACGGTGACGTCATTAAAGATATTTAAGACATGCGTTCACGTAGAAATCTATTAATGTTTAAGTGTAAAATGACTGATGAACTTACAATGGCAACAGCCGAGGAAGATGCTCAAAGAGTCTATGCTAAAAAACTTGCTGCTGATAGAGAAAGTAAGAAAAGAAAGTGTGCCGAGAAATCAAAAGAACAGCAAGGAAACAGGCTTGAGGCTGATAGAGAAAGTAAGAAAAGAAAACGTGCCGAGGAATCAAAATGACTCGGCAGGATGAAGAAAATTATATTTTAAAATGCCGTCAATTGTTTCACCAATTCGTCGTTGATATGTATGCTAAAATTGAATCAGAACGTTTGCTATATATCCGCCTGAATCAGACCAAGCTCTGCTCTGAACAATACATTCATTTGCGAGATGCAGTTATAAATGACGGTAATACCACAAACGTTGGAAGATTAACAATTTAACCTTCGTCATATGCTGGCAGTCCCCGTCATATGCATGAATATGCTCAAGATGCGATTGCGTATGTTCGTCTCTATGGTCGTCCAGATTTATTTATTACATTTACACCAAATCAATCTTGGGACGAGATACTGCAGCTTTTACCACAAGGACAATCGGCGGCTCATAGACATGACATTACGGCCCGTGTCTTCCGGCAAAAGTTGAAATCACTGATAAACTACATAGTAAATTTTGAAGTGTTTGGGTCAGTGCGATGCTGGATGTACTCAGTGGAATGGCAAAAACGAGGTTTGCCACACGCACATATACTAATCTGGCTACATAAAAAAATTACTTCGAACGAAATTGATGATGTGATTTCCGCTGAAATACCTGATGAAAATGTCGATAAGGGGTTACATGATATTATTGTAAAAAATATGATACATGGACCTTGCGGTGCACTGAACGAAAATTCACCATGCATGGCCAAAGGAAGGTGCACAAAGCAATATCCTCGACTTTTTTTTAATTATTAATCACCCTTATGCAAAATTTTGGTTTAAGTTTTGCTACTTCTAAGAAAATGTAAAACAAAGGCGCATTCTATGTGATAGATAGCGTATCTATAAGAGTATCATTGTAAGTTTAGCACGCTTATCTTTGCCTTGTATGCAAATGAGGCAAGACAGCAAGATCCATTATTAAGTTCTTCAAATTATTTGTCTTTACAGTTCTCTAGAAAAATTCTTTCTTGTCGCTGTCAAAGTTGAATATCTCATTAGATATTTTAATGCGTCTGGGATAATTTCCAAAAACCATTTTTTAGGCTGTTCTCAAAGGGAGAATATGCAGAGCAGTTTATGTTCAATTACACTTTGATCTTCCTGATATAAGTTACCCTTCTGATACTTCCTTGGAGAAAAGTTTATGAAATATTTTCCGGAAATTACCTAAGAAGGTGAGAATCTCATACCATTTAGTTATGAGAGTAACAAAATAGTCCTTAATGTCTCAACTCCAAATATCTCAACAAAATGTTGGGTTTTCCAGGAAAATATTCATTGTTTGCCGTTTCTTTTACACTTCTATGCGCATTCTTTCTCGAATGGGTTCGTCCCTAAATTGGCTGGGAAGATGATCTGAAAAAGATTCAAGGGATTTGGGAAATGATGTTCATTATTTCCAATATTATATCATTATAGAATGAAGGCTTTGTTTCTGCACCATTTTTCATTGCCATTATACATTTCTACCATTTTCTACTGTTGTACTTTCTGTACTTTATTTAAGCAAAAGGTCTATTTTGCAAGGTCTTACTTTTTATTTAACACAAAGATTCTGAAGGTCAGTGCTATCTAGAAAGAGAAGGAGAAGAGGTAGGGTAGTTACTTTAAAATATCCTTTGTTATCATGTGTGATATATAATATGATGTGATACATGTGTGATATATAATATGATAATAATATCATATGTGTGACATAATATGTAAAATATCCGTTGTTTCTATATTGTGAGAGAACGTCCTATCATAATGTCTCATAGATTCCACAATGTATAGAAAAACTGTTGTATTACGCGATGCCTCATAGATTTATTATTTGAATAGATGCCATATTACACATCAAAAGCAGTAAGCTATCCGAGAAGGTGAACAGCCACCAAACGTCTAATAAAACGGTGACAGTCAGTATTGCTAATACATAAATAGACATAAATAACCGGTTTTGCCTTATTCAGTTACCACTATTCACTGATCATTGCGCTCTTTTAAGTTGCCCTCTACACCTAACAAAATCTAGCTGAAATTATGAAAACTTTAGGCAATCTGGAAAAACTGTCACTGCCTTGCCTAGAGATCCTATCCTACATCCTCTCACTTCTCAGGTCTGTACCAAAAATATTGCTAAGGTGTTTTCGAAGGGTAAATCTGCTGGGCAATATATGTTTAGTCAGAATTTGGTCTTCCTGATATATGTTGATCTCCTGATCCTCCCTTTGAGAACAGCTTTGGAGAAAATTTTTGGAAATTATCACAGAAGTGCAGGAATGTCAAATATGACCTGTTTGGCATGACAATGACAGTGTGTATAAAGATGTAGAAATTAAAAATGGCTATTACCAGAGAGATTCTCCTTATATCATCAATCTTTTCGATAATTTTACCCTTTTGTCCTTCTATTTTTGATGCAAATTTTTGAGAAGTATTTTGTAACGTCCGATAACGTCTGACGAGCTCTTCAATTCCCGTCAACTCCTCAATTACATCATCGGCTACCTCGAGACATTTCTAAAAAAAATGTAAAACTTTATTTTAAAGGATACTGTTTTGCTTCTTCATCTTGCATTTTTTAGATGGGGGAGGTAGACGATTTTAATCTGAGAATGCGAATATTGTGATTGTTTTACGCATTTATCAGGTAAAAGGTGATGTGTAAATACCTTTTAATGATGACAATTCCAATGAGTTTTGAACGCTTCATCGGATTATTAATACGAGAACATAGTAAAACCTGTAGACAATTTTTGTTACCATCTCAGGAAATCAGTAGAAGGCTGCAACATTGCTGCAATCATACAGCATAATTATACAAATTGCTGCAAATTATAACAGAATTATATTTTTTGTTAATATTGAATTCATAACAATTACAATACAAGAAGAAACAAATTCAGTGATGTATCGAGTCAGTGATGTATGAAGAAACAAATTCAGTGATGTATCGAGTCAGTGATGTATGAAGAAACAAATTCAATCGAGTCAGTGATGTATGAAGAAACAAATTCAGTGATGTATCGAGTCAGTGATGTATGAAGAAACAAATTCAATGATGTATCGAGTCAGTGATGTATGAAGAAACAAATTCAGTGATGTATCGAGTCAGTGATGTATGAAGAAACAAATTCAGTGATGTATCGAGTCAGTGATGTATGAAGAAAAAAATTCAGTGATGTATCGAGTCAGTGATGCATGAAGAAACAAATTCAGTGATGTATCGAGTCAGTGATGTATGAAGAAACAAATTCAGTGATGTATCGAGTGATGTATACCATCCTTGAAAAGAAAACTAATTTCTTAGAATACTCTGCAGTTATACCTATAAATCAAATGATTATATAAAATATATACAGAACGGGTAATACTTTAGTAGAAGATTAACATTTCCTTGTACTCTTCTATTGACTATTCATAGCAACTCTTGTTTTACTTTCCTTCTCAGCCTCTATTATATATTATGTTTTGGATTCTTGCTTTCTCTGTATTTAGCCTCTATTGTACCTTAGATCTAACGATTTTACTTTTGTGCTTCCTTAGTTTATTTAGCATTTCATATCCCTACAGAAACTTTGTGTTTGTTTCCTCGCATTCGTTAATTCAATATTCTGAAATAGTCTATTCACTTTCCTTTTGCTTTTTAGCCTCTTAGTCTCTATTTCCTTTCCTTATCTTTTAGCTTCTTTTTCTCTGTTTGCTTTTCCTTTCTATCTTTTAGCCCCTTGTGCTCTATTTCCTTTTCCTTTCTATCTTTTAGCCTCCTTCTTTGTATTTCCTTTCCCTTTCTATCTTTTAGACACTTATTTTCTATTTCTTCCTCCTTTCCATCTTTCGGCCTCATTTTCTCTATTTCTTTTCCTTTCTAATTGTAGTCCCTTGTTCTCTATTTCCTTTTCCTTTCTATCTCTTAGACTCTTATTTTTCTATTTCATTTTCCTTTCTATCTTTTAGCCTCTTGTTCGCTATCTATTTAACCTATAGATTGTTTGTATCTAATGGTTTCATGTTGCCGTTTCCTTTGTATTTTAGTATACCCTACTCCTCAGAACCTATTATGTTTTTATATATTAACCTCTTACATCATATCCATTTACCCTCTATCAATCTAATTTTACCTCACCTTTTTTCACGTTGTTAGTAAACATAGAAAATGTAAATCTCATAATCTAAGAAGGGAGTAATTGCTCCCTCCCACCACTGCCCAAAATTAATGTTCTCGTTCCCTCTTCTATTTCCTCGGTTTAATTTTGTTCATATCCATACCGATCCCATTATATTCCCTTCTTGCTTTCATGTTTTAGCCTCTTGTTTTTTTATTTATTTACCTTCTAACTTATGTTATATCAAATGCGTTAAGTTTTCTTCTTTCCTTGGTTTGTTTAATGTTTACTAATCCATAAAAAGTTTGTGTTTGCTTCCTCGTGTTTTTGAATTGAATATTCTGAAACAGCTATTTCGTTTCACTCTAAATGTGTCGTATTACTCAGACTCTATCACATTTCATATTTTAACGTCTTATTTTCTAATATTTTCACTATGTTTTACCCTATGTCCAACGCTTTCGCTTTTAAAGCCGCTAATTCATGACAATGAAGGTGGAGGGTGGGAGAATGACTTAATTTCAATTTTTTAGGTGAATATAAGAATATATATTTTACTAGCTGTTGGGGTGGCGCTTCGCGCCACCCCGACACCTAGTTGGTGGGGGCCCTTCGCGCCCCCCCCCCCCCAAGCCCCCACGCGCACGTAAGTCGTTACGCGCCATATTAGTTATGCGCCATTGTAGTTGTGTCCCTGTATCCCACCTGTGAATATAGATATATATATATATATATATATATATATATATATATATATATATATATATATATATATATATATATATATATATATATATATATATATATATATATATATATGTTTCTAACTACGCAAAACTTGCGAATATACAACATTCTTCGCTGTCCCATTGTCTGTGCATATAAATGGATTGTCAGGCTTACCGACTCTTGAACATGAAACAGATAATTGTCCATGGGAAAACAATCCGTATTCAGATCTATACCTCATGATTCTAATGATTGCCCTTGAGCTTTGTTGATGGTTGATTGAGCTTTGTTGATGGTGATTGCTAATCGACCATTCCCTGGTCGCTTCGCGCCACCCCAACACCTAGTTGGTGGGGCGCTTCGCGCCCCCCAAGCCCCGACGCGCGCGTAAGTCGTTACGCGCCATATTAGTTACGCGCCATGGTAGCCCTGTGTCGCCGTCGTCATTTATATATCCCCCTGTGCCCCCCGGCGTCCCCGTTGTAGTTGTGTCCCTGTGCCCCGGTCGTCATTTATATTCCCTGTATCTCGGTCGTCATTTGTGTCCCGGTGTCCCAGTCTGTAATTTCTCTTTGAGTGTCCCGGTCGTCATTTATATTCCTTGTGTCCCGGTGTCCCGGTCGTTATTTGTGTCCCGGTGTCCCGGTCTGTATATACATTCGTTTTTGAATTGGTCTTTTTTTTAGTTTTTAGTTTTTTACTTTTTTTTTATTTATTTTTTTAGTTATACTTCATGATTCTAATGATTGCCCTTGAGCTTTGTTGATGGTGATTGCTAATCGAACATTCCCTGTATCCCCGTCGTCATTTATATATCCTCCTGTGCCCCCCCCCCCCCGACGTCCCCGTTGTAGTTGTGTCCGTGTGTCCCGGTCGTCATTTATATTCCCTGTGTCCCGGTCGTCATTTTTGTCCTGGTGTCCCGGTCTGTATATACATTCGTTTTTGAGTTGGTATATGATGAAATAAATTTTTGTGTTTTTCCCCTTTTTTTTCTTTTTAGTTTTTTTTTTTTTTGGTTTTTACTTTTTTAGTTTTTTTTTATTTTTATTTTTGTTTTTTTTTAGTTTTGCTTTTTAGTTTTTTTAGTTTTTTTCTTTTTTCTTTTTAGTTTTTTTGTAGTTTTTACCTTTTTAGTTTTTTTATTTTTATTTTTTTAGTTTTGTTTTTCTCCTTTATTTTTCAGTTTTTTTCCTTTTTTTTTCTTTTTTAGTTTTTTTAGTTTTTTAACTTTTTTAGTTTTTTTTATTAGTTTTTAGTTTTTTTTTCTTTTTAGTTTTTTTGTAGTTTTTACCTTTTTTTTTAGTTTTTTATATTTTTTTTTACTTATGTCCTGGTCGTCATTTATATTCCCTGTGTCCCGGTGGTTTGTGGATGGTGATTGATAATCGAACATTCCTTGTGTCCCGGTCGCTTTTTCTTAGAGTGTCCCGGTCGTCATTTATATTTCCCACTAGCTGTTGGCTCCCAACATTTCCCAACACCTAGTTGGTGGGGGCGCTTCGCCCCCACCCAGGCCCCCCGCGTGCAAAAGTCTGTACGCGCCACATTGGTTGCGCGCCATTGTAGTTGTGTCCCTGTGTCCCACCTGCGAATATAGATAGATATAAATATATTTTTAACTACGTAAAACTTGCGAATATACAACATTCTTGGCTGTCTCATTGTCTGTGCATATAAATAGATTGTCAGGTTTACCGACTCTTGAACATGCAACATATAATTGTCCATGGGAAAAACAATCTGTATTTAGATCTATACCTTATTATTCTAATGATTGCCCTTGAGCTTTGTTGATGGTGATTGCTAATCGAACATTCCCTGTGTCCCCGTCGTCATTTATATATCCCCCTGTGCCCCCCGGCGTCCCCGTTGTTGCTGTTTCCCTGTTTTTCGGTCATCATTTGTGTCCCGGTGTCCCAGTCTGTAATTTCTCTTTGAGGTTCCCGGTCGTCATTTATATTCCCTGTGTCCCGATCGTCATTTGTGTCCCTGTGTCCCGGTATGTAATTTCATCAGTTGACAAACATGACGTCAGTCGAAAAACAACTTCATGACGCATACAGCTCAATCCTTATAATGACGTCAGTCGACAAAAATGACGTCAGTAAACACACAAACATGACGTCACTCGACACACACACACACACAGACAACTTATCTACATATATAAAAATAAGTTATCTGCGTGTGTGTGGGTCTGTCGGGTGACGTCATGTTTGTGGGTCAACTGACGTCATGTTTTCGACATGACGTCAGTCGACATGACGTCATGACGTCTTGGCTGTCCCATTTTCTGTGCATATAAATAGATTGTCAGGTTTACCGACTCTTGAACATGCAACATATAATTGTCCATGGGAAAAACAATCCGTATTCAGATCTATACCTCATTATTCTAATGATTGCACTTGAGTTTTCTTGACGATGATTGCTAATCAAACATTCCCTGTGTCTCCATCGTCATTTACATATCCCCCTGTGCCCCCACCGGCGTCCCTGTTGTAGTTGTGTCCTTGTGTCCCAGTCGTCATTTATAGTCGACAAACATGACGTCAGTCAACACACAAACATGACGTTATCGACACACAAACATGACATCAGTCGACACACACGTCCCAGTCGTCATTTGTATCCCGGTGTCCCAGTCTGTAATTTCTCTTTGAGTGTCCCGGTCGTCTTTTTTCTTTTTTCTTTTTAGTTTTTTTTGTAGTTTTTCCCTTTTTTAGTTTTTTTATTTTTTTAGTTTTCTTTTTCTCCTTTAATTGTCAGTTTTTTTCCTTTTTTTAGGTTTTTTTGTTTTTTATTAGTTTTTATTTTTTTTATTTTTACCTTTTTTTTAGTTTTTTTTCTTTTTTAGTTTTTTTTCTTCTTTTGTATTAATGCCAAAGCAAACATTCGAACCTGGAACCTCTCGGACCTAGAACCTTGGACCTTCTCTGTGTCCCCGTCGTCATTTATATATCCCCCTGTGCCTTTTTTTTGGTTTTAACCTTTTTTTTTGCTTTTTTAGTTTTTTTTTGTATTTTCTTTTTAGTTTTCTTTGTAGTTTTTACCCTTTTTTTTATTTTTTTATTTTTATTCTTATTTTTTTAGTTTTCTTTTTCTCCTTTATTTTTCAGTTTTTCCCTTTTTTAGTTTTTTTCTTTTTTAGTTTTTAGTTTTTTGAGTTTTTTACCTTTTTTTATTTTTTTTTTAGTTTTTGTTTTGTTTTGTAGTTTTTACCTTTTTTTAGTTATTTTTATTGGTTTTTAGTTTTTTTTTCTTTTTTAGTTTTTAGTTTTTTAGTTATATGTTTTTAACTACGTAAAACTTGCGAATATACAACATTCTTTGCTGTCCCATCGTCTGTGCATATAAATAGATTGTCAGGCTTACCGACTCTTGAACATGCAACGCATAATGGTCCATGGGAAAACAATCCGTATTCAGATCTATACCTCATGATTCTATTGATTGCCCTTGAACTTTGTTGATGGTGATTGCTAATCGACCATTTCCTTTGTTGCCGTCGTCATTTATATATCCCCCTGTGCCCCCCGGCGTCCCCGTTGTAGTTGTGTCCCTGTGTCCGGGTCGTCATTTATATTCCCTTTGTCCCCGTCGTCATTTGTGTCCAAGTGTCCCAGTTTGTGATTTCTATTTGAGTGTCCCGGGCGTCATTTATATTCGTCAGGATATTGTAGGGCATCGTAGCATCGATGAGTTTAAGCAATTCTTGTCAACTGATTGTTTCGCCTATAAAGAATATTATCTCGAGGTAAGAACTGATCACCGACGACAACGATTGCCACTTTTTTGATAGTTGCATATCAGGAGGCATCAATTCGATTGCTGTTTTTAAGCAGAACCACTAAATTATTATTTTTGTGGAAAAGATGATATATATAAATATATATATATATATATATATTTTCTTTTTAGTTTTTTTGTAGTTTTTACCTTTTTTAGGTTTTTTCTTCTTTTGTATTAATGCTAATGCCAAGGTTCAAACCTGGAGCCTCTCGGACCTAGAACCTGAAACATAACGCTTTACCAACTCAGCTACTTCGGCGTGAATACATTCGTTTTGAGCAGCTTCCTCGGGTGTTGCCATTGTAGGTTCTTCAGTCATTTTACAATTAGAAATTTCTCTTTCAACGGTCTTCTTACAATTAAAAATTTGTCTTTGAATGATATTCTTAAATACCTGTGTCCTGGTCGTCATTTATATTGCCTGTGTCCCGGTCGTCATTTGTGTCCCGGTATCCCAGTCTGGAATTTCTTCTTGAGTGTCCCGGTCGTTATTTATATTCCCTCTGTCCCGGTCGTCATTTGTCTCCCGGTCTGTAATTTCTCTTTGAGTGTTTTTTCTTTTTAGTATTTTTTAGTTTTTTACATTTTTTCTTTTTTCAGTTTTCTTTTTCTTCTTTATTTTTCAGCTTCACTATGAAATACATATCGCCGAACCTTTGTTTTTTTAACTAAAATCTGGTAGGCATTGATGACCTTATCCAAGTCAAGATCCCAAACCCAATCATCATCGCTATCATTTTCAGTTTTGATATGTTTTGACTCTCGCTGTCCAGGTGGATCTTCATCTAACTGCGCGGTTTTGCGTTCTTTAGCCTCAAGCCTGTTTCCTTGCTGTTCTTTTGATTCCTCGGCACGCTTTCTTTTCTGACTTTCTCTATCAGCAGCAAGTTTTTTGGCATAGACTCTTTGAGCATCTTCATCGGATATATATATCTATCTATATATATAAAAATAAGTTGTCTGTGTGTGGATCTGTGGATGGATCAGGTGACGTCACCTGAAAAAACTGGATCAGGTGACGTCAAAACTGAAAAAACTAAAAAAAGGCAAAAACTACAAAAAAAACTAAAAACTAATAAAAAAAATAAAAAAGCTAAAAAACTAAAAAAACTAATAAAAGGCAAAAACTACAAAAAAAACTAAAAACTAATAAAAAAGCTAAAAAACTAAAAAAACTAAAAAAAGGCAAAAACTACAAAAAAACTAAAAACTAATAAAAAAAAATAAAAAAGCTAAAAAACTAAAAAAACTAAAAAAACTAAAAAAAGGTAAAAAACTAAAAAAACTAAAAACTAAAAAAAACTAAAAAAAAGGAAAAAACTGAAAAATAAGCTAAAATAAAGGTAAAAACCAATAAAAAACTAAAAAAAAACTGAAAAAACTAAAAAAGGCAAAAACTACAAAAAAAACTAAAAACTAATAAAGAAAAGTAAAAAAGCTAAAAAACTAAAAAAAAAACTAAAAAAAACTAAAAAAAGGTAAAAAACTAAAAAAAATAAAAAAATAAAAAAAACTAAAAAAAAGGAAAAAACTGAAAAATAAGCTAAAATAAAGGTAAAAACCAATAAAAAACTAAAAAGAAAAAAGCAAAAAACTAAAAAAAATTTTCATCTAAAAAACTAAAAAAAACTAAAAAAGGTAAAAACTAAAAGAACTAAAAAAGAAAAAAATAAATGACGACGCTCAAAGAGAAAGCGACCAGGACAAAAGGAATGTTCGATTAGCAATCAACAAAGCACCGGGACACAGGGAGTATAAATGACGACCAGGACATAAGTACAACTACAAAAAAACTAAAAACTAATAAAAAAATAAAAAAGCTAAAAAACTAAAAAAACTAAAAAAACTAAAAAAAAGGTAAAAAACTAAAAAAACTAAAAACTAAAAAAAACTAAAAAAAATAGGAAAAAACTGAAAAATAAGCTAAAATAAAGGTAAAAACCAATAAAAAACTAAAAAAAAACTGAAAAAACTAAAAAAAGGTAAAAACCAATAAAAACCTAAAAAGAAAAAAAGCAAAAAACTGAAAAAAAAATTTCATCTAAAAAACTAAAAAAAAACTAAAAAAGGTAAAAACTAAAAGAACTAAAAAAGAAAAAAATAAATGACGACACTCAAAGAGAAAGCGACCAGGACAAAAGGAATGTTCGATTAGCAATCAACAAAGCACTGGGACACAGGGAGTATAAATGACGACCAGGACATAAGTAAAAAAAAAAACTAACAAAACTAAAAAGAAGGTAAAAACTACAAAAAAACTAAAAAGAAAAAAAACTAAAAACTAATAAAAAAACTAAAAAATCTAAAAATCTAAATAAACTAAAAAAGAAAAAAAAGGAAAAAAATAAAGGAGAAAAACAAAACTTAAAAAAAGGCAAAAACTACAAAAAAAAACTAAAAACTAATAAAAAAAGTAAAAAAGCTAAAAAACTAAAAAAACTAAAAAAACTAAAAAAAGGTAAAAAACTAAAAAAAATAAAAAATAAAAAAAACTAAAAAAAAGGAAAAAACTGAAAAATAAGCTAAAATAAAGGTAAAAACCAATAAAAAACTAAAAAGAAAAAAAGGAAAAAACTAAAAAAAAATTTCATATAAAAAACTAAAAAAAACTAAAAAAGGTAAAAACTAAAAGAACTAAAAAAGAAAAAAATAAATGACGACACTCAAAGAGAAAGCGACCAGGACAAAAGGAATGTTCGATTAGCAATCAACAAAGCACCGGGACACAGGGAGTATAAATGACGACCAGGACATAAGTAAAAAAAAAAAACTAACAAAACTAAAAAGAAGGTAAAAACTACAAAAAAACTAAAAAGAAAAAAAAACTAAAAACTAATAAAAAATGACGACCGGGACACCGGGACAGGGAATGGTCGATTAGCAATCACCATCAACAAAGCTCATCTAGGCCTATATATATAAAAATAAGTTGTCTGTGTGTGGATCTGTGGATGGATCAGGTGACGTCACCTGAAAAAACTGGATCAGGTGACGTCAAAACTGAAAAAACTAAAAAAAGGCAAAAACTACAAAAAAACTAAAAACTAATAAAAAAATAAAAAAGCTAAAAAACTAAAAAAACTAATAAAAGGCAAAAACTACAAAAAAAAACTAAAAACTAATAAAAAAGCTAAAAAATAAAAAAACTAAAAAAAGGCAAAAACTACAAAAAAAAACTAAAAACTAATAAAAAAAAATAAAAAAGCTAAAAAACTAAAAAAACTAAAAAACTAAAAAAAGGTAAAAAACTAAAAAAACTAAAAACTAAAAAAAACTAAAAAAAAGGAAAAAACTGAAAAATAAGCTAAAATAAAGGTAAAAACCAATAAAAAACTAAAAAAACTGAAAAAACTAAAAAAAGGCAAAAACTACAAAAAAAAACTAAAAACTAATAAAAAAAAGTAAAAAAGCTAAAAAACTAAAAAAAACTAAAAAAACTAAAAAAAGGTAAAAAACTAAAAAAAATAAAAAATAAAAAAACTAAAAAAAAGGAAAAAACTGAAAAATAAGCTAAAATAAAGGTAAAAACCAATAAAAAACTAAAAAGAAAAAAAAGCAAAAAACTAAAAAACATTTTCATCTAAAAAACTAAAAAAACTAAAAAAGGTAAAAACTAAAAGAACTAAAAAAGAAAAAAATAAATGACGACACTCAAAGAGAAAGCGACCAGGACAAAAGGAATGTTCGATTAGCAATCAACAAAGCACCGGGACACAGGGAGTATAAATGACGACCAGGACATAAGTACAACTACAAAAAAAACTAAAAACTAATAAAAAAAATAAAAATGCTAAAAAACTAAAAAAACTAAAAAAACTAAAAAAAGGTAAAAAACTAAAAAAAACTAAAAACTAAAAAAAATAAAAAAAAGGAAAAAACTGAAAAATAAGCTAAAATAAAGGTAAAAACCAATAAAAAACTAAAAAAAACTGAAAAAACTGAAAAAAGGTAAAAACCAATAAAAAATAAAAAGCAAAAAACTAAAAAAAATTTTCATCTAAAAAACTAAAAAAAACTAAAAAAGGTAAAAACTAAAAGAACTAAAAAAGAAAAAAATAAATGACGACACTCAAAGAGAAAGCGACCAGGACAAAAGGAATGTTCGATTAGCAATCAACAAAGCACCGGGACACAGGGAGTATAAATGACGACCAGGACATAAGTAAAAAAAAAACTAACAAAACTAAAAAGAAGGTAAAAACTACAAAAAAAACTAAAAAGAAAAAAAACTAAAAACTAATAAAAAAACTAAAAAATCTAAAAATCTAAATAAACTAAAAAAGAAAAAAAAAGGAAAAAAATAAAGGAGAAAAACAAAACTTAAAAAAAGGCAAAAACTACAAAAAAACTAAAAACTAATAAAAAAAGTAAAAAAGCTAAAAAACTAAAAAAAACTAAAAAAACTAAAAAAAGGTAAAAAACTAAAAAAAATAAAAGATAAAAAAAAAATAAAAAAAAGGAAAAAACTGAAAAATAAGCTAAAATAAAGGTAAAAACCAATAAAAAACTAAAAAGAAAAAAAGGAAAAAACTAAAAAAAAATTTCATATAAAAAACTAAAAAAAACTAAAAAAGGTAAAAACTAAAAGAACTAAAAAAGAAAAAAATAAATGACGACACTCAAAGAGAAAGCGACCAGGACAAAAGGAATGTTCGATTAGCAATCAACAAAGCACCGGGACACAGGGAGTATAAATGACGACCAGGACATAAGTAAAAAAAAAAACTAACAAAACTAAAAAGAAGGTAAAAACTACAAAAAAAGTAAAAAGAAAAAAAAACTAAAAACTAATAAAAAATGACGACCGTGACACCGGGACAGGGAATGGTCGATTAGCAATCGACATCAACAAAGCTCAAGGGCAATCATTAGAATCATGAGGTATAGATCTGAATACAGATTGTTTTCCCATGGACCATTATATGTTGCATGTTCAAGAGTCGGTAAACCTGACAATCTATTTATATGCAAAGACAATGGGACAGCAAAGAATGTTGTATATTCGCAAGTTTTACGTAGTTAAAACCATATATATATATATATATATATATATATATATATATATATATATATATATATATATATATATATATATATATATATATATATATATATATATATATATATATATATATATATATATATATATATATATATATACATATATATATATATATATATATATATATATATATATATATATATATATATATATATATATATCTATATTCACAGGTGGGACATAGGGACACAACTACAATGGCGCGTAACTATTATGGCGCGTAACGACTTACGCGCGCGGGGGGGCTTGGGGGGGGGCGCGAAGCGCCCCCACCAACTAGGTGTTGGGGTGGCGCGAAGCGCCACCCCAACAGCTAGTATATATATATATATTTATATATATATATATATATATATATATATATATATATATATATATATATATATATATATATATATATATATATATATATATATATATATGTTTTTAACTACGTAAAACTTGCGAATATACAACATTCTTTGCTGTCCCATCGTCTGTGCATATAAATAGATTGTCAGGTTTACCGACTCTTGAACATGCAACGCATAATGGTCCATGGGAAAACAATCCGTATTCAGATCTATACCTCATGATTCTATTGATTGCCCTTGAGCTTTGTTGATGGTGATTGCTAATCAACCATTTCCTTTGTTGCCGTCGTCATTTATATATCCCCCTGTGCCCCCCGGCATCCCCGTTGTAGTTGTGTCCCTGTGTCTGGATCGTCATTTATATTCCCTGTGTCCCCGTCGTCATTTGTGTCCCGGTGTCCCAGTCTGTGATTTCTATTTGAGTGTCCCGGGCGTCATTTATATTCGTCAGGATATTGTAGGGCATCGTAGCATCGATGAGTTTAAGCAATTCTTGTCAACTGATTGTTTCGCCTATAAAGAATATTATCTCGAGGTAAGAACTGATCACCGACCACAACGATTGCCACTTTGTTGATAGTTGCGTATCAGGAGGCATCAATTCGATTGCTGTTTTTAAGCAGAAGCACTAAATTATTATTTTTGTGGAAAAGATGATATATATAAATATATATATATATTTTCTTTTTAGTTTTTTTGTAGTTTTTACCTTTTTTAGGTTTTTTCTTCTTTTGTATTAATGCTAAAGCCAAGGTTCAAACCTGGAGCCTCTCGGACCTAGAACCTGAAACATAACGCTTTACCAACTCAGCTACTTCGGCGTGAATACATTCGTTTTGAGCAGCTTCCTCGGGTGTTGCCATTGTAGGTTCTTCAGTTTTTACAATTAGAAATATCTCTTTCAACGGTCTTCTTACAATTAAAAATTTGTCTTTGAACGATATTCTTAAATACCTGTGTCCTGGTCGTCATTTATATTGCCTGTGTCCCGGTCGTCATTTGTGTCCCGGTATCCCAGTCTGTAATTTCTCCTTGAGTGTCCCGGTCGTTATTTATATTCCCTCTGTCCCGGTCGTCATTTGTGTCCCGGTCTGTAATTTCTCTTTGAGTGTTTTTTCTTTTTAATATTTTTTAGTTTTTTACATTTTTTCTTTTTTCAGTTTTCTTTTTCTTCTTTATTTTTCAGCTTCACTATGAAATACATATCGCCGAGGCATTGATGACCTTATCCAAGTCAAGATCCCAAACCCAATCATCATCGCTATCATTTTCAGTTTTGATATGTTTTGACTCTCGCTGTCCAGGTGGATCTTCATCTAACTGCGCGGTTTTACGTTCTTTAGCCTCAAGCCTGTTTCCTTGCTGTTCTTTGATTCCTCGGCACGCTTTCTTTTCTGACTTTCTCTATCAGCAGCAAGTTTTTTGGCATAGACTCTTTGAGCATCTTCATTGGCTTTTGCCATTGTAAGTTCATCAGTCATTCTAACTTAAACATTAATAGGTTTCTACGTGAGCATATATGTCTTAAATATCTTTAATGACGTCACCGTCATAGCAAAAATGACGACAACTAACTTCATGACGCCATTCGACACAGAAACATGACGTCACCTGATCCACAGACAGACAACTTATTTTTATATATATAGATAGATATAATTCTAAAATTATCAGGTAATTTTCTATTTTGAAATAAAAACTAAAAATTATTGCTCAGACAACATAAATATTTTTGATATTTACATAATAGCTTCAGTGGTTCTGGACTGAAAACTAAATATGCTAATCAAATTGGGAATTGAAATCTTTTAGGTTGAAAAGGCAGATCCATTGGAATCATGAGAATGCGTGGAATAAGAAAAGCCTCACCCTCAAAATGCCCTGTCAAGATTGTTGCCTCTATTACGTTATAACAGACATAACACGTCATTTTTGTCCTGGTGTCCCGGTCTGTAGTTTCGTTAGTCGACAAACATGACGTCAGACTACAAACAACTTCATGACGACATACAGCTCAATCCTTATAATGACGTCAGTCGACAAACATGACGTCAGTCGACACACAAACATGACGTCAGTTGACAGACAGACAAACAACTTATTTTTATATATATAGATTTATATATATCATCTTTTCCACAAAAATAATAATTTAGTGCTTCTGCTTAAAAACAGCAATCGAATTGATGCCTCCTGATACGCAACTATCAACAAAGTGGCAATCGTTGTGGTCGGTGATCAGTTCTTACCTCGAGATAATATTCTTTATAGGCGAAACAATCAGTTGACAAGAATTTCTTAAACTCATCGATGCTACGATGCCCTACAATATCCTGACGAATATAAATGACGCCCGGGACACTCAAATAGAAATCACAGACTGGGACACCGGGACACAAGTGACGACGGGGACACAGGGAATATAAATGACGACCCAGACACAGGGACACAACTACAACGGGGACGCCGGGGGCACAGGGGGATATATAAATGACGACGGCAACAAATGAAATGGTCGATTAGCAATCACCATCAACAAAGCTCAAGGGCAATCAATAGAATCATGAGGTATAGATCTGAATACGGATTGTTTTCCCATGGACCATTATGCGTTGCATGTTCAAGAGACGGTAAACCTGACAATCTATTTATATGCACAGACGATGGGACAGCAAAGAATGTTGTATATTCGCAAGTTTTACGTAGTTAAAAACATATATATATACTAGCTGTTGGGATGGCAGTTCGCGCCACCCCAACACCTAGTAGGAAGGGCGCTTCGCGCCCCCCCAAGCCCCCCCGCGCGCGTAAGTCGTTACGCGCCATATTCGTTACGCGCCATTGTAGTTGTGTCCCTGTGTCCCACCTGTGAATATAGGTAGATTTATATATGTGTTTCAAACTACGTAACAATTGCGAATATACAAAATTCTTGGCTTTCCCATTGTCTGTACATATACAAAGCCGTATGTACTAATAATGACGTCATATACAAACGCTCTTTTTACAAACAAACAAACATGCATACACACAACTCATTTTTATATAGATAGATAGATAGATAGATGCAATACAAATTAACTGCGTAAAACTTGCGAATATACAACATTCTTCGCTGTCCAATTGTCGCTGCATATAAATAGATTGTCAGATTTACCGACCCTCGAACATGCAACGTACAATTGTCCATGGGAAAAACAATCAGTATTAAGATCTATACCACATTTTTCTAATGATTGACCTTGAGCTTTGTTAATGGTGATTGCAAATGCTAATCGAATTGGGAATTGCAATCTTTTAAATTGAAAAGGCAGATCTGTTGGAATCATGGGAATGCGAGGAATAAGAACAGCCTCACCCTCAAAAGGCCCTGTCAAGATTGTGGCCTCTATTAGGTTTTCCATTGTTTTTTTTACGGCAAGTCGAGTGCCATTGCAAAGCTTTGGTGGGTTTATATTTCTTAAAAGTATTATTGGTACGCCTATTTTTAGTTGTAGCACGTGTGGTGGAAACCCTGAAAGATCTATGGAATTTAAAAATTCAGATGGATAATTAACCGCTTCATTTGGTTCCAAAACTGTGTCGACTGACTTGTAAAGGACTGCCTGGTCTCGAATCTTGGTCAAAACAATATTGTTGATTTCGTGGACGTCTATATTTTTGGGTGCGAGAATCGCTCTTTCACTAAGCCATTTATTATTTTTATAATTTTTAGAATATTCGGAAATATTTTTTCAATCAATTCATTTTTGGACGTCACTAAATTACAGAAATCAGCAGGTAGTTGTATACGTCCTGAAATTGAGTCTACTGGGAGCTTTCCGTTTCCAATTGCCAGCAATTGATCTGAAAATGTTTGACCAGAGTCATCGTTTTGCAATCGGACACGCATATTTGTAGTTAATTTTAATATTTTTACGTGTGCCCATAAATTAGAATTTTTCAGGCAAGCATTCATTTCGTCTGCAGGAGTTGATCTAGGTATTATAGGTAATGTTTGCCTGAAATCTCCCGCAAGCAATATTAATGTGCTGCCAAAGGGTTTCGACTTCCCTCTCAAATCTTTCAAGCATTGATCCAGAGCCTCGAGCGATTTTTTGTGTGCCATTGTGCACTCATCCCAAATAATAAGTTTGCATTGCTGCAATACTTTACCCATCCTAGATGATTTGGAAATATTGCACGTGGGAGTTTCTGTAGAATGCAAATTCAGAGGCAATTTCAAAGCGGAATGAGCAGTTCTTCCACCAGGCAGCAATGTTGCGGCTATTCCGGACGACGCAATTGCCAACGCTATATAAGTTTTTGATCAAATTGATGCCAGAATCAGTTTTATCACAAATGTTTTACCAGTACCTCCTGGCGCATCCAAATAGAAAGTTTCTCCAACGTTGTTATCGACACAATGCATTATCGTATCATGAATGTCTTTTTGTTCCGACGTTAACTTGGAAATGTTATTTTGTACATACGACAATAGATCACTCGTACTGTAACTTTGTTCACGATCCAATTCTACACATGTCGAAACAGCAGCGATACGGTTAGGTGAAGGCATTCCCAAAACCTGAAGAGGTTTGTTTGCCATATGTACGCACAAATCTTCTAAAATAACTAAAGTGTAGTTATAAATTTCTGATGTAAAATCAAAAGTCATATCTGATGTCTCTAACTGTTTTCGATGGAGTATATCTTCGGACATTTTTGACTTATATTTTTCCCATAACTCTGTAGGAGCTGATGGAGAGCAAGTTGTTAAAATGATGCCAAACAATGCACGAATTTGACTTGGGGTTGACGTTTCGCACGCGTCATTGATGCAGTTATCCCAGTGTTGGTCATTCTCCAATAAATTCAGAGCTTGGCATGCACTACGGTAAGTGTCATGTATAGTACCGTTTACAGTTCTCAAATACTCAAAGGATGTCGGACCGGGTACATTCACCAAAAGCAGGCGTAGAAAGAAGCATTCATGTTGATTGGGGTGAACGGTGTAGAGTCTTCCTATCGTGGTATCTTTGAAGATGGTAGGTTGGCCGTCGACTGACTTACCCTGTTTTCGACGTTCAAATACTTTATTTTTAGTATTCCACGTGTAATACGAAGGCACTTCAGTATACAGCAGTTTTTTTGCAAAAGAATCATTTTTGCAAAGCGAAAAAAAACTGTTAATGTTGTATCCGGTGGATTCAGGACTCTTTGTTGCACGTTGGTTTCCGTGAAATAAACACGTTGACCATTCTGTAAATGTACCGCTAAGTGAACAACAGCTGGACTACGTTCATGTATCGGAAATGAAAGAATTCGCCAAACAGCTTCATTACTGATTATGTATCTTCCAGCCTGATATTGTACGATTTCGTCGAAATCTTTGATTTCGGGCTGCAAGCCAAAAACTGCCATGTCACTGCCTTTGTTGACGTATTTACATATGTATTTGATTGCCTTTACGGAGTTACAGTATTCAACGTTTATGTGTGCATTAAATGTTTTTGATAATAATGGGGAATGTGGAACAACCCACTGGTTGTCTACTTCGATGGTGGTACCGTTACGCTTCTTTATTATTGCTGTTTTACCGCCATCTTCAGTAGATCTTCTTCTATATTGTGGGTAACTATCATTGCCAGTAATTGTGTTTGATACTAAATGTCGAGGATATTGCTTTGTGCACCTTCCTTTGGCCATGCATGGTGAATTTTCGTTCAGTGCACCGCAAGGTCCATGTATCAAATTTTTTACAATAATATCTTGTAACCCCTTATCGACATTTTTATCAGGTATTTCAGCGGAAATCATATCATCAATTTCGTTCGAAGTAATTTTTTTATGTAGCCAGATTAGTATATGTGCGTGTGGCAAACCTCGTTTTTGCCATTCCACTGAGTACATCCAGCATCGCACTGACCCAAACACTTCAAGTTTTACTATGTAGTTTATCAGTGATTTCAACTTTTGGCGGAAGACACGGGCCGTAATGTCATGCCTATGAACCGCCGATTGTCCTTGAAGTAAAAGTTGCAGTATCTCGTCCCAAGATTGATTACATGTAAATGTAATAAATAAATCTGGACGACCATAGAGACGAACATACGCAATAGCATCTTGAGCATATT
The DNA here is from genome assembly GCF_032884065.1 of Artemia franciscana. NCBI lineage: Eukaryota > Metazoa > Arthropoda > Branchiopoda > Anostraca > Artemiidae > Artemia > Artemia franciscana. The sequence continues at coordinate 32,128,832 of NC_088880.1, read as the reverse complement.
CATGCATATGACGGAGACTGCCAGCATATGACGAAGGTAAAATTGTTAATCTTCCAACGTTTGTGGTATTACCGTCATTTATAACTGCATCTCGCAAATGAATGTATTGTTCAGAGCGGAGCAAGGCCTTGAAATTCAATGGTGAAACAATGGGAATGTGTTGCGCCTCAGGAAAAGTTAAACTTCCTCTATTGGCTGCTCCACCAGAGCCATTGAAGACTTTCCTTACTGGAACTACGTCAGAATCTAAGCGTTTTTTTGTCAAAAATCAGAAAATACAACTCATGTTTCCAAATGACGTCGTTTGGAGCCCAAATCGAAAATCCAGATCAATTTATGTCTACTTTCAAAGTAAAAGGGCAAATTTACCATAGCGCAGGGTCCCTTCTACCATTCTCAGGCGAGAATCATAAATTTTTACAATTGTACTTCATCAGTGATAGAAATTCTGAATTGAATGCACGTTGCGAAATTTCTCCCAACGTTGAAAGGAGAATCGTTTCCCAATTGCAACATCTTTTCCACGAAAATAATAATTTAGTGCGTCTGTTCAAAACAGCCATCGATTTGATACCTACTGATACGCATAAAATTGTTATTTCCGCTGACAAAACGCCTCCTGGCCAACATTTGCGTAGATACAATGCTCCAACTATCGACGAAGTGGCAATCGTTATGGTCGGTGATCAGTTTTTACCTCGAGATATTATTCTTCATAAGCGAAACGCTCAGTTGTTAAGAATTGCTGAAACTCATCGATGCTACGATGCCCTACAATATCCTATCATTTTTTGGGATGGAGCCGACGGCTATCACTTTAATATTAAACTGATGAATCCAGGCACTAACAAAGAAATGAATAAGAAATGCAGTCTAATGCATTATTATTCCTATAGACTAATGATTCGGCAGGATGAAGAAAATTATATTTTAAAATGCCGTGAATTGTTTCACCAATTCGTCGTTGATATGTATGCTAAAATTGAATCAGAACGTTTGCTATATATCCGCCTGAATCAGACCAAGCTCCGCTCTGAACAATACATTCATTTGCGAGATGCAGTTATAAATGACGGTAATACCACAAACGTTGGAAGATTAACAATTTTACCTTCGTCATATGCTGGCAGTCCCCGTCATATGCATGAATATGCTCAAGATGCTATTGCGTATGTTCGTCTTTATGGTCGTCCAGATTTATTTATTACATTTACATGTAATCAATCTTGGGACGAGATACTGCAGCTTTTACTTCAAGGACAATCGGCGGTTCATAGGCATGACATTACGGCCCGTGTCTTCCGGCAAAAGTTGAAATCACTGATAAACTACATTGTAAAACTTGAAGTGTTTGGGTCAGTGCGATGCTGGATGTACTCAGTGGAATGGCAAAAACGAGGTTTGCCACACGCACATATACTAATCTGGCTACATAAAAAAATTACTTCGAACGAAATTGATGATGTGATTTCCGCTGAAATACCTGATAAAAATGTCGATAAGGGGTTACATGATATTATTGTAAAAATATGATACATGGACCTTGCGGGGCACTGAACGAAAATTCACCATGCATGGCCAAAGGAAGGTGCACAAAGCAATATCCTCGACTTTTAGTATCAAACACAATTACTGGCAATGATGGTTACCCACAATATAGAAGAAGATCTACTGAAGATGGCGGTAAAACAGCAATAATAAAGAAGCGTAACGGTACCACCATCGAAGTAGATAACCAGTGGGTTGTTCCATATTCCCCATTATTATCAAAAACATTTAATGCACACATAAACGTTGAATACTGTAACTCCGTAAAGGCAATCAAATACATATGTAAATACGTCAACAAAGGCAGTGACATGGCAGTTTTTGGCTTGCAGCCCGAAATCAAAGATTTCGACGAAATCGTACAATATCAGACTGGAAGATACATAAGCAGTAATGAAGCTGTTTGGCGAATTCTTTCATTTCCGATACATGAACGTAGTCCAGCTGTTGTTCACTTAGCGGTACATTTACAGAATGGTCAACGTGTTTATTTCACGGAAACCAACGTGCAACAAAGAGTCCTGAATCCACCGGATACAACATTAACAGCTTTTTTTTCGTTTTGCAAAAATGATTCTTTTGCAAAAAAACTGCTGTATACTGAAATTCCTTCGTATTACACGTGGAATACTAAAAATAAAGTATTTGAAAGTCGAAAACAGGGTAAGTCAGTCGACGGCCAACCTACCATCTTCAAAGATACCACGATAGGAAGACTCTACACCGTTCACCCCAATCAACATGAATGCTTCTTTCTACGCCTGCTTTTGGTGAATGTACCCGGTCCAACATCCTTTGAGTATTTGAGGACTGTAAATAGTACTATACATGACACTTACCGTAGTGCATGCCAAGCTTTGAATTTATTGGAGAATGACCAACACTGGGATAACTGCATCAATGACGCGTGCGAAACGTCAACCCCAAGTCAAATTCGTGCATTGTTTGGCATCATTTTAACAACTTGCTCTCCATCAGCTCCTACAGAGTTATGGGAAAAATATAAGTCAAAAATGTCCGAAGATATACTCCATCGAAAACAGTTAGAGACGTCAGATATGACTTTTGATTTTACATCAGAAATTTATAACTACACTTTAGTTGTTATAGAAGATTTGTGCGTACGTTTGGCAAACAAACCTCTTCAGGATTTGGGAATGCCTTCACCTAACCGTATCGCTGCTGTTTCGACATGTGTAGAATTGGATCGTGAACAAAGTTACAGTACGAGTGATCTATTGTCGTATGTACAAAATAACATTTCCAAGTTAACGTCGGAACAAAAAGACATTTATGATACGATAATGCATTTTGTCGATAATAACGTTGGAGAAATTTTCTTTTTGGATGCGCCAGGAGGTACTGGTAAAACGTTTGTGATAAAACTGATTCTGGCATTAATTTGATCGAAAAATGATATAGCGTTGGCAATTGCGTCGTCCGGAATAGCCGCAACATTGCTACCTGGTGGAAGAACAGCTCATTCCGCTTTGAAATTGCCTCTGAACTTGCATTCTACTGAAACTCCCACGTGCAATATTTCCAAATCATCTGGGATGGGTAAAGTATTGCAGCAATGCAAACTTATTATTTGGGATGAGTGCACAATGGCACACAAAAAATCGCTCGAGGCTCAATCAATCGGATCAATGCTTGAAAGATTTCCGAGGGAAGTCAAAACCCTTTGGCAGCACATTAATATTGCTTGCGGGAGATTTCAGGCAAACATTACCTATAATACCTAGATCAACTCCTGCAGACGAAATGAATGCTTAACTGAAAAATTCTAATTTATGGGCACACGTAAAAACATTAAAATTAACTACAAATATTCGTGTCCGATTGCAAAACGATGACTCTGGTCAAACATTTTCAGATCAATTGCTGGCAATGGGAAACGGAAAGCTCCCAGTAGACTCAATTTCAGGACGTATACAACTACCTGCTGATTTCTGTAATTTAGTGACGTCCAAAAATGAATTGATTGAAAAAGTATTTCCGAATATTCTAAAAAATTATAAAAATAATAAATGGCTAAGTGAAAGAGCGATTCTCGCACCCAAAAATATAGACGTCCACAAAATCAACAATATTGTTTTGACCAAGATTCGAGACCAGGCAGTTTTTACAAGTCAGTCGACACAGTTTTGGAACCAAATGAAGCGGTTAATTATCCATCTGAATTTTTAAATTCCATAGATCTTTCAGGGTTTCCACAACACGTGCTACAACTAAAAATAGGCGTACCAATAATACTTTTAAGAAATATAAACCCACCAAAGCTTTGCAATGGCACTCGACTTGCCGTAAAAAAAAACAATGGAAAACCTAATAGAGGCCACAATCTTGACAGGGCCTTTTGAGGGTGAGGCTGTTCTTATTCCTCGCATTCCCATGATTCCAACAGATCTGCCTTTTCAATTTAAAAGATTGCAATTCCCAATTCGATTAGCATTTGCAATCACCATTAACAAAGCTCAAGGTCAATCATTAGAAAAATGTGGTATAGATCTTAATACTGATTGTTTTTCCCATGGACAATTGTACGTTGCATGTTCGAGGGTCGGTAAACCTGACAATCTATTTATATGCAGCGACAATTGGACAGCGAAGAATGTTGTATATTCGCAAGTTTTACGCAGTTAATTTGTATTTTGGAACCAAATGAAGCGGTTAATTATCCATCTGAATTTTTAAATTCCATAGATCCTTCAGGGTTTCCACCACACGTGCTACAACTAAAAATAGGCGTACCAATAATACTTTTAAGAGATATCAATCCACCAAAGCTTTGCACTGGCACGCGACTTGCCGTAAAAAAAACAAATTTAAAATTTCAATTTAAAAGATTGCAATTCCCAATTCGATTAGCATTTGCAACCACCATCAACAAAGCTCAAGGGCAATCACTAGAAAAATGCGGTATAGATCTTAATACAGATTGCTTTACCAATGTACAATTGTATGTTGCATCTTTGAGGGTCGGTAAACCTGACAATCTATTTATATGCACAGACAATGGGACAGCGAAGACTGTTGTATATTCACAAGTTTTACGTAGTTAATTTGTATTGTATCTATCCATCTATCTAACTATATAAAAAAGAGTTGTGTGTATGCATGTTTGTTTGTTGTAAAATAGCGTTTGCATAAGACGTCATTATTAGTACATACGGCTTTGTATATGGACAGACAATGGGAAAGCCAAGAATGTTGTATATTCGCAATTTTTACGTAGTTTGAAACACATATATAAATCTATCTATATTCACAGGTGGGAGACAGGGACACAACTACAATGGCGCGTAACTAATATGGCGCGTAACGACTTACGCGCGTGGGGGGGCTTGGGGTGGCGCGAAGCGCCACCCCAACAGCTAGTATATATATATAAATGTATATATATATACATATATATATATATATATATACATATATATATATATATGTATATATATATATATATATATATATATATATATATATATATATATATATATATATATATATATATATATATATGTATATATATATATATACATATATATATATATATGTATATATATATATATATATATATATATATATATATATATATATATATATATATATATATATATCTATCTATATATATAAAAATAAGTTGTCTGTGGATCTGTGGATGGATCAGGTGACGTCACCTGAAAAAACTGGATCAGGTGACGTCAAAACTGAAAAAACTAAAAAAAGGCAAAAACTACAAAAAAACTAAAAACTAATAAAAAAAATAAAAAAGCTAAAAAACTAAAAAAACTAAAAAAAGGCAAAAACTACAAAAAAAACTAAAAACTAATAAAAAAGCTAAAAAACTATAAAAACTAAAAAAAGGCAAAAACTACAAAAAAAACTAAAAACTAATAAAAAAAATAAAAAAGCTAAAAAACTAAAAAAACTAAAAAAACTAAAAAGAAAAAAAAACTAAAAAAACCTAAACAGCTAAAAAAAAAGAAAAAACTAAAAAACTGGGAATTCCACAAATGTTTCAATATATTTTGACAAAAGATTAAGGTAATTCGAAAACCTTAAAACAGATACCCAAAATTTTAAGGTTTATTATCAATAAAAAGAAGAAACTTAAAAAAGAAAAACTAAAAAAGAAAAAAATAAGAAAAGAAAAAACTATAAAAGAAAAAAAACTGAAATGAAACTGTATCTATATATCTATATAAATGACGACCAGGACACTCTAAGAGAAATTACAGACTGGGATACCGGGACACAAATGACGACCGGGACACAGGGAATATAAATGACGACCTGGACACAGGGATACAACTCCAACGGGGACGCCGGGGGCACAGGGGGATATATAGATGACGACGGGGACACAGGGAATGTTCGATTAGCAATCACCATCAACAAAGCTCAAGGGCAATCGTTAGAAAAATGCGGTATAGATATGAATACGAATTGTTTTCCCATGGACAATTATTATGTTGCATGTTCAAGAGTTGGTAAACCTGACAATCTATTTATATGGACAGACAATAGGACATCGAAGAATGTTGTATATTCGCAAGTTTTACGTAGTTAAATATATATCTATATATATAAAAATAAGTTGTCTGTGTGTGGATCTGTGGATCAGGTGACGTCATGTTTGTCCGCATATGACGTCTGAATTATTTCACACTAATACGAAAGAAGAAAAAAAACTAAAAAAGGTAAAAACTACAAAAAAAACTAAAAAGAAAAAAAAAACTAAAAAAGCTGAAAAACTAAAAAAAAACTAAAAAAAGGTAAAAATCTAATAACTAAAAAAAACTGAAAAAAATAAAAAAAGGCAAAAACTAAAAAAAAAATAAAAACTAATAAAAAAATAAAAAAGCTAAAAAACTAAAAAAACTAAAAAAAACTAAAAAAAGGTAAAAAACTAAAAAAAACTAAAAACTAAAAAAGAAAAAAACTAAAAAAAAAGGAAAAAACTGAAAAATAAAAGAGAAAAAGAAAACTAAAAAAATATGAATAAATATATATAATGACGACCAGGACATAAGTAAAAAAAAAACTAAAAAAACTAAAAAAATGGTAAAAACTACAAAAAAACTAAAAACTAATAAAAAAACTAAAAAATCTAAAAATCTAAATAAACTAAAAAAGAAAAAAAAGAAAAAGGAAAAAAATAAAGGAGAAAAACAAAACTAAAAAACGAATGTATATACAGACCGGGACACCGGGATACAAATGACGACCGGGACACAGGGAATATAAATGACGACCGGGACACAGGGACACAACTACAATGGGGACGCCGGGGGGCACAGGGGGATATAAATGACGACCGGGACACCGGGACACAAGGAATATAAATGACGCCTGGGACACTCAAAGAGAAATCACAGACTGGAACACCGGGACACAAATGACGACCGGGACACAGGGAATATAAATGACGACCGGGACACAGGGACATAACTACAAAGGGACGCCGGGGTGCACAGGGGGATATATAAATGACGATGGCGACTCAGGGAATGGTCGATTAGCAATCACCATCAACAAAGCTCAAGGGCAATCATTAGAATCATGAGGTATAGATCTGAATACGGATTGTTTTCCCATGGACCATTATATGTTGCATGTTCAAGAGTCGGTAAACCTGAAAATCTATTTATATGCACAGACAATGGGACAGCAAAGAATGTTGTATATTCGCAAGTTTTACGTAGTTAAAACATATATATATATATATATATATATATATATATATATATATATATATATATATATATATATATATATATATATATATATATATATATATATATATCTATATTCACAGGTGGGACATAGGGGACACAACTACAATGGCGCGTAACTAATATGGCGCGTAACGACTTACGCGCGCGGGGGGGCTTGGGGGGGGCGCGAAGCGCCCCCACCAACTAGGTGTTGGGGTGGCGCGAAGCGCCACCCCAACAGCTAGTATATATATATATATATATATATATATATAATTATATATATATATATATATATATATATATATATATATATATATATATATATATATAAATAAGTTGTCTGTCTGTTATTTCTGTTACACTTTGTCTGTTACGCCAGATTATATCTTCTATTATATATATAAAAGAAAACAAACTAGAATGTAAAAACTGGAAATTGCATAAATATTTCGAAATATTTTGACAATAGATTAAAGTAATTCGAAAAAAGAAAAATAGTAAAACACTAAAAAAAACTAAAAAGAAAAAACGAAAAAAAATAATAAAAAATTAAAAAAAGAAAAAACCTAAAAAGAAAAAAACGTAAAAAAAGATACAAAACTAAAAATAAAAAAAATAAAAAGCTAAAACTAAAAACTGAAACAACTAAAAAAAACTGGGAATTGCACAAATATTTCAATATATTTTGACAATAGATTAAAGTAATTCGAAAACCTTAAAACAGATACCCCAATAATTAGGTTTAATATAAATTATTGGAGCTTTAGCATGCTTGGCACGTAAAGATTTTTCCAAGTATCAATGTTGGAATGAACATTGACAAATTGAAGAAAACAAATCCATTAAAAGAAGAAACTAAAAAAAAGAAAAAACCAAAAAAAAAAATAAATAAAGAAGAAACTGTATCTATATATATAAAAATAAGTTGTATATATGCATGTTTGTTTGTTTGTGGGTTTGCATTTGACGTCATTATAAGTATATAAGGCTTGTATATGACGTAATTATAACATGACACTACAGACCGGGACACAGGGAATATAAATGACGACCGGGATATATATATATATATATATATATATATATATATATATATATATATATATATATTATATATATATATATAATATATATATTATATATATATATATATATATATATAATATATATATATCTATCTATCTATATATATAAAAATAAGTTGTCTGTCTGTCTGTGGATGTGTGGATCAGGTGACGTCACCTGAAAAAAACTGGATCAGGTGACGTCAAAACTGAAAAAACTAAAAAAAGGCAAAAACTACAAAAAAAACTAAAAACTAATAAAAAAAATAAAAAAGCTAAAAAACTAAAAAAACTAAAAAAAGGCAAAAACTACAAAAAAAACTAAAAACTAATAAAAAAGCTAAAAAACTAAAAAAACTAAAAAAAGGCAAAAACTACAAAAAAAACTAAAAACTAATAAAAAAAATAAAAAAGCTAAAAAACTAAAAATACTAAAAAAACTAAAAAAAGGTAAAAAACTAAAAAAACTTAAAAAAGGTAAAAAACTAAAAAAAACTAAAAACTAAAAAAAACTAAAAAAAAGGAAAAAACTGAAAAATAAGCTAAAATAAAGGTAAAAAACCAATAAAAAACTAAAAAAAAACTGAAAAAACTAAAAAAAGGCAAAAACTACAAAAAAAACTAAAAACTAATAAAAAAAAAGTAAAAAAGCTAAAAAACTAAAAAAACTAAAAAAAGGTAAAAAACTAAAAAAAATAAAAAATTAAAAATAAAAAAAAAACTAAAAAAAAGGAAAAAACTGAAAAATAAGCTAAAATAAAGGTAAAAACCAATAAAAAACTAAAAAGAAAAAAAGGAAAAAACTAAAAAAAATTTTCATCTAAAAAACTAAAAAAAAACTGAAAAAGGTAAAAACTAAAAGAACTAAAAAAGAAAAAAATAAATGACGACACTCAAAGAGAAAGCGACCAGGACAAAAGGAATGTTCGATTAGCAATCAACAAAGCACCGGGACACAGGGAGTATAAATGACGACCAGGACATAAGTAAAAAAAAACTATCTATATATATAAAAATAAGTTGTCTGTGGATCTGTGGATCGTGGATCAGGTGACGTCACCTGAAAAACTGGATCAGGTGACGTCAAAACTGAAAAAACTAAAAAAAGTCAAAAACTACAAAAAAAACTAAAAACTAATAAAAAAAATAAAAAAGCTAAAAAACTAAAAAAACTAAAAAAAGGCAAAAACTACAAAAAAAACTAAAAACTAATAAAAAAGCTAAAAAACTAAAAAAACTAAAAAAAAAGGCAAAAACTACAAAAAAAACTAAAAACTAATAAAAAAAATAAAAAAGCTAAAAAACTAAAAAAACTAAAAAACTAAAAAAAGGTAAAAAACTAAAAAAACTAAAAACTAAAAAAAAACTAAAAAAAAGGAAAAAACTGAAAAATAAGCTAAAATAAAGGTAAAAACCAATAAAAAACTAAAAAAAAACTGAAAAAACTAAAAAAAGGCAAAAACTACAAAAAAAACTAAAAACTAATAAAAAAAGTAAAAAAGCTAAAAAACTAAAAAAACTAAAAAAACTAAAAAAACTAAAAAAAGGTAAAAAACTAAAAAAATAAAAAATAAAAAAACTAAAAAAAAAGGAAAAAACTGAAAAATAAGCTAACATAAAGGTAAAAACCAATAAAAAACTAAAAAGAAAAAAAGGAAAAAACTAAAAAAAATTTCATCT